>NW_027526352.1:3093762-3423224 GCF_048455015.1 Haemaphysalis longicornis | reverse complement strand
GTATCAACGAGATTTCACTGTACATGATACATAGACAAGATGTGGCTGGCAACTTGTGAAGGGAGGTAACTTCGTGCAACCAAAGCCTGATTAGTCATGCTAATTCCTCCTATATTTCAATATGGTCTAACACCAGCTACCCCACCTCGGCAGAGCCAGTGGGGAACATTTCAACACTACTGTCACTGTGTACTGCAGAACGAACATCCATCCCGCATTTAAAAACCCTGCATACGAAGCTGCATCGCGCAAAGTTGTTCTATGGCACTGAATGTCCTCGCTGAATGTCTCCTGAATGAATGAGCGTCCTCACCGACGCGCTTTGGCGTCGTCTATCAGCGGATTCGTGTGTATACAAGCGTTTACAGCAAGAACGGTAAATATATTACTACGCCCTTCAAGCACATGTCGGCAAAATGCGATTACTTCGCCGCGTTCGCAGGATTGAGCCGCACAGTAGAGAACACAGTCGTAGCATACTAGCAGGAATGAACGCATCGTACGGCTTCTTCCACGTTTCGTCACCCCGTGACTACAGTTTACCTCAACACCAATTTATAACGCACGCCCTTAAAGAGCTTACACTCTAAAAAGCGCTACAACCTTTCTGGTAACCTTGAGTGAATGTAAAAGCGTAGCCACCGCGCACATCACGTCGTAGCTAGCGCCGACTTCAATGCGAACGCGGTCGTCGACGCGGCTACGTGAACGTACCGCTGACAGCCTCAAGGAAAGTGTATTTGGGGGCTCTAGAACAACGTATTTAAATTTAGCCCATGTTTGCGAATAACAAATGATTCCTTGAGTGCTTTAGTTACATTGTCATTCAGGATGTGCCTAGCCAGTTATGTCCAACATACGGAGAGCGCACGGCGTTTGCAGCACACGGACAGGTATATAATTACCCGTCCCTCTTGACACCAGCCCTTAAAAATATCTTACCTTTTGTTTATGACGCAAAAAGATGAAGAGGAGAAAGCAGCAGGTTTCGTTATCTACAAGAAATCGATGCTGGCTTGCGCTTTGAAACTCGTACACAACAGGCAAGTGGCTTCGGCTTGACGTGGCTTGACCAGTGTTGCTTTTGCCTTGAGCAAAATTAAATCAACTAAAAAACTCCGTCACACGACCGGATAAATACAGCCGCTCGTGATATGTTATTTGCGGAGGTAACCGAGTATAAAACTTGTGTAACAGAGGATTTTAGTTGACTTAATTTTGCGCAAGGCAAAAGCAACACTGGTCAAGCCACGTCAAGCCGAAGCCACTTGCCTGTTGTGTACGAGTTTCAAAGCGCAAGCCAGCATCGATTTCTTGTAGATAACGGAACCTGCTGCTTTCTCCTCTGCATCTTTTTGCGTCATAAACGAAAGGTAAGATATTTTTTAAGGGCTGGTGTCAAGAGCGACGGGTAATTATATACCTGTCCGTGTACTGCAAACGCCGTGCGCTCTCCGTATGTTGGACATAACTGGCTAGGCACATTCTGAATGACAATGTAACTAAAGCACTCAAGGAATCATTTGTTATTCGCAAACATGGGCTAAATTTAAATACGTTGTTCTAGAGCCCCCAAATACACTTTCCTTGAGGCTGTCAGCGGTACGTTCACGTAGCCGCGTCGACGACCGCGTTCGCATTGAAGTCGGCGCTAGCTACGACGTGATGTGCGCGGTGGCTACGCTTTTACATTCACTCAAGGTTACCAGAAAGGTTGTAGCGCTTTTTAGAGTGTAAGCTCTTTAAGGGCGTGCGTTATAAATTGGTGTTGAGGTAAACTGTAGTCACGGGGTGACGAAACGTGGAAGAAGCCGTACGATGCGTTCATTCCTGCTAGTATGCTACGACTGTGTTCTCTACTGTGCGGCTCAATCCTGCGAACGCGGCGAAGTGATCGCATTTTGCCGACATGTGCTTGAAGGGCGTAGTAATATATTTACCGTTCTTGCTGTAAACGCTTGTATACATACGAATCCGCTGATAGACGACGCCAAAGCGCGTCGGTGAGGACGCTCATTCATTCAGGAGACATTCAGCGAGGACATTCAGTGGCCATAGAACAACTTTGCGCGATGAAGCTTCGTATGCAGGGTTTTTAAATGCGGGATGGATGTTCGTTCTGCAGTACACAGTGACAGTAGTGTTGAAATGTTCCCCACTGGCTCTGCCGAGGTGGGGTAGCTGGTGTTAGACCATATTGAAATATAGGAGGAATTAGCATGACTAATCAGGCTTTGGTTGCACGAAGTTACCTCCCTTCACAAGTTGCCAGCCACATCTTGTCTATGTATCATGTACAGTGAAATCTCGTTGATACGTTTTTGAGGGGAACCGGGAAATAAAAAGCATTATGTAATAATCGTATTATCCAAAGAGTTTATTAAAAAAGGAGAAAAACCTGCATTCTCCGTCAGCAACTCAATTTTATTGAGCAACAGGGAGGTAGCTGGTAAATTTGTGCTGCACTTTCTTTTCGAAGTCTGGGAGAAAATTCTCCGGAAATGTAAAAATAAAAAAAAAGCTGCTGGTATTTTTCACTTGGGCGGATGCTGTTCTGTATGACACTTCACGTTGTGCCTTGAATTGGTGAAGCCAGCCACTAGACGCTTTGGAGTCCTCAATGCCCAAGGAGAGCGCAGTGTTGTCAACTTTTTCACGTAGTACTGACCTAGCGGCGTTCATCCTGCCACTCTAACTTCCTCCCACCATGTGAGCAGGATGTCTTCCATTTGGTCATGCTTCGCACCTTGTGCTTGTTTCGCATCAGGGCCGGAAACTTGCAGATTCTTTTGAAGTTCCTCTTGCTGACCGGCAATAGTGTTGAGCGTTGACACTTGCAAACCGAGCTTGTGTGCCAAATCCACGCATTTCCTCTTCGGGTTTTCTTCCAATTTCTGTACAATTTCCACTTTTTTCTTTTTATACTGAGTGCCTTCCTCGCCTCACATATCATCCTCACATATCATTATACAGTGCCTCGCCTCACATATCATCCTCATTGAACAGAGCGCCCACGCCCGGCAGCAGTGTTTTTCTCGCAGAACCGGCGCTGCCATGCAGGTCATGGGTTGTTGACATGGGGTTTGAGCTAGTATACCGAAGAATAAATGTAAGGTTTCTAAAAATGGTCAAGGTTCCCTTTCGTGGTCGTGCCATCCAATTTTTAGCAAAAATGTGGTCGTATCAAATGCACGAAAATGCATGATTTCTAAAAGATTTTGGCTTGGAATGAAAAGAAAAACGTAATATGCAGAATTGTATCAATGAGATCCCACTGTATAAGGCCTTCCTTCATAATAGTTAAGTTTGCATAATCCATCTAGAAGCACTACGTCTCATCTTTTTCTCTGACCAACACGACTGGAGACACCCACAGACTGGAAGATGGTTCGACTGTATCCTTACTGAGCATTTTTTTTTACCTTTTGGATGACGAGTCGTTCAGCAAGTGATACGCAATAGGGCCACCTGTACACTAGTGAAGCATCCTTGGTGTTGATATGATGGGTGACTGCAGAAGTTTGGGTTGGTGGATGGTTGTCTAAGTCGAAGATGTCCTTGCAGGAATCCAGAAGACGAGGGAGATCGGCGGTATGATCCGGTGGGAGGTCTGAAGCAGCCACTGCCTTGATTGATGATGCTTGATGGGACGCCTGCACTGCAGGAGGTAAATCTGCAGGGGTGCTAGCATTCATGGCAGAAAGGGCACAGGATTGCAAGCGAAATCCCCTTGGGAAGGACTTGAGGTGTGAAACTGAAGTTGAAAAACTGAAAGGGAAGGCAGGTTTGGTTCTCTACCACAGTAATGATGATGTGTGGCAGAGTGACGTTTCACAGAAGCAGCGCGTCTGTAATAGGGAAGACCATATAATAACTTGCAAAAGAAAAGCGAACACTGACCAAGAATAAAAATATATTGACGTTTCCGAACCACATACGGGTTCCTTGTTCACTACGTAAGACAAGCCGTCGTCGTCAATTATATAGGCAGCACATGACGTAGAGAGCATGCGTAGACGGGAGGCAAAGTCCCATACGTCCGGTTCATTGTGGCTGGCGTTGATTGGATAAAAAGTGACTCTAGCAGACGCCGAGATGATGTGTTGTTTTCCTTAGCTAAAATTGCGGTGTTCTCCCAGTCAATCTTGTGGGAATGTTTGTGCGCGTGCTCCGCAATGGCATTCGTTATGTGATTATGATTTCTTACATCACGTTGGTGCTCTTTCAGTCGTCGCGGAGCTTGCTGGTCGGTACATGGGCAATGCGCATGTCGTATTTTGAAAAGACGCGCAACAATGCTTCGCTTATTCCTGGGATGTAGGGGATGGCTACGCGTGCTCGTAATGTCCTGTTGTTGGCCATTCGTGGCTGTAGTATCTTATTCTTGGTTTGGCAAATAAGTCGCTTAGGGTAGCCATTGGCGATTAGTTCGCGGCGGATCGTTCCTAATTCACGTTTCAGTGCACTGTCATCTGAGCAGATGCATACGGTGCGCTTTATCAAGGACCACACAACGGATGTCTTGTGGCCGAGAGGGTGGCAAGATTCAAAACTGAGGTAACGACCCTCGTGTGTGGGCTTCGTGTACACTGAGAAGGAGAGAGCGCCCGCATCGCGGCGAACAAGAACATCCAAAAAAGGGAAGCATCTTGCCTTGCTCGAACTCCACGGTGAACTGTATATGCACATTCTGGGCGTTGAGGCTGTCCAGGAGACATGGGACATCTTGGTTTTTTAAAATACAAAAACAGTCGTCGACATAGCGGCAAAAAAACCTCGGTGCCGGTGTGAAGGTTGCCACTACCTTCCCCTCTAAAGCCTCCATAACTAGATTGGCCGTAGTAAGTGATATTGATGCACCCATTGCCGTGCCATGGGTCTGCTGATAGAGGCTTCCCCCGTAAAAAAAATAGGTGTTGCTCAGACAAAACATAAGCAACTCGCAGAGCTCGGGGACGTCAAAGGGAGTATTGAGGAACTAGACCCGCGCCATGGCTCTGCTGAGAACACCTCTTTAATCTTCTTTCTTCTTACTATCTAATGATGATAATCTGTACATCGGCAAGGGGGCTTCTTCCTTTTCCGCAACATCCTCCCGCCCGCGACAGTGATGCATCTACGGATAAAAAGGACTTGAGTAGAAAAAACATGCCAAAAAAAATAAAACGATGGTCAGACCAGCAGCCTGGTTTGAATCCGCCTAGCCGTTCGGTGACCGTTCGTCAGCAGCTTAGTTTTCCATCGGTGCTTTGTCATCCGATGGTGCTTTCTAATGACGGCCTTCGTTAGGACCGGCGATGAACGTACATCAGCACTCTGTTGTGTTGCAGGGAAGAAAATTCGGGCTGTCTCGCGCCCAGCTAGTCGTTCACATCGTCTTGGTCGGGATCGCACTTTCCTAGACCGAACCTCCCGTGTCTGAACACGACTTGTAAAGCTGGAGGAACTAGTTGCACTCCGCCTGACCGAATTGGGTCGTAGCTTAGGCGAATGTCCACAAACTCTGCGTCTTGTCTTTAGTGTGGCAGTCCTTGTCCTTTTGCTGGGCTTGTCCCGAATTCTTCGCTTCTTGCGCCGGTTCATGTCGGTGTTCATGGCATCAGTGTTCGTGATCAGATGCATTGAAAGAACGGGTTTCGGATGATCGGGATGGGACTCTGGAGGTTGTGTTAAGCGTTCTTCACTCTGTACAGAATCCATCCGTGATCCCAGCGTAGCATTTGTGGACGCGCTCAATGTTTTTACTGGCAGTGGGATGATTTTTGCCGTTGCCGTATTCGTTGTGAGTAATGGGTCTTCGCACTCAGATACTTCATTACGGGAAGCTGTAGAGGTAATCAACGACGTACATGATGTTTGGACGGGTGCGATTTGAGTGGGTTCCAAATTCGTGACGCACTGCGTGATTATCTTTTTCCGCATCAAGCTCATCTTCGATATCTTATCAGTAAGCAGCCACTTCGCACCGAAAATCATATATAAGTACTTGTCAGAATCTTCGTAATCCTTTTCGTAATCCTCGATATCTAGGAGGTCTCGTATCTGTCTGTCAAGATTATTTATGTTTTCAAGCACTTCTGTAAGCGATTCGAGGAGGACTTTAAGCATACTAATTCTCGGAGTTGGTGATTCTACAAGTTTGTCTGTTGTTCTGACGAGTTCGGTTATCTTAGCACGGAGAGTGTCCCTCAGCTCTTTCAGTTTACTCACGGCCTCCCTGTGCTCAGTAGGCTGAAGGTCCACAGGGAGGGTCTTCGGTATACGGTGCTGCTGCTGGACACTACCGGGTTTCCAGTGGTCGGTGCGGTGCGTCGAGCAGCCAGCCATGGGGGGCGCCGTTCGAGGGCAAGGCCCACGGGATCAGGACATCAAACGGTTTCCCGGGCCTCGCGTGCCTCGAAGTCGCTGTGCGCCATCATCTCGGGTCCACCAGGCCGTTCCTCCCGGGTTTCACGGCACCAAAAATATTGAGGAACTAGACCCGCGCCATGGCTCTGCTGAGAACACCTCTTTAATCTTCTTTCTCCTTACTATCGGCAAGGGGGCTTCTTCCTTTTCCGCAACAGGGAGTGCGATCGGGAAGACTAATGTCCGCGTTTAGTGCTTCTTTGCACGTGGCTACTGCCAGATCCACTGGGACACTAGTGAAAAGAGACTTGACGTCGAACGAAACCATGACGTCGTCTTCAGTTAGAGTTACGTCCTTCAGCTTTGAAATAGAAGAGGACGAGTTTCCGACGTGCGTGGGCGTCTTACCGGCTAGAGGGCTCAACACTTGGTGAAGACCGTGGCATTGCCTTTGTCAGCAGGAAGGATTGCGATACTGCTGTTATTCCGCAGGCTCCTGATGGCTTGCCTCTCCGCTACCGATAAATGCAGTCTTGCACAATGTCTTCGCAATCCAGAGAGCACACCAATAGCACGGGTGCGCGCTTCGTGCCGTACTTCAGAGGGAGGCTGGCCGACCGCGCGTTCGACCGCACAAATCACCTTTCCTGGCTCCGGGGGTGCTTCCGTGTTAAAATTCAAACCAAGGGACAAAACCTTCGTCTCCTCTTCGTTCGGTGTGTACGGAGATAGGTTGATGACCTCTTGGGTGCATTGTGGCACGTCCGGCTGGAGTGCTTGCAGTTTCCTCTCTTGCGACGTTCTATGACGACCTTCTCCCATGCTAGCGGTGACGTTTGCGTGCAGCTGCACATCTGGGAAGTCCTCAGGAATAAGATACTCAAGTTGCCGGCGTGCAAAGAAGGTTTGCTTCTCCAAAGCTCGTACCTTCTGGCGGCACTCAAGGATACGTGCTTGTAGTAGCTTCTGCTCGGCTTGTCGAACAATCCGGTGAGAAATAACTGTGAGAAACGGGTGGGCTTGATCACAGGGGCATGTATGTTACAGCATTTAACAGAAAATGGACGTAATCTGTGGAACGAGAACGGTGCTTTTGAGCATTTTTGGCAGAAGGAAATTCAAAAGAGAGAAGTCCCGCAGAACAGTCAATGAGAGCGGTTCGAGAAAAAATCGACGCCGAGGATAATGTCATGGCGGCATTTTTCAAGGACGGTGAAGAGAACGACACTATCGTGGTCGGCAATCCATATTCAGGCGGTACGCATTCCGGCAATTGAAGGGGTGCTCTCATTGGCAACTCGAACAAATGTTTGCATGGGTGGCGTCAGAACTTTTCGGAGATGCCAGCGGAGGGTTAAGCTCATTACAGAGATGTGAGCATTTGTGTCAGTGAGAGTCTGGGCTGCAACACCATCAACAGTAACGTCTAGTAAATTGGGCTTAGACTCCTTGGTTAATAGAGGATCTGTCGTCCAGGTCACAGGTGCAGTATTACCTCCTTGAGCTGCATTGATTAATCGTCTGATGAGGCGAAGGCTTAGCGTGGCAATCTCGAAAGCTGTAGCGGGCCACATGCCCACCGTGACAGCAGTGGAAGCATATTGGCTTGTTTTCAGGAGTACTACACTCTTCGGAATTTTGTGTCTGAAAATGGCGTGGGGCGTATTGGTGGGGACCAGTTAAGACGCGAGGAACAGTGAAAGCGTTTTTCGGGTGAGCTACAGAGCAAATGCGTGGAATGGTGTGGCTTGCGAGCTCTTGCTGTTATCGCATGGATTAGGGAGATGGAAGGTGACGTTCATTCACGGGTCGGGGCTAGTAGGGCAGCCGTAGCCATAGCCTCCAGCTCACGACGTACTATTTTCATTAAGTCGTCGAACAAAGAAGGGCACATACCAGTGGAGTGGTATACTCGTTATAGGATGTGGGACCCGTGTTAGGCAGTCGAGTGAACTGTGGGGCAATACAGTGAGCTTTCGCTTGTTTCTTTCTTACTTTATTTGGTACCCACAGCGCCTGTTGGCATTACAGTGGGGGGAATAACAAAAAGAAATGCATCAACTAGTTACGTTGATAACCAAAGAAACATTTTCCAGAGGCTGCGAGGCCCTTTTCAAGATGTTTAAACGGTCTGCACTCTGTAATGATGCCGTCTGTGCTGGTGCAGTCCTTATAAACAAGCAGGTTGAAAGCGCCATCAGCAATTCCTTTCTGCACATGGCCTACTTTGCCAGTTTCTGACGTGTCGGCATCTATCTTGTGACACAGAGCAACACCATCCTGAATATAGGCGACGGATGACTCCATCGAGGTTTTGGCATGGGAAGAAAGTTCCTTCGCGGCTAGTTGGTGGCCAACAAGCTTTCCGAACAGCTCACGTAATGTCAATTTGCAGGTTTCCCAGGTTGTCAGGTCTGCTTCGTGTGTCTCAAACCAACAATAGTCTGGCTAGGCCCTTGAGGTAAAATATTACGTTGGCCAGCACCAAGGTCGCGTCCCATCTGTTATGAGCGCTCGCACTCTCATAGGTGCTTATCCAATCATCAACGTCAGTGCCGCAGAAGGTGCTGCGGTCGCAGGGATGGGAGACGACCATAAGTGGCATAGTCGGCCAGAGGGCTCCATCGAGTGCCAAAATTTCTGTGCCGACCTGGCGTCCACTGCGCAGCTCCGGGTTTGAGGTAGCAGATGTTGCAGTGCAAGAGGACCAGGATAGGGCACGCTGCGCAAGCCTCTTCATCTTCACAGCGTGCAAATGAGGTTACTGTGCGCGCAGTAATCCAGGCTGGTGCTGTGCTTTCAACATTGACGCTGAAAACCTTTTCTACTCCCTTCCGCATGAACAAGTTTTGGTCTCTGTGAAAGAATGTATCACCATCTACAACGGCGAGGTTAAGTTTATGCAAAGTTGCGGGATTTCCGTGGAATCCTTTTTGGAGCTTCTGCGTTTCTACTTAGCATCAACTATTGTAGGATGGTGTGACAGTGTCTATGTGCAGAGATCTGGAATCTGTAGACGTTCTAAAGTTGCTCACCTTGTTAGTGACATTTCTTGGCTCATGTTGACCGTGTATTGGAACGTGACTTGGAGGGTTTGGCAATTAAAATTTTCATGTATGTTGACGATTACCTAGTACATTGTGGAAACTATGACCCTACAAGAAAAATGGTAGACATTTTAAAAGCATTCAAACGTCACGCATTTAGGCTGACCTTTATGTCCAAGGCGCTGAACGAAAGAACAATCCAGTTTTTGGACCTGTTGTTAAAATTCGAGCAGAATCATGTATGTTGGCTCTATAGCCCGCGATCGAAGAAGCCTTTACTGAACTCTTCATCAGCACGTTCTAGGATTACAAAATATGGGATTGTTGTCAACTGCCTCAGGTCAGCCATCTTGTTTTGTTTACAGTCTTGTTTTCACCTAATTGAGTCTAGCTTTGGTGAACAGTAAGTTGGACCCGAAAATGCTGGCTACGGTGACGAAGTCATTGGGTCGGCCCATCTTCAGTTGTTGGATTTGGTTAAGAAAACTTGTCTCCTGCTTGTGATGTTGTGAAGGAAAAGATAGTTGTAATCTCGTACCTGCACGATGTCTCTCACCGCTTGAAAGAAGTGGGGAGCAGAGATAACATCAATGTGGTGTTTTCAGACAAAATTAAGCTGAACTGCAGCTGTCCCGCCATCGAAAAGAATATTAGTAATAAGGGCCGAGCAAACAGCTGTGGTGTGAAACATGAGAAACAGGTTGTTCCTTGTAGATTAAATGTGGTTTATTGCATTCCTTTCAATTGTGGTCGCTTTGATGTTGGCCAGTTCACTGAGTGCCTTCTGGCCCTCTTCCCACCCATTGCAAAGATTGTGGTTGTACGCTTTTCTTTCATGATACAACGGTACTGTTCTCGCACGATGAACAAAAGGTGAGGGAAGTATAGTGGAAGCACATAAAATTCGAAAAATGTCTGACTCGTGTGTTAGCGCTCGTCTTTAGCACTTTTAGATGCAGCATTGGCGTATCTTGAAGAGAGCAGTACTTGAGAGCGTTTGTCTGTGCAGTTGCTTATAGTGGGTTCATGTGTCATTTTTTATCTTTTTTTTTATACCTTCGATGGCTTTATATTTGTCTCTTCAATAAAAATTCAGTTTTTGTTCAGTGGTTGTCCAGTGTTATCCTCCTTTTTGTCCCGTTATTTGTGCGCTGCGAAGATGAATCTGCACCAACTAGCCCGGTTTTCTACGCTACTTCAGTCCGCAACCACTATCAATGATGTTACGTGGCGCAGAGAAATTACAGGTTGTTTACAAACAAGTCCACAGCATTGGCTCAATGGTAAAGCGGTGCCAGAGTAGCGAACTGATCAACTTTGGTAACGTCACTTTTCGCTCGTGAGTCATTTACTTTGCATTCGTTCTCGTCGTCCAATGAGGATTACTGCACGGCAACACCTACATGGCACGTTCAAAGCATCAAACAGATGGGTATTTCAGATACTTGGCTCCTAACTTATGGTAATATTAAGGCGAAGCAGCAAGTACAAGGCGTGCAAGGCAGCAGCCTGACTACTTCTGGCCATCGTTGTTGGTCTAAAGGAGCAACTAAGTATACTTGTGCATGAAGGATATGCTATCCAGGCATTGACGATTTACAAAGTGACACTGTGTTTATTCAAAGAGGTCGTTCTTTAGCGAGTGTTGTTATAAGGTCTTTCTTAGTTCTCTTGTTTTTAATAAAGTGCTGTTTTGCTGCTTTGCGCTGAAATCAGTTTTCAACTCTTGAGGATTTGTGCCTAGTCAAGTAATGGCTCCAACTTGTGCCTGAGCAGCAGCCGCAGTTCCTAAAGCATTGTCCACCGAAGCCATGGACTTTTTTCTTTTCCTTTTTTTTAGTGAAGGCAAAAAAAAATCGGAAAACGCCCGTGTGTGGAGATTTCAGTGCGAGTTAAGATACCCAAATGTCAGGATTAACGTGAATCGAACCTAGCACTGTGTCACGCTTCATAGCCCAAGAGTGGCCTCGGCACCTACAACCCCCGAAATAGAATCTTTTTCAACTTTGTTTTTGCAGCAGTGGTGCGATGAGCGGGGCTCAGCCTAGTGCCCCTCGTATAATTCCTGACTGATAAACCAACCCAGTTGTCCTGTATGGCCATTGCGTGACAGCTGTTCTCTGAGATACACTGTTAGCACCTGCTTAGCTATTGGGAAAGGCAGTGCAGTTTGTTAACGAGATCAGAGATCAAAGCAGTCTAGCTCAGAACTTTAATCCTACTAGTGTAAGCCATTATTTGGCCGTGTGCAAATTCTCAAAAAAGTCAAAAATACCGTTTGGTGTGAAGGGGCTAAAGCGCAAGACTGCATCAGCAAAGAATCTCTGGTGTCACGTAGAAAAAAAATTCAGAATAAGCAGTTAGAATAGTTCAAAAGCAGGCTAAACTAACTTTTGTGTACATAATAATGTAGCCATATATGGGACAAAATACACCATCAATTGTGAATTTAGATTCACTTGACGTTTGAAGTGTGGTTGTAAAAGGAAGCGTTTATTTGTTTCTTTTGGTGTTGCAGGTGCTGACTGAGAAATTGTGGAAAGTTTTGAGCCAAGATGTTCCTGGCCTAAACCGTGATGGACACGTAAAATGTTGTATGTATATTTGAGGTTATAAAGCATTTAATAAAGAATTTTCGAGTTTTGGGACTTGGTTTCTGCTGTTTCATATGCTCATACATTGCAACATGTAATCTATATTCAAATCTGTAGTTTTATGAAAAAATTGTTTTCAGCAGACAGATTTACTATTTACTACGTCACTTTTTCATGATCAGTTCATTAGCATGGGTTGCGGGGTTTTTTTTAGCAATTGGTGCAGAACTAGCACACATACTAGGTAAATATTTACAAGGCTTAATGTTATGTTTCAGTTTTTCAGTCAATTTGAGAACCAGTATTTGCTGTTAACTTAAGTGCTTTTGTGATCACATGCCTTGAAGCATGCTCCAGCGTGAGAATACTGGATGCCAAAGCCCCTTGTAGCTTGTTTTGGTCAGTGTGTGTGGACAAACGTAAGTCACCAGTGGAGGCTTCATAATCCAACTCGCAAATAAATGTGGGTGCTAGCACCATTGGGGCTTCCCTACTGAAAAATTTTGGTGAACGGGTCCTGTTATACGGGATTATGGAACAGGATCCCGTCCACCCAGTCAGACGGGCCCTACAGGGGCCGTTCAGACGGGTCCTACGGGGGGCCTTTCAGACGGGTCCTACGGGGGCCATTCAGACGGGTCCTACGGTGGCCATTCAGACGGGCCCTACAGGGGCCTGTTCAGACGGGCCCTACGGGGGCCTGTTCAGACCAGACCCCGTACAGGCCGACCCAATTCAACCAGACCCGCAAAAGCTGAACTTGTATGAACCTGTTTAGGACCCTCTATCACAGGTCTACCCCTTCTGCTTGTCTATAGTGCAAGTCACTTTTTCCATTTCCAATCAATATAGGCATTCGTAAATTGTCATGCATCAATTATTGTTTTCATGCAGCTGATAACTATTTGGTGTATATATTTGCATTTAAAATTAGTAATTGAAGAGAAGCATCTGAACACAGGGAAAACATTTATTTCTTGCGCATGTCTTGGACGAGCTCCCCAATGTAATAGTTCATCCGCTTGCGCCGGTCTGCCGGCGCAGCCTTTTCCGTTGGGTGAAGAGCGATGAAGTGGTCGAAAGCCCCTTCAAAAACAAAGAATAATGTAGTGATGTGTAAGTTTGCCCTATACATACAAAATGTTTGACTGTGTAAGTTTGCCCTACACATACAAAATGTTTGACTCAAAGCATATACTTACACCCCAGCGCCTCCACCTTCTGCGGAGTCATGGCGAGCTTCGCAGGGGGGGGGCCCTTCCTTCGCATGAATGAAGCGCCGGCAGGGCAGCCCAGTCAAGCTGCGCACTCGCAGCTCTAATGGTGTGCACAGGGACCGCGCCCCCTCTTTGCAAAAGAGGGAGTCGCGAGGGATGCGCAGGAGGTGCTGCCACTTTTCAGACGGCACGAAGTTCTGGTTTCCAATGTGGACCTGCACAGAAAGAGCGCAGGATTGTGGAAAGACAATAAAGGCTGAGCAACACTTGGTAAGTTCAAAAAGAAAACAATTGTATCTTGCATGTTCTGCGACATACCATGCCTTCGATGTCCATGAAAAGTGGCGGCCCCTCCTGTTCCCTTTCGCTGCTTGGCTCCGAGACAGAGGGCTGCACATCATTTCAAAATATGAGAAGTAATTATCAAGGTGTTCTCAAATTTATAAAAAATATAACTACACAGTTACCCAACTACAAGGTCATTTGCCATGGTGCCTCAGTTGCCCGCTACTGTTCCTCGAAACAAGCGTGCCGCTCGTACTTCCACTTTACCCACGCCTTACTTCTGCGATAACAGCTTTTGCTGAAAGGCGAAAGATAACACCGAGTCGTCAGATATCAGTTCAGACGACGACAACACTTCCAATTAATTGGCCTTGAACACTGCCTGCTGCCCACCAGCCAGTTTCGTTTTTGTCCGAAGCTACTTCCTGAGGTCTAGTGTCGCTTTTTAGTAGAACGGTCTATTCTGACCGTCTCCAACAGGCTTGATATTGTTCCTTGTCGAAATTGTTAGGTGGCAGTGCAATGTAGTAGGTTCGTAGTGCTGAACTCACTTCATAGCACGACAGCGCCTGAGTGAAAGCTTGCTGGGCACGATTCTAGCGCATAGTACCTTATTCCTGCAAGCATGGCTATCATAGCAAGCCAGAACATAATAAACCTAAAATGAAAGTGCTGCGTCAACAAGCATCAAACACAGAATTGGCTTTCAACTCCAACCAGATTTTTTCACATCGCTTGCTTGCCTACGATATTGTGCTTGTCATAATCATTGACAAGGTGTTCGGTCATCGTGGGGCGTGGTCATCACGCATCACTGCTACCGACGAAGAATGTGTGCCACTAAATGTTCCGCATCAGTGCTCATCAGGGCACGAATGATGTACCGGCGAACGATTTTAGATGGTCAAGCTTGCACTGACACTGATAATCCCAGAAATCAGCTTAAAATGTCATGCTCAAAAACACGCCCTAGAAAAAAAATGTGGCCGTGCGCGGAACAGTTTTTCAGACATAAAAAAAATTGTTAGCACGTGCGGTCCTCGTGTCATGCGGTGAAGCCCAACCTCCAATTCAATATGTGCAATTTCGGGTGGTTCCATGGAAGAAATCTGGCGGTTTCACATTATCAAAGGCACCAATTTGCCCCACGTAATGTAAAAACGTCTTGCCAATGACTGACTTTGCATTTACAGCCAGCACAATAATTTGGACAAGCATGCGATGAGGAAAAACATGCATGAAGTTGAAAACAGAACTGCGTGGTTGATGCTTGTTGGCGTTCACGGTCAGTTATCTCTAAAAACATAACATAAAGTTGAGCCTTATCATCACCTTCTGACTAGCAATTCCAGCCTTGCTTGCAATAATGAGGAGCAATGCGCTAGAATCATGCCCTACTTGGGCTGAGTAGCTGTTGCCCGGTAAAAAAGATCAGCACAATGAGCCTCCTCAATTGCAGCGCCACCTAACATTTATGAAATGAAACAGCACAAAAACTTGTCGGAGACTCCGTCCGAATAGACAGTTCAACTAAGCAGCAACACTAGACCCCCGGAGATACCCTCGTATCGAAACGAAACTGGAAGGCGATGAGCTGGCAGTGTGTAAGGCCGGTTTGAAGCGCTAACCTCGTCGGAACAGATATTTGGCGACTGGGTGTGACCTTTTGACTTGCATCTAAAGTTCTTATTGCACAAATCGGGTTAGGGTTCAATGAAATCAGGAGAAGCATGCTTTGTTCGAGGATGTCACGGACGCTCATGGTGCCATGGCAGGTAGCCTTGAAGTTGGATAACTGCGTAGCAGCACTAAATATGAATCACGCGATGCAGAAACGAAACCGAAACTGTTGTAAACTGTTCGCGAATGGTCCTGGGGTAAGTAGAACTACCACACAACTTAGAACAACGTGTGAAAGGGCAATAAAACTGCCTAAAATCATCAAGTAGCTTCGCAAGCAGGCACTGCTTGACATTTTCAGCCGTTTTCTGGGATTATCACAGTCAGAGTGCAAACTTGACGATCGAAAAGCATTTGCCAGTACGTCATTCACACCCTGATAACAAACGCCGAACACTGATGCGGAATAATTAAGAGTGGCACACATTCTTCGTTGGTAGCAGACTCGTGATGACCACGCCCCTTTTTCACACCCACATGATTCAAACTCGCGTCAAAAATCATGTAGAAATAAAAAAAAACTGATTTTGAAAGGCCATTTTCTGATCTAACTCCAAACAGCCTTACTTGTTCGAGCAGCGCCTGGAGCGCTATGAAAAGGCACTCCCAAAGTATCATTCAAATTGAATGATTTTGAACAGGTGCGGTGAGGGAATAGTTAAGAAGCCCAAATGCCTCCCGCTGTCTATGCAACATGCCAGGGTAGAGTGGCTTGCAAAGGGTCATGTCATTTCCTTCTGTATTTTACAATGCCAAACACATCGTGCGCTTCCCAGTGGGAGCGAGGGGTACGCCTACAATGCCCACCTGTCGTAAGATGGGGCCCAAAGCTGACCCGCGATCAACCAACTGTAGCTGAATTCGAGAGCTGCTTGTGCCTGGTTGCCAAGGCACCCGATTTTGAGCTTGCCAAAGTAATAGCGCTCGCGCCAGCAATACAAAACTCAGATCCGCGGCGAAGCACGTTTTGCTAACGTTGCCGCTTTCCACCACACGTCACCCCGAGATGAACTGGTCACGTGACTGAAGTGCCGGGAAGGCTACAGATTGGGGGAGAATGGCCGGAGTAGAAGGAGAGGGCTTCGTCGGCCAGTCCGGGATGATGCTTTCGGCATTGTAAAAATACAGGAGGCGATGGTCAAGCACAACTACACCAGTGCAATGATGAGATTCGCATGGAACTGAACAGGCAATATCTGGGGAGGCTAATGAGTAATGGAGGAGATACAATACACAGCTGCATTTTCCCACCCGTCCGAGCCGCAACGGTGGCACGTTGAGACGTACACCCTACACCAGTATTTAGAATGGCATGCAGAGCTTACCTGAGCAGAGCCGCTTGCCGACGGACCGGCTGCCGCGGGCATTTCTGGAGGCTGCTGGGCTGGTGACTGCACGAGAAGTAACGCAGGACACACAATACACAGCTGTTTTTTGCCACCCGTCCTAGCCGCAACGGTGGCACGTTAAGCCGTACACCCTACACCAGTATCTAGAATGGCATGCCACTTTACCTGAGCAGAGCCGCTTGCCGACGTACCGGCTGCCGCGTGCATTTCTGGAGGCCGCTGGGCTGGTGACTGCACGAGAAGTAACGCAGGACACACAATACACAGCTGTTTTTTGCCACCCGTCCGAGCCGCAACGGTGGCACGTTGAGACGTACACCCTACACCAGTATCTAGAATGGCATGCCACTTTACCTGAGCAGAGCCGCTTGCCGACGTACCGGCTGCCGCGTGCATTTCTGGAGGCCGCTGGGCTGGTGACTGCACGACAAGTAACGCAGGACACACAATACACAGTTTTTTGCCACCCGTCCTAGCCGCAACGGTGGCACGTTAAGACGTACACCCTACACCAGTATCTAGAATGGCATGCCACTTTACCTGAGCAGAGCCGCTTGCCGACGTACCGGCTGCCGCGTGCATTTCTGGAGGCCGCTGGGCTGGTGACTGCACGAGAAGTAACGCAGGACACACAATACACAGCTGTTTTTTGCCACCCGTCCGAGCCGCAACGGTGGCACGTTGAGACGTACACCCTACACCAGTATCTAGAATGGCATGCCACTTTACCTGAGCAGAGCCGCTTGCCGACGTACCGGCTGCCGCGTGCATTTCTGGAGACCGCTGGGCTGGTGACTGCACGAGAAGTAACGCAGGACACACAATACACAGCTGTTTTTTTGCCACCCGTCCGAGCCGCAACGGTGGCACGTTGAGACGTACACCCTACACCAGTATCTAGAATGGCATGGCACTTTACCTGAGCAGAGCCGCTTGCCGACGTACCGGCTGCCGCGTGCATTTCTGGAGGCCGCTGGGCTGGTGACTGCACGAGAAGTAACGCAGGACACACAATACACAGTTTTTTGCCACCCGTCCTAGTCGCAACGGCGGCACGTTAAGACGTACACCCTACACCAGTATCTAGAATGGCATGCCACTTTACCTGAGCAGAGCCGCTTGCCGACGTACCGGCTGCCGCGTGCATTTCTGGAGGCCGCTGGGCTGGTGACTGCACGAGAAGTAACGCAGGACACACAATACACAGCTGTTTTTTGCCACCCGTCCGAGCCGCAACGGTGGCACGTTGAGACGTACACCCTATACCAGTACCAGAATGGCATCCCACTTTACCTTAGCAAAACTGCTTGCCAATGGGCCAGCTCCCATGTTCACATTGAAAGACTGCTGGACAGTGGGCTGCATCATTAGGAGTAACGCAGCTGTTTTTGTCCCCTGTACTAGCACCAACTTCAGCACGTGGAAACTTACAGCTTCAGATTACAGACTCTTTCAACCCAGATACATCCATCCATTTAGATCACCACTTCCTTGGACAGCCTAGTTGTATACATCATGCTTTTGACACCACCAGTTATTTTTAATTTTTAACCCTTGCACTGAACTTTGAGTACAAATACTGAAGCCTCTGTAGGTCTTCTCCAGACTCGCAAAGACGAAAGGACAATGTAGACATTGCTTCATTTCTACAGATAATGTAAGAACTAATGGGAGAAGCCAGAAGTAGAAAGTTGGACTTTATACAAAGGAAGTTTGCACAATGACCCAATGAGCTTCATAATGAGCAGAAAATGCACTGCACAGAATATCTAACAGGACATACATACAGCAGTACTTACTTGTGCACAGCCTCCAGAACCAGAAGGGCCCGCAGCTGTCTCTTCTATATCACTTGAAGCTTGAACACAGTGGTCCAACTGAATGTACAAAGAGGTGCACGAAAATTTCTAGAACTGCCAATGATTAGCACAGGGGATGAAAGCAGTAACCTGCTGTGACATAGGTGTCTACCTTACCGCTTGATAAGCTGATCGAAGTTTGTACGGGCTAAACTACTTTTACTACAGTTCTGCGCTCATACTGAATGAGTCCCCCGATTCTGTCTCTAGGCTTTTTAAAGCAAAGCTTTCCACCTCTACCAGCCAACAATTCCTCCGTGACGTGCGCTACAAGAACGCAGATCAGAAGGAGGGCGGTTTTCACTCGTGAAGATCAGTGTAGATGGCGAGGCGATAGGGTGATTTTACCCAGCTTTGCCTGCATGCAGCTGCCTGCTTGCAACGGCGGGCACATTGGAGGGACGACTTTGTCTTCTGCTTTAGCAACAGTTGTTTTTGGCCTGCTCTGGCATGCTTCGTGTTCATTGCACTCTCCCTTTGCAAACTTGAATAACTTGTTCAACAGCCCCTCCTAAGTAGGCCAGACCCGACAGAATTAAGTTGTCGTACAGCAAAGATGCGTTAAGGATTGGTAAATACCCTGCCATCGTTTGGGTACCGCTGCCATAGGTCAGGCCTGGGGGTATCTGCCAGGTCCAGCAGCCTCTCTGTAAAAGACAGTAACAGTTAATAAGACAACAGGCCCTCATTATTTTCCACGCCGAAACTACTAATTTGTACTTTTTAGGTAATACTACTACGGTACAACAAAACTAAAGGACACAAAAAGAATTCTAAGTGATATCCACACACTAAGTTCCATACGCCACTCTTGTTTCTTTCCATACACCAATCAGAAACCTCTTACAAAAAGAGGCTTGGACTTACCAATTTTTGTGTAAACCAGCTCTTGAAGGCGGCGGTTGCATCCCCGTTCTTCAAGCAGCTGGTCCTCGAGGAGCCTGATTCTTTTCTGAGCGGTGTTTAGAGCTCTCCTCTCAACAAGCTCGTCATCATCAGTGTTGTCCGAGGACTCCGGCCGCTTCCTCTTTTTCAAGATGCAGCGCTGTTTGTGTGCCCTTGCCGCCAGGACTCTTTTCTTCTTTTCCTGGTTGGCTTTCCTTGGCTTCTCTTTTTGCTGTGCGAAGAAAAAAAACTACTTAGGTGAAGTATTTGTATGTGGCATACATCTGCCACCAATGACGTGACAAAAAAGGGCAAAACAGGACTACTGCTGGCACAGCCCATCCTGCAACGTGCAGGCAATCTGCCATACTCAATCCCTAAAAGCATTTACAAATTTGAAAAATAAATTAATCCCAAGAAGCTATTGATGCCTTTTCGTAATAAGGTGCTACTGGAGCAGTGCACCACAAATTATACCTTTGGAGGAGCCGAGACTTCTTGCGCTGGTGGATCAAAAATGACGTCCGGAACTGCTATTTTCTTCTTTGTCATTCGAAGAATCAGGTCCGGTCTGGTTGCTGCAAAAATTCACAAAATTTTACAGTTTGTGTGCATTAGCAGTACAAAGCACAACATCAAAACCAAAAATCAAGCCCACGGAGAATGCAACTCGGGATGATCGCTCCATTATCAGAGGCGCAACCCCTACACAAGATACAGTATTGGAGTGTTGCCAAATCAGCCGGTTTTCCTTTCGTCGGTATGATATGATACAAATTTCACCGTCGGCTCTGTCTGAACGGAACGCTAAGATCTCAGCTGGGTTACGTCTGGAAAGAACGCTAGCCACAGCGAACAGTTTATGGGAACCTTCAAAGGATGTATTTTGTTTAAAATATTGGGTTTACAAGAGCGTTTAACTCTCAGATGTTCTTAAAATGACGTCACTGCTAGTTGTGCTGCCAACCGATTGCTTATGATGTGCCTCAAAATGAGCATTTCAAAGGTGTCTCCTAAATTATAAACAATGAATTATGAAAATATCTTGAATTTACGTTTTAGAAGGTTGGTGAATCTAATAAAATCAAGGAACGGCAAATGCATTTTCTCTTCCCTTTAAAAGAATGGGTCATACCGCAATGGGTGGGTGTTCGCCAGCCCAGGTCATGTTTATAGACAATTGGGTGAAACCAAACACACACTACAAAGACCCTAAAGACCAAAAATAAGTCCTTGTACTCACCGCCAAGCATGAGCACGTCGCCGTCGTAGTACCCTTCCTCCCGGTCCTCCCGGCTGCCGTCTGCTGGTGCCAAGGATCGCCAATACACCTTCCTGTCCTTCGCGAGGTCCTCCAACCCTTCTGGGCTGAATTTTTTTATCAGCCCAACTGGGACGAGGGCTTTTGCCCCGTCATGGTAACGCACGTATGCGTACGTGGGAGCGGGCATTGCCTGGAATTGCAAGTGTGCCACTCAAAATGGAAGTGTGCAAGCCAAGCCACATGATTGCAGGCAATGCGGAAATAAAGGGGCGGAACAAATGGCCCCATAATAGGAAAAGCTGCAGCTTTCTGTGTTGATATGAAGAGTCACTGTTATTGATTAATCATGATAAATAGTTTTAAATTTGAATATAAATTTAAATCACTTTTAATTGTCGTGCAAGGGCAACCGGCCTTCGAATAGTTCGACCTGCCTATCTTCTTAATTTTTGTTAATGTTAGAATTGTGCCAGTAATTTTTCCAGCCCACACAATGCTTGCAGTTAATGTATATTATTGGAGACAAATTCTCGTGGTATAGAGATTGTTTGCTACAAGCTCTGCACCCGCGAAATGACTCGGCCATTGCTCCGATACACAAAGGCGCATTCTTGGCGGCCAGCTCATTGTTCAATTTCCAAGCCACTGCATAACGAACGCAAAACATTGCAGTGCCATCATAACTTAGACGGCATGCATTTATTTTTGTCTTCATTTGTGGCGAGTTTTCTTCAAAAAAGCGTGATGACCTCAACAGCATGCCTTACGAGGGCGTGCTCGGGGTTCCCGCGCAAGCACTTGCCTGCCGCAGCTACAGGCAGCTACGCGCCGCATTGCTGTCAACGCGACCAACACCTTCAGCTGCAGCGGCGGTAGTACTTTCAGTCCTTGCAACGCTCTTGCGGCATGGCGGCAAGGCAAGCATGCGAGCGAGAAGAGAGCACGACCGGTCGTGGAAGAGAGCAACATATCGCAGTGGAACACGCAGCCTCGCTCCCGCCATCTCAACTGCGCATGTCCGCGCGTTTTCGAAGGCCGCTGTCAGTTTACGGCACCGGTATCTTCGGCCGTGCGCTCCGCGGTTTGCATTTGAATTGTCCATGACTGTACGGCATCTGGAGCGGGAACAGGGATCAAACGTTGACGTAGCCCTTGTTTTCAGCTTTAAATGAACAAGAATGTCCTTAAAACTCGAGTTTCCGCGCCTGCAGGATAATCTGCGTACACAATGCTCGCCGCACACGCGTGAATGTGCAGCTATCAAAACAGGCGCGTAGCGAGCAATCACATCGACAAGAAAAATGAGATGGACGGGGACACAATGCAATGTTTGCTGTGGGATAAATCGATAGTATGTACACCCGCCCAATTTTTTACCAATATCACGGGAGCGTCGACCGTTCGGTCTATAAGCGCCGCGTGATGGAGTGATACGGCAAACTTGGCGAGAGTAGCCGCATGCGCACTAGGCAAAGGCTACTGCTGCCATCGTCTGCTAGGCTATACCAAGAGCAGACGGCCACCCCTGATTTTTGTTATTATCTTATCACACTACCTGCCATACTCGAAATTTTTCTTCAAGACCAGGCACGTGGCGCCAACTGTAAACAGAGTAATCAGCGTTACCAAACGACGCTTGCGCTCGGCAATGCTGTTTCCAGTTGGTGCCACGTGCCTGGTCTTGAAGAAAAATTTTCGAGTATGGCAGGTAGTGAGATAAGACATTAACAAAAATCGGGGGTGGCTGTCTGCTCTTGGAACAGCCTAGCAGATGATGGCAGCTGCGGTCTTTGCCTAGTGCGCATGCGGCTACTCTCGCCCAGTTTGCCGTATCACTCCCTCACGCGGCGCTGATCGACCAAACGGTCGACGCTCCGGTGATATTGGTAAAAAATTGGGCGGGTGTACGTACCAGGGGTCTCCGAACAAGATGATGCAAAAAAAGCTGCGCACCACTGCAAGCCAGCCAAAACTCTCAGGCGGAATGCCGGGCCAGATCCCCGGATGCTGTACAGTTGTTACTGCAGGGCCGCAGCGTCGTAGCAACGTCGTGGTAGCGCTCGTTTGAAGTTGTAAATTAATAGTGGTATGTTTAATATAAATATTATTTACGTAATACCGTATTAGAGGTGGTAAAACATTTGCATATAGTTCAAGTTTAGGTGAGCCAGCTGCAATCCGCTGGCTCACGACCGCAGCCTGGCTAGAGTGTACTAGAAGAGATAAGTGGGACGAGCCGCAGGCTCCGCGCCTGCTTCGTCGCGAAGCACAGTGGGTGGAAAGTTGGTGCGGCGGCGCTGCAGTCGCAGTGGATTGTGTTGTGCCGGTGCGAACTGCAAGCGGCGGCATAGATCAGAGCTCCCACAGTCGTTTTCAGTCATTTGTTTTAGAAATTTACGGCACCGCTGCTTCTGTTTACCACTCTGTGTTAACTGTTGTGATGTGATCAGCCTTTAGTTTTTAATTTTACCGTCCTCGGCATGCCCTTAGTCACGTCGCCCGCTGCGCCCTCTGTTCAATCTACAGTCGCCGCTTCAGCTGGAGCGTCCCACTCAACTCCTTCTAGTACACTCGAGCGGCCTGGCTATGCAGCCGGCCCCAAACTGCCAAAACTCATTTTCTATTGTGCGCAATAACGAGAGCTCGCCTGCGTTCATCTCGCGCAGGGTCTTTTCCTTGTTTCTCCTTTCATTGATTAGTATCCGTGTGTGCGCCTGTCATGCATCCGATATCGGAAAAGAATAGACGCAAGTCTTACATGCACAAAGGTCGGCCGTTTGTCTTGCCGCGCTCAACGGCGTGGAGGTTGCGGCGTGTAGCGTGGTTGCCCCAACAGCCAGCATCAGGAAATGCCGAAGCTCCTTTGCCCAGGGAGCCAAGAATAGACCCTGTACCAACTGGCTGTACCGACTGCCTGCAGACCGAAGATCTGTTGGGTTCTACGTCGGCGGCTGCTGCCCCACCGTGCCATCCAGCGTGCCAAGATGAAGCCCAAACAAATGCTGGAGTGCCCAATGTGCCGCTCGCTGATGATGAACCGAGCCGTGACGAACCTCCTTTGCCCTCATTCTTTGACTCAGCCAGTGCGTTCGCTACCTGTCTTCATGAGTACGGAAACGATACGCTACCAAGTTCAACGACAACCAAGGCCATGGCCATCGTCCTCATTATGGCATTCGTTGTTGCCCACAACTTACCCTGGACCGCACTGGATGACCTGTTGCGGCTTATTGACGCCCTTTTCGGGTCAAAGCAAGCATTGCTGCCTACAAGCAAGTATCTTTTCAGAAAGTTATGGGCGGAGCACTCTGACAAGTGCGCACAGCGTCACTATTACTGTGATGCGTGTGGCGGCGTCCAGACGCCGACTGCAAGTAACGGGCTGTACTGCCATCACTGTAAAACAACAACGAGTCAGGCGCAAGCGCACTACAAGGGACGATTCTTCACAATATTCGACATCAAGGAGCAAATTCGGCACATCATATCGAAAACAAAAGACTCCCTCGGAAAAAATTTGATGGAAATAAAAAACAAAATCTTATCAAGTTCCAACGTCATCACGGACATAGTTGATGGAAAAGTTTACAGAAATCTCTGGAAGAGTGGTGCATTAAGCTTTGGGGACCTCACCATCATGTTTAACACAGATGGCAGCCCTATCTACAAGTCTTCAAATGTGTCAGTGTGGCCTATACAATTCATTGTAAATGAGCTACCAACAGGAGAGCGATTTCAACATGCTGGTGTCGGAGGACTGTGGTTTGGGGCTCAACACCCAGACATGCTTGCTTTTCTGGACAAGTTCGTCGACTGCATCAATTCAATAGGCACGCTAACATGGCAACATGCATCTGGAACAGTACAATCCAAGGTGCATGTCATCTGCTGCTCTGTTGACTCCCCAGCCCGAGCCCTCGTCTGCAACCAAAACCAGTTTAATGGACAATTCGGCTGTCAGTGGTGCTTGGCATTTGCTTCACGTCAGGAAGGTATGTTTTCAGTCTTGTGTACCTGCTTTATGCCTGCTGGTGCCTTATTGCACGGGAACTTGTGAAAGGCCAGAAAATAAGCACGAGCTATCAGAATCATTGTACGCTTCCATAGGGAACTCCTGCTTTTAACTGTACTGTACACAAGCTTGCAGTGTGTGTGCGCCACATTATCATACGTGTACAAGCAAAGTAACAGCACCAACAGCACGTAAAAGATTACGTATTCATTTCTTTCCCTTGCATGTTTTTTTTCTGCTTTACAAGGGCCAGGTGGAAGTCAAATAAGACAGGCTGCAGTTTTTAATGTGTCTCTGTAAAACGGTATTTTCAATTTCAGGTGCATACCGCTACCTGGGGAAAACGCCATCGACTGGACGGTCGTCCCAAGGGGTCTTGGCAAACATGAAGCTTGCTCTAAGTGAGCAGGTCCCTGTCAATGGGCTCAAGGGGCTGTCGCCACTCGTCAACTTGCCAGGCTATGACCTTGTCCGAGGTCAAGCAGTGGAATACATGCACAGTGTTCTTCTTGGCGTGTCGAGGCAGGTGGCAAGCTTTTGGTTTGATACGTCCAATTCCAACAAGACCTATTACATAGGTAACACCGTTTTCATTGCATTTGCACACAATTGCTACGGAGTGGAAGTGTAAAAATGGGATGCTACTTCGGAAATTTTTGGCTTTGCCTTGGTTGGATATCACTGCCTTTATAATCGCAACTCTCTTGCCCAACAGTGCAAACTGAGAAATACTATATCTTGTTCTTGAATTCATATTTAGTACCGCCAGTTAACTCTTTTATGACCCCGAGAAATTTAATTGATTTTTAGGGGTCGAAGAAAACATTTTTGTATGCTAAAAAAGTTGGTTAGGCAGTAAATACAGAAACACAAAATGCAGATTATTTAACAACCTTTCCAATAACGCGAGTTTTTAGATGTTTTCATGCATCATAGTTGTGAAAAAAATATCAAAATCACACTTTTTGGCAAGTTGTCAAAGAAAACGATAAGAAAGAAGACTATAACAAACCACCAGTAGTAGAAAAAAATTAGAATATACATTTTGTTGGGAAAATTTAAAAACATGCCCTAGAAAATATGTCCTCGTGCGCAGAACAGTTTGTCAGATATTTTAAAAAAGTGAGCATGTGTGGTGCTTGTGCGATGCGGTGAGGCCCAGCCTCCATTTTAAAATGTGCAATTTCGGGTGGTTCCCTGGAAGAAATGTTCACGGTTCGACATTATCAGAGGCACCAATTTGCCCCCACATAATCTAAAAACATCTTGTCAATGACTAACTTTGCATTTATGGCCACCACAGTATTGGGACAAGCACGCTATGCAGAAAAACATTCATGAAATTGAAAACGCTACCCCTTCATTGATGCTTCTTGACGTTCACTTTCAGTTATCGCTCAAAACATAGACGTGCGCTTTATTATGGTCTTCTGACTCACTATTGTAGCCTTGCTTGCCGGAATGAGGTGCGATGCGCTAGAATTCGTGCCCAGCAAACTTTGGCTGAGTAGCTGTTGCGCGATAAAAAAGATATGCATACGAGCCTCCTGCATATCAGTGCCACCTAACATTTCTGAAATGAAACAGTACAAAACTTATTGGAGATTCCGTCTGAATAAACAGTTCAACTAAGAAGCAACACTAGGTTTTTGATTTGATTCTAGAATTTAACTCACCGGCACAATGCAGCTGGTGATGAGGCGTGCCATATGAAAGGCTCTGGGTTAATTTTGACCACCTGGGGATCTGTAACGCGCACCGAAATCTCATACACACAAGCATTTTTGCTTATCGCCTCCATCAAAAAAGTGGCTGCCGCGGCCGGGTATCGAGCCCACTTCCTCGTACTCAGCAGTACAACGCCTTAGCCACGGAGCACCGCGGCGGGTCCAAGCAACACTAGACCTAAAGAGATACCCTCAATGGATACGAAACTGGCAGGTGAACAGCTGGCTGTGTGCAAGGCCAGTTTGAAACGTTCTTCTCATCGGAACAGATATCGGGCAACTGGGTGTTATCATTCCACTTGCATCGGAAGTTCTTATCGCAGAAATGAGGTTAGGGTTTGGTGAAATCAGGAGCAGCATGCTTTTTTTTTGAGAATCAGTCGCGGACGGTCAAGGCTCCATGGCCGGTAGCCTTGAAGTTGGGTAACTGCGTAGTAGCGCCAAATGTGAATTTGGCGGTGCAGAAGCGAACCCGAAACTGTTGTAAACTGTTTATGAATGGTCCTGTGGTAAGTAGAACTACAACACAACTTAGAACGAGTGCAAAAGCCATAATACTGCCTAAAACCGTAAAGTAGCTTTGCAAACAGGCACTGCTTGACATTTTCAGCCAATTTCTTGGATTATTACTGTCAGAATGCGAACCTGACGATTGAAAATCATCTGATTCAGCGTTCATGCCCAGATAACAAAAACCAAACGCTGATTTAGAGTAATTACAAGTGGCACGCATTCTTCGTTGGTAGCAGTGACGTGCGATGATCACGCCCCTTTTCCATACCCAGGTGATGCAAATGCGTGAAAAAACTCACATTTTTGTCGCAAAAATGGAAACGAAAGTCATTTTGAAAGGGCATTTTCTGAGCTAACTCTAAATAGCTTTACTTGTTCCAGCAACGCCTGGAATGCTATGAAAACGGGCTACTAAAGTATCGTTCAACTTGAATGATGTTGAATAGGCGCGTTAACGAAAGAAATAAATGTGTTATGTGTACAGGGAGATCTATTTGAACTAACTATTTGCAGGCTGTCCCCCAAAGCTCTCGAAGGTGGTCCAACGTCTGACAGCAATTAAACCACCTGACCTGATCACACGTTTGCCAAGGTCAATTCGGGAACGGTCCTACTGGAAAGCAACTGAGTGGAAGCACTGGCTCTTGTACTACAGCCTGCCTTGCTGCATTCAAATCCTCCCACATCAGTACTGGAGCCATTTTGCCCTCCTCGTGGCAGCAGTGTTTACACTGCTGTCTGACAAGCTGACAGCTACTGACATTGCTTATGCTGGTATGCTTTATTCGAATTTTCTTGGATTGAAGTTTTACTTCTAAGAATTGCCAAGCATGAAAACGCATATGTGAGATTTAATTTCAGATTCTGTAATTTACAATATTTCATTCCTACTGCCTTACAGTATATCTTGACTTTTATTTCGCACAGAAAGCATGCTGCAGAGCTTTGTCGCAAGGGCTGAACGGATTTATGGACCCACCTTCATGACCTTCAATGTACATTTGTTGCTGCACCTTGGAAACAGTGTGAGGAACTTAGGACCGTTGTGGGCTCACTCAGCCTTCGTATTTGAAGGTGGTAATGGTGCCATCACGAGATGTGTAACAGCTGCGAAGGGTATCCCACGCCAAATCGTTGAACGTGTTGCGATGTCACAGCTGCTGACTGAGTATTTGATCACTAACCCACCGGAAGCACAAGTTTTGGGGCTGTGCCAGGACATGTTGGGCTACAAAAAAGTACAAAGGTCTGAGGTAGTTGACGGTGCACGAGTATTTGGTATACCTAAAGCTTCTGTAGTGCTATCTGCTGCTGAAATCAATGCCCTTGACAGGGGTTGTGATGGCTGGGTGGACGTTGTCGAGTACTTCCGCTTTGGTTACCTTGGCACAATATCTTGGAGTACACAATACACAAGGGCAGTACGGAAGGACAGCAGTGTGTTTCAATGCCAACGAGGTAACTACTTTGTTACTGACCGCATTTTCAAAGTGTCAAGACGTTGCGGAGGGGCAACACTCGTGCTACTTTGCAGAGCTTTAGTTGATATGGACAGTTCACGGAAATTTCCGGCTCATATCATGGAATGTTTTGTTTCTCTTGCACGACCTGTCACTGCAGTTTCAGTGTCATCACTTGCAAGGCCGTGTGTATTGATGAACTTTCCAGATGAAGAAATGCAGTGTGTTTCTGCAGTTCCAAACCTTGTTGAAAGGGATTAAGCCTTTTTTGTCTATAAATTTTAGGGGACAGGGCTAAGCACGTATTCATGACGGTATTCATGAGTTGTTGCAATTGATGTTGTAATACTTTCTAAGTTATGCTGTGTGTTATGTTGCCTTTCAGTTTCAGAACGTGAGTTGAGTCGTGTTCCCTTTGAGGAGAGCATTTTACTCAGATTTACATAATTGTGTACAAGAAGGTGCAATGTTGTTATTGATCTCGTTGCTTCTGCATCTCAAAATTGGCATTGCATGATAGCTGGAAGCCATTTTCTCTATTTTAGAAGTGACGTTCTTGTGTTCAGAATAAAACTATTGACGTGCTTTTCTTGTGTATTTTTGGTTAAACCTAATGCAAATCCCACATAATAAATGGGAATTGAATGTGCTCATTTGCGGGTTATTTTATTTAAGCAGAATAAAAAATTTGAGCAAATTTATCAATTTAGTTTTCGGCATTTCCAGCTTGAGCCATCAACACCAATTACTACTGGTCATAAAAAAAACATGTTCATATAAAATGCCAAAGAAATTTCTCAAATATTGCTTCAAGCAAACAATCGCCTTCCTCTATCAAGGCTAATTATTTCAAAGTTCTTGCGAAGTTTACAGTGCTGTGGTGTGGCTTTGGGAGATACCCTCCAGGCCCCACAATCCAGAAGCACACATGGTGAAAGAATGCAGTCATGATTCCAGGATACCAAGAAACAATCAAGAAATGCTTGTGAAGGCAGACAAGCAACTAGCCTAGTGTAAATAAAGTGAGTTACTAGGGGCTTAATATGATCCTGGGATGAGATGGCAACGGAAGTAGATAGTGGAAACTCAAAAAATGCTTATGTACAGTCGTGGAGAATTGAAAACACAAAAATGTTAACCAGAACACGTAAAATCAAAGAATTTGGTTCATGGTGCTGACAATGACAGGGTTGTATATTTAGAGCATCACGTGGCGTTCCAAATATACCACGTTTAAAAATTCTGGTGCTGTTATGGGGTAATGCAACAATGACTCAGACGGAAGTTGCGCTGCTTGTGTGCTCCCATTCACATTTGTGCGTTTGTAATTCATTTGTCCGGGACTACATTATAAGACCACTAAAATAAATGTGAACCTAAACGTGCACTTTGAGTGGTGCGCAATTATTCTTGCAGTGCCATCTTGCATTCCAGTTTTGAGATAGGTGCCAGATGCTTTGCAAGAAAAACAATATGCTCCTAAAGTGGTGCGCTCAAAACAGTGGGAGCAGAATTGTGGCCTTCGCAGCTTATGTGCTTGGAAATTTACCTGTATCCCAGCAGGGAAGTGATTGACAACTCACGTTGGTTGACCTTCTTTAGAAGAGTTATTTCTGTTTTAAGAATAAATGTCTCTTTTATGAGCCATTTTTTGCAGCTAGGTACCAATAAGTGGCACCACATTGCAGGAACTGCGGGTAGCCGCACATCTTAAGTGAAACTACTGACACTTCCGTGTACCATAGCATAAGCGTAGCCATTTGGTGCATCATCATGTCTTCCCCACCCCCTTTTATTTTTGAGTTTTTGACAGCACTGCTTTCGAAACCCTGTACAAAAATGCATTGTCGCTCAGCATTCCACTGACTCCGAGGTCTAGTACACAAATAACCCAGGCAGTTGAGGAGGATACAATACTAACGATGGAGTCCTAATGAAGCTTAAGCGTGCAAAAAAGAGCTCAGTACAAGTCATGTAGCATGAAATACCTAATAACTTCTAGAAGTATGAGATTGAAACGAGAATATGTAGTGTGCCACAATATTTACCTCTAAAATTTAAAACTGCAAGTGCCAACTTCTCACATCAAAAGTTATTTGTGTACGTTTATTTCTTTGCTTGTGTACTCATTTGGGGGAAATGTTGGCTTAAATTGTCTACAGTGGGATAAATAAGATTTCATTCTTCAAATTTTACTCTTCACATGAGAAGCAAACTTTCATAGCCCGCACATGCATTGGGAATTTTATTGCGTCCTATCACACATTAAAATTAAAGCACTTAATTAATCAGTCTTCTATTTCTTAATTGCAACGCTTAGGCCGGCATTGGCCTGAGCGACGGATTATCACATTGCAACTGATTTGATGAAAGCCAGTCGCTCATAATCTTCTGTTTAGCTGCCCGGCCGAGTTTCACAATTAGGTGCCCCCTGCAGTTGTCTTTCTCCCCAGTGCAGTCCGACATAGCGCGGAAGCGCCCAATATATAGCGGCCCCGTATGAGCTCAAACAAGTATGCTCTGACCCCAGTAAAGCCGCCGATCTAAACCCGTTTGCCGAACCAGTCCTGTCCGCGGTCGAGCAGGCCTGATTTGCACGTGTATACGGAGCCAAACAGGGCCCCGTTAGGCCTGTATGATCGACATACTGGGCCCCGCTAGGCCTGTATGATCGTCATACAGGGCCTCGTTAGGCCTGTATGATCGTCATACAGGGCCCCGTTAGGCCTGTATGGTCGACCATACAGGGCCCCGTTAGGCCTGTATGGTCGACATACAGGGCCCTGTTAGGCCTGTATGATCGTCATACCGGGCCCTGTTAGGCCTGTCTGATGCACAAACAGGGCCCGGTTAGACCTGTATAATTCTCAAACGGGCCTGGTTTAAACCCGTGTAACCTGTACGGCCGTCAGACTGGTCCGGTACGAACCCGTTTGATTTTGAACAGGATTTTTCAATAGGGTTGCAAGCAAAAAAGAAAAAGACCCGTGAACACACGATCGCGAAGTCCTGCGTGTCTGTCCTGCGTGTCTAAATCTAAGAGGCGAAGATCAGAGCAGGAGTATTTGACAGTTTTAATTCTGTCTGGGCAAAACTTTAGTGCCAACTGCCGTTTCGTCTGGGCGAAGCGCTAGATTCGATAAAGAAAAAACAAAACAAGCAACCCGGTTGTTTGTGCGATCGCATAAAAAGCAGCAGGGCACAAAGTGCAACCATCATGACAAGGTTGAAAGCAATCGTCACAAAATATGAGTACCAACATGTTCAAGGTGGGCGACAAGTGATTGTACTTATCGCGTATTCCCAGCGTGACTTAGGCCCAACTTTATGGGACATTAGGCTAAATTTCTATTTGTCACACTCCAGGAATTCATTCGTAATAAAGGTTGACTTTCACAGCGGCAGCCGATCACAGGGTGAACTGTGGATGCACGCTTGCGTAGCAACCGTTCACGCGACGATTTGCGAATGCTACACTGCGATTGCAAAACAGGACGGATGACAAAGTATTTAGGTAATATTACCTAGAACACTGTTGCAGCGTAAAACTTAATCAAACGACCCGGTTGAAGCACTTCGAAATGCACAGCGGCGGTCATCACAAGGGGACGCGAAATCCAACACAGGCACAGTTGAAGCACTTCTAACTTCGTTAAAACATACAGATCTAGGAGTGTGGTTGAATCACAGCGCAGCCGTCCCAGAAGGCGAAATCCAACGCACAATTGAAACACTTGCCGGTTGGCGCAAGCGAAAAGGGTGCACGCTTCGGTATTCACTGCCGGCCGGCCGCCGGGCCAATAGCGGGGAGTGTGTGCGCCGGCAGAACAGCCCCGCAACCCTTCGCCTTTCCCTCTCGCACTCCTCCTTTTCTCCCTTTCGTGGGTGATACATCGCCGAAACCGGAATACGCCCCCGCCGGTGGTCCCAGTGGACAGCCCCCGGCGGCGGCGGCGCGCGCTTTGCTTCGTCCATTCTCCTGCCACCAAGATTTCCACAGAGGGACAAACGAGGCGTGTTAAGCCGAACGTGATCACGAGGGGGTGTTAATGTAACTAACGGGCAAAATGCCACCAAACTTCAACAAACTCCCCCTCATAGCATCACCCCGTGCTTCGCACTTCCTCATACTCCCCTTCGGGGAAATGCGGGGGAATCTTTTTTACCACCACCCACCACATCAAGCAAAATTTACTTGAAATAATTTTTTTTTGAATTAGAAGCTAGAGTGCTGATGCACATAATGAGCCATCTCATGGAGTTTTACCTTGAGGACCTTGGGGCTTTTTTTTACGCCTTAAAGTTCGCAAAAATGTATTTTTTTGCATTTTTGCAAGCGCTCTGCCTGAAGAATACGCTCTTTAATCGACCTACATTATTTTAAATAGACACTCGAGCTCCATGTCAAAGTCACAGTCAAAGTCAAAGTGAGTATTATTTACATCGTCAAAAAGAACGATGCGGGTAGGCCTGGGCAAAAAGTGAAAAAAATCACTTGAGGGACGCCCGAGCCCCCCATGTACAAGGCATACAGCGAAATCGCACAGAGCGTATATGACATTATCTCTAATATTGCAAGAACAACACAATCGCAGATGAACTTACGAACAAAGCATAAAAAACACACAAAAACAAGCATAAAACCAAAGCAGGATCACCAAAGCATAAAACAAACTGGGAAAAGGCTCAATGCAGGTATGGTGAACGAGAGAGAATGGAAAATAAGTGAACACAACATTACAAATGAAATGATTAGATACATAATGCACTTCTAAGGGCAGCAGGTGAACTGTTTCGGGAATTACATCCTTTGACAATAATTTATTCAAAACAGAGGGCAAGGTGTTTCGGAGCATTGGGTGTCCGTACATTGTACGAGAGAAGTGAATGTGCCAAATTTCTTTTTTGCGAAACGAATATTCTGAGAGATTTTGTCTAAGACAGGGTATTTCAAGAAAACTAAGTTGGTTGTGTCGGATACATCCCTTATATTTTAAGGCTAAATGATATTCGTACATAGTATTAATCGGTGATATGTGGAAACGAGTAAACAGTTCTTCTGTGTGAGGAAGGTAGTGTACGTTTGCAATATAGCGGACGGCTTTCTTCTGAAGCATGTATATTTTATTAATGTTTGTTTTTGTGGTGGTACCCCAAACCAAGAAACAGTAATTTAGGTGCGATACAAAAAGTGCATTATAAATTATTAATTTTATATGCGTTGGCAGAGAATACCGAAATTTCGCGAGAATTCCGGTGCACTTTGCCAAATTCCCCAATATGAATTGAATCTCAGCGTCCCAACTCATGGTCTTATTAAAAATACTCCCAAGATCTTGACGGTATCTACAAACTGTACCTGTGAATTACCTATGTATATACCCATATAGGGTGGAGTGGAAAATTGTCTTGTACTGAAAAGAATGGCTTTCGTCTTTTTTGTGTTTATAAGTGATGAGTTTGCTTCACTCCAAACCTTAACTTTAGCGAGAACATTGTTTATAAGAGGAACCAAAGATTTGGTGGATCTACCTGTGAAAAACAAACTTGCATCGTCTGCATAAATTACAAACATCGGCTTACTGTCAATGCACGATGGGAATATTCTGACTAAAGCTTTGTGGTGGCTTTGCGAAAGAGGCCTGAAAAAACGCCGTTTCTTGCGCTTTTACTTCGCTCATACAACGCCAAAAAGTCTTACACGGCTTTAGTCATGGTCCCACATCAAAAACAAATGCAAGCGGGGTGTTCTAAAATATTTGTCATTCTAAATAATTTCATTCTCTATTTAAAACTTCTTATCTGCAACCACATTTTGCGCATTTGCAGAAATTTCAAGGAGCCCTCAGACGACGTAAAAGTTTTTTTCAACGAAAATACTTCGTGCAGATCTCCTACGCCTATCAGCAAGTAGCAAAAATTCTCAATGAAATTGGCGGTGGCCGATTTTTGGGCCGGGACGTTTCGCGGGGAATGACCCAGTAGTATTATGAAGCTTTGTTTTTTTTATGTGAAGACTTTGGTGCGTGAACGTAAAGCACAGAACTGAAAAACCTCTCTGCGAATAAAAAAGGAATGCCACCAAGGCTCAATGTTTCACAGTTTTCACAGCATTATAACCTCCAAAGATGCCTTCATACAAATACAGTAGCCTACCGCTACTTGGAATTATTACGAAATCAACAATATTTATGCAATCACTACGACAGCAAATGGCGGTTATGAGTTGAACTGAAGGAACTGAGATAGAGACAAGTGTAATACAAACCTGTAAAAAGGCAGAATACACCGCGGGCATGGACATCCACAGAACTTGAAGATTAAGTTAAGCCATGTGTGATTGAGCTAAAGGCGACGGCAAAAAGTAAAGGCGGGAGCAGTTGCAACAAATGACAATTCTACACTCACGTCAAGCGGCACAAGCAATTCGAAGTCTCAAGGGCCAATCTAAAGCAGGGACAAACAAGTTTTATATCCCCTGAAACCTACTACAAGATGGCGCGACATCCCTGCACCTCCCACATCACTGCAGACAGCCATCTCGGTGAAAATCTGCAGCGTTGCGAGATTTTACCTGCTGTCGTGACGTGTTCCAATGCTGGGTCTTTCCAAGTCAAACATCCAAGCGTATGGTGCTTGACACTCTCTAACCTTTCGAGAAAAATTAATTGTTGATGTGAAGGTTCGCTTGGCCTTGCAGGAGTTTGACACGTGGACATGGAACTCGGGAGAAAGGGAACAGAATGAGTTGTATTTTGTACACTTCAATGGCGAACGGTGAAAGGGAACCTCAGCACCAAACAAGAACACAAGAGTCAAAGTGCAGTCCCCAAATACCAGTTCAAGTGAAGAGAAAAACGGAAATGCTCTGACCGACTTGAGAAGCATCGTTCAGCGATGTGTGCCCCGGGTCATCTTTGGTCCAGGTTGCAGCACAGCATTGACCCCCGAATGCAAGTGCTGCTCGGACAAAGCAGCACAGGCAGCAGCACGCCGTGCGTGGCAGGTGCGGTGATCCATCCTGGGCCGTGTCCACAAACAGTGGCCAGGTGTGGAACCGAGCCCGGTCGTCTGCAAGTCAACTCGCTTGTCTGGAACCACTGGTAAACAGGATCTGCGGGCCCATCTCCAGTGCGCGTTAGCTCGCCTGCTTCAGAGTACTCTGGTTCCGCGATCCGCCTCCACCCGAACCTTGTTCCACATCACTGCTTGAGCACCTCCTCCTTAACTGATGTTGACAAGCTGTAATACAGTGCATACGAAATATAAAGAGAGGGAAGATTAAGGGCTTAATAGGACTTGGTTGCTGGCTAGTTGATTCTTGGCTCACAAAGACTGCGCAAAACACGAGGGTGACCGGACGAGCGCTGTCATGTCACCCTAGTCTTCATCCTCGTCTTTCGTGCAGTCTTATTCCTTAGACTGAGGTTGAAGCATGTCTACTTGTGCAACGCTGGTCTGCCCGCATGAGTAGTGCCCAAGTGACAAACATGTCTGGCAGAGACAATAACGATGCAAACAAGCGACTCACTAATTACAGAAAGTGCAAACTAAGTGCGTGATCAGCACATGTAATATTTTGCAAAGCTTTATGTCGGGCTAGTTTCCGTAGCATGCCTTTGAAGGTAAGTTGTTCTTATGATCGCAGAGATGGGCACAGGGAAAAAACGCACACTTCCACGAGAAGACGGCGCCGTCTTCTCGTGAAATTGTGCGTAGTTTCCTGTGTCCGTCTCTGTGATCATAAAGAGTGCAACTTACCTTCAAGAATATTTCGCAGCATGTTCCAGGCTTCTTTTGATGCCTATATCAAAAGATTCATTTTGCAAAGGCGGTCTTATTTCTTTACCTGTAAATATCGCGCAAACGTGACAAAACAAGCATGGGCGTCCGGAAGGGGGTTCAAGAGGGAACAACTGCTCTCCCCCTGGAGATTCGGATATTTTTATGCACTACAGAAAAGCTGCACAGCTTTGTTGGCCCATAATTAAAATAACTTTGCCCTGAAGGACGAAAGAAAGTAAAGAACGACACCGACGTTCTCTCCTTTGCCCCGTCCTTTAGCGCAAAGTTTTTTTAAAATTATGTACGTGAACCAACTAGCCCAACAATCCACGCTACTGAAACGATTAGCATAATCAGGTGTTGCGTATCCGTATGGAACGCCCTTCAGGACTGCGGTTAACATTGTACCTTAGACACTGACAGGCATTGCCGGTCATGTGACGACCATGAAACAGACTGCCTATTCTGGCTATTGAAGATACCGAACAATTCAGAAAGGTTTGACGTCTTTTTAGGGGCGAAGCTCCTTAAGGCGTGGGTCTGTCCATCCTTGACGTATGTATGTAGCCACCTGTAGTTTAGTTCTTGGATTGTTTACGAGATGGCGGTACTTGTATATGATGAAAAGATGCGCTTGGATTGTTTACTAGATGGCGTGGCTACCTCTAGTTTAGTTCTTGGATTGTTTACTAGATGGCGGGGAGCGTTGTAATAAAATCCGTTCGCTGTTGGCGCGCGCTCGGAGTCGCCCAATGGATAAGGCGGAAGATGTGCGAGCCCGCGAGGCAGAAGCGCTCCGTGAAGCTGCGCGACGCCACCGCCAAGATCCTGCCGTACGAGAGCGGGAGGCCGAAGCGTGTCGTCTGGCTGCGCGACGACGCCGCCAAGATCCCAGCGTTCGAGAACGAGAGGCCCAAGCGTCACGGCAACGGCGCGAGGACCCTGCTGTACGCGAAGCGGCACGGCTGCGGCGCGAAGAGGATCTCCAAACGTCAGAGAACGGGAAGCGGCGAGAAAGCGCGCGTATTGGCAGGCAGACCCCGATGCAGTGAGAGCTTGTGAGGCGTCTGCAAAACGCATCAGGCGAGCTCAGCCCCAAGGTGCCGACGCGCGGTTTAAGCGAGACTTTCTAGACGTTACTTTCGGACACAGATGTAGTGGGCGAACTTTCACTGAAGAGTCACGGTTTTACCGATGATTTCCCCTCAGGAGCTTCGCCCACTCATCATCATTCACCCAGTGGATATGCTGTGAATTTTTTTTAGTTTTTTTCTAAACTCCGGATTAATGCAGTCTTTCCGCAAGACCTTCCGTTTTTGAACAGATTTGCAGCTATATCTAGCAAAAATCTTCACAGCTACATTTAGAAGTGAGAGTGCAACATCCTCCCGTGCCTTCCCATCACCTTGTACACCCTTTCCTTCGAAATTGCGAAATGTCGGGACCAACCAAATTCCGAAAGAAAACCTATAAATCAACCCCTCAAAACGCTTGTACGCCTGTACTGCATTGATATTCAGGGAGGCCAGTAATTTGTTTGTGTGAGCCATTTCAACAGACTTCATCACACATGTCATCTCGCAATTCGCCCAGAAAAACCCGGGGCGTCTGCAGCTGCTCTTCAAGGAAGATTGACGGAGTGCAGTTGTATGTATGTTAACGTATTGTGCTGTGTGCTGGTGATCAGTTTGCGTGAGTCGAGAACCCTCACGCAGCGAGACTGACCACTCTTCTTTACAAAGTGGCAGTAACTTTTCGAATTTTTTTATTAACTTTTTTTTTGTTCGCTTATAAAATCCAACGTATATTCTCCAAATTTGGTTCTGATTCGCTTTTTGTAATTTTTGTATCCCCAAATAGCGCCTTTTTGGTGCTATTCACGTACCCCCCCCACGCTAAAGGTTGCCCCCCCCCCCCCCCCCCCCTTGCAAACGGTTCTGCGGATGCCCTTGAATGCAAGTGAATATGCGGTGTTTCCGCCGCCCCATCGTAAGCTCACCACGCAAGAAGCGGTAACGCTGCGACAGCTACAAGCGCACACGGTTGGGACACCAGTGATAGCCAAGCACTTATGCCCGAAAGTGTATCCCAGTGACGTGTTTGCGGTGTGTGAGAAGGACAGAGCCACGATGGCTCACATCCTGTGGAACTGTAACGTATAAGAAGGTACTACAGAGACGTTACCACCGCACCTGGCCGATGCGGTAGTTAGCAAGGACTACGACGCCCAGCGTAAGGCCGTCCAGCAAGTATTGGAAGCCCTCGAGCGGAAGCGGCCGAAAGCACTGTCTCCTCGGGGGCTGGGTGCGAATAGGTAGCTGATGGCAAGGGACCGTCCAGCGCGACGTTAGGCCGCGTCATTTCTGGCGGACAAATAAAGACGTTTTCTCCCTCTCTCTATTCATATTGGCTTTTCCACATAAAAAGGACACCAAACGGTCACAAAAAGTTTGCCAATACGGGCAGACCCGAGTGTCAAGAATAAAACTGCACAAAAGGGTTGAAGAAAGAACAAAGGATTGAAAACGATTAACACCGCCCATGTATTGCCTTTTTTGTAGTTCGGTTTGCTATTTCTCGTCAGAGAAGAGAACTACAGAGCGAAAAAGGGGAACAACTTGACACACCTTTGAATAGCCCACCGTTGCAAACTAGCACCGTGTATTACAGGGTTGTACCGCTCCGTCCAACGGTCAAATTTTAGATGCGACTGCATCTCATTCACTCGCCTTGTCCCTCCATACGGCGTTGTTGTCCGTCCTCAACCCTCCCCCATTCTCCTCGCCGCGGGAGCTGCGCTCTACGCCGCCCACACCCTCTCCTCTCCGATAGCCAACACTCTCTCGTGAGGGGCATTGAATTAGATTCGAGTGGCTTGGCTTGGCTTGGATTGGATTTGGATTGGATTGAATTAAAGTGGATTGTGTTGGATTGTGTTGCGTCACAGCCGCGCCACGTTGCGTCATAGCCGCGGCAGGGGGTTCACGGCACGTTTCACGCGATGGGAGAATCAACCTAACGGAAACAACAACGGAACCCCCTATGCGTCGCATCTACACAGGGGTTCCCGCGAGGGGAGGTGGGAGTAATTTTTTTTTTGCGACCGACGGTGCAAAATGCCGCCGTGAGAAAGTGAACAGTACAGTAGCGCTAGAGACCAGCTTGACGTGAGCTAATGCATGAGGGCAAACCGAGGGTGTGCTAAAGAATATCGACGGGATGAACAAGCCGAGCTTCACGAGTTGGGCGCATGTCGCGACCACGACGCATATCGCGGCCCGAAGACCGCGAGGAGGAAGGTCACGACAGCGGCAGCCGGTCTCGCGAACGCCATAGCTGCGAAGCGCACTGCACGTAATTAGCAATCTCGGGTAGGGGGGGGGGGAAGAGATTTCACAACACCTACGAGGCGCCAGCCCGCAAGCAAACAAGCACAACATACGTAACTTTTTCGCATTTGCTGGGAAAGCTAACCGAGACAACTATTTTGCTTGGTATTATCAGCAGCGACAGTACTCACGAGCAAAAATATGATGACAGTCTTTTTTCCGGCTTCGCATTCAGCAGCCGTAGTATGTCGTCGACTTGCCGAACTGATGAACTCTAGTAGACGACTTCAGGCGGTGCGCAGTGAATTCCACACAGCAAATTTCATACCGCTGCCACGTGGTTTCCTTCTCGCAGCAGTTTCAATACGTGAATTCGCCACAAATGCGTCAACTCGCACCGCTGCCTTCGCGCCACTCACTGACTGAATCCACTTGGCTCGCAGTGGATTATATTGATTCGCATTGTCTAGAATATTTGCATTTGTATTCCTGTAAGTGGGTTTTAAAGCAAACGCTACACAAAAAACCTTGTTCTGGCACAAACGTTTTATATGTCTACGTTGTACGTAATGTACATGGTTTTTATTTTATGAACACTAATCAGTCACGTGACTACTTTGCGGATTTTTTAAACGCGCTAAAAGAGACGACGCCCGCACACAGCTTCAAATATATAATAACTGTGGGCAAAATGCATTCATTGTATACGTAGAAGGATTATCTCCGTAATAAACGGTTTTTTTTTAAATAAAAGCAACTACAAATAAGGATTTGAATGACTAACACTTGTATTCTGCTTTTTGTTCGGTCAGCTTGGTGTGAATTTACGCAACATTTCAACACAGAGTTCCGAACGCACGCAAGTGCGATGCTTTACATCTATATATACTTCATGTACAAAATTACTAGTGGCACATGAAGCCCTAAACATATTGCCTAATTGATAATACGCGAATGAGAATTACATCTGCCGTATAGTAGGCTTTGTTGCACGACAACGAAGCTGTGCAAGAAAGCAGGCACGCAATATCGTGCTTAAACATTCTGAATTGCAGGGCGGCAGAATTCAGACGTAAAAGCTAGTTACGAACACGTCACGCGTCCTAATATTCTCCCGCCTGTTTTGAAGGGTTCCTGTGGAGGCCATTTACTTGCGTGGCAATACACATTACGAAGCATAGCTTTATTCATGTTTTTATTCGCAGAGCATTATCCGGTGCACAGTTACCACTATTTTTAACGTAGAAAGCAGGCGACCCATTAAAATTATATACAGAAGCAATGTCACTCGTACTTGCTGCTTATTTCATAAACTTGGAATAGCTTACAATAAAGACTTCAGTTCCCATATACCCATTCAGTATATTGTGTTATTGTTACCTGTGGTTTCTACGCGATGTTGAAATATTTGCTATTCTTTGCGCGCTTAGAATTTCGTCCTACGATCAAGACGACCGGCTCTGGGCCATCCAGCCAGCCCGAGAGGCAGCGGCTCGACAGGATCGGGACGTTCCCTCGAAGGCGACCTAGGCCCGGTCGACGGGCGTGACGCGAGCCACGGCTCACGTCGCGTCGGTTTTTCAGGCTATATAAACGTCAAGGACCCGCTGCCCGGTAATCTTTTCCCCGGTGTTGTCTATCACATGCCCTGCGCCGATTGTAACCATGTTTACAAGATTATTGTTAGGCCTCGCGGCGGACTGATGGTCGGCTAGACCAACCCAACGGAACTCATGCGCGCCATTATACGGGCGGCTGGAATTGAAGCGAGCGAGTCGGCGGAGGACATGACATGCCCCAACGTTGCGCAGAACATTGTGGTGGTGAGCACTTCGGACGAGGAACGAGCCATGCGCTATGCCCAGATCCGAGCCATTACCATGTCAGACCAGATTTTCGAAGTGTTTGCGTATCACGCGGCACCGGAGAACACGGCCAAGGGTGACATCAAGAACATCTCCGTCACCGATACGGAGATGTTCTTCAACACGGAGATGTTCTTCAAACAACTTCAACACCACGGCGATTGATGCCCACCGCATTGGCAAGTCGGAGGCCGTCATCGTACTATTTCAAGGCAACAAGGTACCGTCTTACATCAAGTATGGAATGGTGCTGGTGAGGTGCTACCTATACCGGCAACATCGTGAAGTCTGCAGAACGTGTGGGCAGGTGGGCCACCGTAAGGACGTATGCCCGCACCCAAACGCCAGGGTCTGCTTCGCCTGCTGCAAGTCGAACCCGGGACAAAATCACGCCGAAGAATGCAAGCCGCGCTGCAAGCTATGCGGCGGCCCACACCCAACGGGCATGGCGAATTGCAAGAACAAGTTCAAGACGCCGTCTGGTGAAGAAACGGCAATGGGATCACAAGAACGAGGCAGCAGCAGAGGCAGCAAAGCCAGCGCCTACAAAGGTCAGATTCTCCAGAAAGGACGATTTCCCAGCACTCGTTCCTGGAAACCACCGCAGCCGCAGCAGGAGCCTCGTGGCGAGCCGCGATAGGCGGAGGAGCAAGTCGCGCGATGGCGTGACGTCATGGACATCGGTCGCGGCAGCTGGCGCCGGCGGAGCCAAGAAAATGGCAGCGCCGACTGCGAGCAGCGGAGCCAACAACCGCTCCCGCTCTAAAACGCCGCAAGTCAGGAAGGACACACACAAGTCCAAAAATCAACTACTTAGAGAGATGGTGCAAAAGCAACAAGACGAAATTGCACGACTCAACCACAAACTAAATGAAATATTCAAGCAAATGGCGAACGCAAACGTGGGCCTGGCCCCGAACGTCAAGACACCCCAATGGACTCAGGGCAAGGTACCCATACCTCTCACCCTGACGCCGGGGCACCTACAACAGCAACAGGAGAAGCCCACCCAGCCCCAGGAGGACAAGGAAGAGGAATCTCAGGGCAACACTGACATGGACGATGCAGACAGGGGGTCAACCGTCTCATCTATATCATCACGCACAGTAAGCAAAGCAAGAACCCCGGGCAGAATAAGCATCACGGTTCGCATCCGCCGCAGCACTGAAAGAATAGAGAGAATCGAGAAGCGCATGGACACGTTCGAGCACCGGGTGAATACAAGACTCGACAGAATCGAGAGGGAACTATATGCCCTCCAACCATTCCTATACAGAAAGCTGGGTCGCGATGATGAAGCGCCGATTCGAAGCCACGGTAACAACTGCACGCCACAACCAACATGGCAACAACAACCAAAGCAAGCCTGAAGATTTGGCACTGGAATGCCAATAGCTTCCAGTGCCGAAAGTCGGTGCTACAGCAACACCTGCTGGGCCTCGAGTCACCTCCCGACATCATCATGGTCCAGGAAACGCACACTGAAAACGCACCAACCCTACCCGGCTACCGCACGCCCGCCAGTCCCCCCAGCGCCCGCGAATGCGGCAAGGGAGCAGCGCAAGGGGTCTGCACTTTCATCCGCAAAGGGATCACCTTCATCAAGCACGAACACTTTCTCGGCCGCAGCAGCTCCATCGAACACTGCGCAACCGAGGTGGTGATCGGCAAGAAGCGAAAGGAGACGTTACTCCTAGACAACACCTACAGCAACCCGACACATAGACAGCAAAAGTTCAAGGCTCTACTATACAAGGCCCTGAACACGGCATCCCCAAACGACACTGTCATCGTATGTGGGGACTTTAACACACAACACGAGGAGCTCGGCTACAAGATTACAGCAGCCAAGGGAAGGGATCTGCTGGACGATGCGGCTGACGCGGGCTACATCCTGCTCACCGACCGGTCCAACCCCACCCGCATCGGCACATCGGTGGCCAGGGACACCAACCTGAATCTTACATTCGTGCGCCTGCCAGACGCAAGACCCGTACAGTGGTAGAACACGGGCTACAACCTGGGCAGCGATCACCACATAATTGAGGTGACGATACCAACCCTTACAAAGGATGGGATCGGCTACCAGAAAATCAAGCACAAGCTCACCGATTGGCACCAGTTTCGCCAAACGAACCTGGGCAAGATCCCTGACATTGAAGCATGGACCGAGGGGCTGGTAATGGCCGCATCGCAGGCAACCACAGAGGCGGAGACGGACGAGACCACCCACCGAATAGACCCCCGCCTCGCACACATGATCGAGGCGAGTCAGGCACTACAAAAGCGATGGAAGTGCCACCGGCACAACAGGAAACTCAGAAAGAGGATTGCCGAACTTGGACGCAGCATCGAAAAGTACAGCAGACAACTATGCGCGCAGCAATGGCACGCCATCTGCAACCAGGCTGACGGGCAACTTCACAAAGGCCGAATGTGGGAGCTGTTCCGACACCTGCTGGACGAGTCCAAGAGCAAGGACTACCAACAACACAGACTGGCGCAAATCAGACTGGCGCAAACCACCAAGAAGCTCGGGGAAGAGGAGATGTGCAAGCGCCTAAATGAACGCTACCTCCCCAGCACCCCCAGCGAAAAGCACGCAGACTATAGCGGTCCGCCCAACCCCCTACTCGCAAGGACATTGAAGAGTGGGGGGTGCGCTAGGAGGCCCAAGACCTAAATTGCAAATCAGCCGTGGGCCCCGATCAGATCAGCAACAAGGCTCTACGCAACTTGAATGTCGAGGCCATTACGGAACTCACGGCTTACTACAACAAGTGCTGGCGCGCCGGCAAACTGCCCAGACAGTGGAAGGCGGCCAGAACGATAATAATCCCCAAGCCAAACAAGCCACCCGGCATTGAAAATCTGAGGCTCATCTCCCTCACCTAGTGTGCGGGAAAGGTCTTGGAACACGTACTCAACAACAGATGGCCGAGATTCCTGGAAGACCGGGACGTGTATCCGAGCACGATGCTGGGCTTTAGAGAAAAGCTCAGCACACAGGACGACATGTTGCTCATCCAACATGAAGTCATGGACCTCACAGTCAACAACGGGGACAATCGGGCCATCCTCGGTCTGGATCTGCAAAGCGCCTTTGACAAGGTGCGCCACTCTGCAATCCAAGCCCAGGTTGTTAGGCTCGGACTGGGAGAACGAACCTACAATTACATACGAGACTTTCTGTCGCACCGTACGGTCAAGCTACAGATTGGCAACATGCAACTCGAAGAGAGGGAGCTTGGCAGCATCGGTACCCCACAAGGCTCGGTCATTTCACCGCTCCTACTCAACCTAGTGATGATTGGGGTAGCCGAGCGGCTGGACACGCTCCTGGACGTGAATACACAATCTATGCGGGCGACATTACCCTCTGGGTTCCCGGGGGCAGTGACGGCCACATTGAATCAACACTCCAAGAGGCGGTTGAAAACATCGAGGACAGCCTAAAGGACACTGGACTCAGGTGCTCCCCGCAAAAGTCGGAGCTGCTCATCCTGCCTCCGCTGGGGAGACACCGCAAAAGGGCCATGGAGGAGGCCGAAAAGATCACGCTGCGAACGGGGTACGGAACCATCATCCCCAAGGTCCAGAACATCCGGGTGCTCGGCATGCACGTTAAAGCCAGCCGCAGCAACACAATCACAATCGACCGGATGATCACCAAGATGGGGATCGCAACGCGTCTCATCAAGAGGATCTCCACCCGCAGACAGGGGATGCGCGAAGCTAACCTGCTACGGCTACTACAGTCTTTCGTGATGAGCCACGTCACATATGTGGGCGCGTTTCATCAATGGAAGAAGCAAGAACGGGATAGGATCAATGCGGCCATCCGCAAATCCTACAAGGCAGCACTGGGCTTGCTCAACAGCACCAGGAACAAGGCACTCCTCGAACTGGGAGTGCACAATACACTGGAAGAGGTGAGTGAGGCGCAACGGGTTGCACAGCTCGAACGCCTCGGCTCCACAAAAACTGGAAGAAGAATCCTGCAGAGGCTAGGCATCAACCCTCCCCTGACCTCACTGCACGATGACCAGGTCGCGCCCCTCAGGGACGAAATCATCCGCAAAATCAAGGTGCTGCCCCTGCCGCGCAACGTCCACCCGGACAACAACGCGGAACGGAGGGCGGCGCGAACCCGAGCGCTCGCCAAAACGCACAAGGGAGACGCGGGCACCGTGTACGTGGACGCGGTCAAGCACCGCGACCGCCCAAACAACTTTGTGGCGGTGGCCATCAGAGCCACCACTGGTGAACTGCTAAATGCCTGCAGCATAAAGGCCAAAACGGCCAAGCAGGCAGAGGAGGCTGCCATAGCCATAGCGCTCACCAGCCAAACAACTAGCACCATACTCAGCGACTCTAGGTCGGCGATCACGGGCTTTGCCAGGAACGCAGTCTGCGGGACAACGGCAAGCATCGTTGGTGGCGGCCAGGTGACGGAGACTGCATACATCTGCTGGTTCCCCGCTCACGTGGCGGGTCTGGTGGACAACCGTAACCAGGAGGCGGACGCCATTGCACGCGAACTAGCATCGTGCCTTTCAATGTCACCCCGTCAGTCGCCAACGGTAGACCAGGACATGGAGCCCTTGGCTTCATACGGGGACGTGCTACAATGGCATCGCATGGGAAGACGGACCCTGCCCCCGCCTCACCTGAGGCTCACGAGGAGCGAGGTGGTGCTTCTTCGTCAACTACAGACAGGAACGGTGCTCACCCCGGCGTTAGCGCCACGTGTGCCCCGGCGTCTACGAGAGTGACAAGTGCAGTGTGTGTGCGTTGGTGACTGTGGGGATGTGACAGACACTCTGTGTGCATGGGGAGCAAAGATCTCCCACCGGACATTATCGAACTCATGAGCTCGAGTGAACGCGAGCGGCAACTGCAAGCGGTCCAGCGGCTCGAGGCTGCTCTGGCGCGGCAAAGGCGAAAAGGAGACCTCTCTGAAGACTCGCCGAGTAGACTGCGCTGCAGCCCAGGCATAGCTTCGGGGTCTGCCTAGTTTCATAGACAGGGGAGGGGTGAAGCACTGTGGGCCCTGATCCACCTCCTCCCCGGCGGAAAAGATTCAATAAAGTCATTTTCTCTCTCAAAAACAAAAAGGTGGCCGCTAATGCCATTGCCGTGCATGCGCACGAGCACCAGCATGATATTGACTGGGACAACGCTGCGATTCTGTGCAAAGAACAAAACGTGACCTCCCGTCTTTTACTTGAGTCATCGTTCATACAAACATACTCCGACACGATGAATCGAAATAAGGGACGTTACCATTGATATACATGCGGTCATTGCGTCACAAACTGCACCTTTAAAGTCGAAACTTCTCCATTTTTGCCTCATTGTGAACAAGGAACCAGTACGGGTTCCGAAACGTCTTTTTACTTTTTTGACTTCGTCAGTGACTGCCTTTCTGTTTCTTCATACCATGCCTCACCAGTCGAACTTTCATCGAACCCTTGACTACAAATAAACGTTTCTTCCACTCTTTTAGCATTTTCATTCGCCCGTAGTTACCGATAATTGCAAGAACGAGAAAATTTTGGCTACCATATAGGTGTGGTATGTATTGCAGATGATCGCTTTTTGATACGACATATTCACAAAATTTATTAAAGTGAAGCTCTCTATGCCCCACTGATGGCGCTTTTACGCTTGAACGCACTGCAGGAAGCCAACTTTACCGAATGGGAAAGCTTATGATGGTGATGATGATGATAAATGTCTGAACAGGAAAGCCGACTTCACACATTGTAAGGGCAAATTGTGGTGTTGTTGTTGAATTGCGAAGTAGGAAAGCCAACTGTACAGGTTTGGAGGGCACATATTGAAGAAGAAGAATAAGAAGAGGAAGGAGAGCAGCAGGAGGAATGCGAAGCATTCTCCGATAGAAATGCAAAGACCAAAATCCTTTCAGCCAAAGTCCAAATCGAAACGCTGAGCTAACCGAAGCAGCATATTCAGGAGACCCAATGACACACTAAAAATCGTAACACCACATTCGCTTAGCTCACCACTTTGCATTGTGGATTTTGCATTTGTATCAGAGAAGGCTTGGCGTTTCTACCTTGCGTTTTTCATAAAGGGCGTTATATTTTTTATGCTTTGCATTCCTAGAAAACCAAATTTTGTACCGTTTGCGCAGAAGCGAACAAAGCCAGGGAACACACACCTGTCTACCCTTACTTTGCATGTTTTTGTATCCGCGCCACAATTTCTTGCAATATGGTAGCAACAAACCTAACTGGCACTGTGAAAATAAAAACAGCCAATAAATACATACTAAAAACACTGTTGACACGTGACTCCGATTGCAAAGCGCAAGAGGCCTTGTTACCTCCCTCCCTCCTGTTTTAAAAAGAGCTGTGGAGCGTAAAAGAGAGTTTTAGTAGCCTCTAAGGGAGTCATTGCAGCGACGACTCCCTTTGGACTGCCCTTTTTTTAGAGTGATGGCTCGGACAGCTCACGCAAGCACCCGCGGTCGGTGATGATGATGCTGATGATGATGATGAAGCGCGAAAATCATCGACCGCGGTTGCTTGCGTGAGCAGTCCGAGCCACGCGCAGAGAATAAAAATCACGTCCGGGTCACCGATTGTAGAGCGCCGATCAGGCGAGACAGACGGCACCAGACATCATGCCGCAACCGAACATGGTTTTTATTCTCTCCGCGTGACTCGGACTGCTCACGCAAGCCCCCGTGGTCGACGACGATGATGATTATAATACGTAAGAAATCATCGACCGCGGCTGCTTGCGTGAGCAGTCCGAGCCACGCTCAGAGAATAAAAATCACGTACGGGTCATAAATTTCAGAGCGCTGATCACGCGAGAGAGACGGCACCAGACATCTTGCCGCAAGCGAACATGATTTCAGATGCGGAGCATCTCATGCTCGGGGCGGTGTCCCTCCCTCCCTCGTTGGCGTTGTCGTCCGCCGTCCGGACTCTACTGCGCATGCGCTTCTCTTCATCCCCGTCAGCGTTTGGGCTTACGTCAGCGCAGTCCACTACAAAAACAAATAGCGAGGCGGCGCCCGGTTTCAGCGCCCGGTGAAACAGCTCGTTAAACAATTAACAGCCAGAAATTTCTTGTGGCTTTAGTACACACGGACTTTTGTAGGCTGGTTTTGCTCGATAGGGGAACAGTGTCAGCTGCTCAGGTTGCTCGAACCACTCGAGCACAAGGACCCGGGTTCGATTACCGGTATTCGAGGCCGCTTTTCTGATGGAGGCTAAAAACAAAAACGCCTCTGTAAGAGATTTTGGCACAAGCTAAAGATGCCCAGGTGATGAAACTCAAACCGGAGCCATTCATAACGGCGCGCCTCATCGCCTGCGTTGCGTCGGCGCGTTAAACCGTACAATCATTCAGTCAATGCTCCATGCACTCTGCGGCTACATCTGCTGAAATGACTCAATTTTTGTCTTCGATCCCGGCTGCAATTGCTATGTTAGCCAAAATAGCAATAGCGCGTGAGGAAGGCAGAAACATGCACATCAATTGCAGGGATAAAATTACGCTTACAGAGCAGTGATGAAGCACGGTGTGCAGCCTCCTAGACCTACGTATACAGCAATCACTGATCTGAAAGCATGATTTTAGCGTTGACAAACTTAGGAGCTGCCTGTTAAGTACCGACATGCAAATATGCACTGACTTGGTTTCAGGATTATGTTGTCTTTGTGCTCTTGCATTGCCTATTCTCTTTCCGCAGTGTGCTGTGCATTGCAACGACAGAAATAAATTTATTGTGTTTACTCCAAACCATGCTCGCTTTCGTGCCTTCCAGACTTTAGATTTTTTTATTTTTGGCAACCGGCGACCAAAATTTATTTTGACATTCTCTTGCGCCTTTATGCTTGCAACAATTTAAAAGCGTTCGAAAAACACGATGCCACATGTCTTTTTATGTTTCGGTCCCTTGTCTTTCCATTGCAGTCTTAAATCGTTGCGACCAAGGGCCAAGTCGACCCCCAGACAACAATATTGCGCATTCACTTTCAGTAATATTATCTTCCTGTTGTGCTTTGCGGAATTAAAATATAATTGTTCATTATGATTGGTGTATATTGGCTTTGTTTATTTCATTATCACGTAACAGCCCCTAACCACGCAGCTCTTACCTTTATAATGGTTATAACATCTGCGTAAACAGTGCAAAACGATTATAATTTTAAGAAATCCGTACACATTAAATCCGTATACGTTAAAGGGCGAGGACGCGGGTGCAGTCAACGGCCAAGGCAGGAGTAAGTGTTGGGCGCACTGAAAAAAAGTAATATCGTCTAATAAAAGGCAGACAGTGTATGGTGAGAAATATTGAATGACTTGGAGAAAAGTTTCTGTTAAAGCGGCGAGGAGCGATAAATCACCGCGAACATTTGCACGCCGTGACGGGAAACATCACAGCGGCATTCGCACACGCGACAACGGCTTGCCCCCTTAGCGGCAGTGGCGCTTGCAGCGGAGCGCATTGTCCCCATATGAGACGGTTCCAGAAGTTTAGTGGCCAGTAAAATAATTGAAGGACTCTGGTACTATGTTCGTTTTGGTTGTAAGATAAGCCCGGGCTGTGCGACGTACGCCTAGTGGCACTCACCCGCTCGGTGTGCACGTGTTTATTCAGCCCCTAAAGCCGATAGCAGTCTGTGCCAAATCTTTCTACTGGCGAGGGGGGCAACAGTACCACACAACGCCTTTGTAGCGTGAGCTACACTAGCTGAGTTTCGCGTGGCTTGGAGATAGCCGCGCCTGCATGTGCGAGGAGAAGTTGCGTCTCACAGCGCACAGCTTGCGCGCCGGAGCCGCTGCGATTGGATTGGATTCGATTAAATTGGATTGGATCGCAAATTGTTTCAACATGAGTAAGCATGACAATTCCCTACCAATAAACACAATATATGGGATCCTATGGGGCCCATATATATGGCATTATTGGATATGGGTATATGGGGATATGGTGATGTGGGGGGAAACATATAGGGCTTCTTTCATATAGGGATTTCATATTGTGTCACAGACCCATATATTTTACATCCCCATATCAAAAGCTCACATAAAGAGAATTTATTAAACACAGGTTACAGCTAGGACCCGCTGTAGTTAGCTACTACACGGGTCGACAGAGCACAGCATTTACGTAATGTGCCACAGAGGAAAAGGAAGTGAAGATCATGGAAGTTCACAAAATAACTAGTACACCGCACCGAAGGTCCTTTACAATTATGCCCGAGGCACGAGACTCAGACACCATAGTTCACGCGTGGGAGTGAACATAAAAACCACAACAGTTCACACACATCCGTTCTATGTCCGTACAGAGATGCATGCGCAGCCAGGCTGCCTAAACTGCGCCTTGGCCTCAAACATACAACTCCTTTCAGCACGCAAGTTTCACCTTATTAATAAGGCACGACACACCATTGCACGGTGTTATTGGCAACATTGATGAAGTGAGTAGACCAACGCATGAGAAAAGATTCTTCACCCAGCGCCACCAGCTCATGCTGCAGATGCTCTATGGCCATTTTTCGAACACGCCACAACAGGGGATACATGGCACGCTGTGGTCGTGCCTGGAAGGCGGCTACACCTCGCTGGCGCCACACAACAAAGGCACCCACACACAGCAGAAAGCTGACAAATGGGTCTTTCGATTTCGTGTGGGCTCCCAGCCTAAGCTCAAACATTCTGCTGAGTAAAACCCAGAATGTGGCGGCCACACAACACTCAAAAAGAGCATGCTCTAGCGTCTCAGTGCGTCCGCATTGCGGGCACCGGGAAGAGCGAACCACACCAAATGCTGCAAGGCGGTCACACGTCGGCAGGGCCCTCCAGCTCCGCAGCCACCCGAAATCACGAACGTCTGCAGGAAGCACCGCTGACGTTAACTGTTGCCAGCGGGCCCCGCGAGACTTCTCTTTTTGCCGATCATTCAGTTGCCCAATAGCCAATTTCTCGCATATATCAGTCGCAGATGAAGCTCTAATATCCAAATCTGGGTTGGCCGACTGAAAGCCTCTAAGTGTTTTAGTAACGTACCTGTAGAAAGCTGGCGGCTGCTCGGCTGTAGGTCCGGGAATGGGCTCATCATAAAACAACAAGCGAGCAGTACCAAAGAAGTAGCGAAGCAGAGCCTGCCCCGGGTACTCATCATCATCTACTAGTTCCCACACACCGCGTAACGCTAGAACACTTGACATCGTGTTCAGGCATGGCAAGCTAAAACCCCCCATGCTGCGGGGCAGACGCAGCAAAGCGCGCGCAACTGACACATAACTTTTGTTTCGCTTGTTTACACGTATGAACACAAATATTTGCTGTGGTGAATGTCCTAGCCGCGTTTTCAGGCTTCTCTTTGCAAGGAAACAGTGGGGTTTCTGCTTTGTAAGGCATTTATTGCCACATTTGTGTACAAAAACAGACATGAAGAGCTGAATGATGAACAGGTTTATTGCGGATATCTGCTTTCATTTCAAGTCTTTAAGCATCTCTGCAATAAACCAGTTCATCTTCAAGCGTCTGGTTTTTGCCGGCACGTCGGTGTCCACTTGACCTATGAAGTGGTCGAATACACCTGAAAGTGTACCATGCTCACATGAATTCGGTAAGCTTAAATGCAATGAGGTGAAAACTGGTTAATATGCACTTAGCAAAAACAAATATCCCAGCAAAGACACTCACTACCAACGGCGTGCAGCTGGGGTCGCTTAGGAATTACTACAGGCGCTAAGCGGACACTACAATGTGCGCACGTGTGCGCAGGTCGGCTAACGCACAGCGTTAACTAGACCGCGGTGACAACCAAACAAAAAACATTACACAATGGGGAAATACAGAGACACAGGGGCTTACACCCTAACACTATGGAATACAACAACCACAACAACAAAAAAGAAGAAACCTAGCAGCTAGGTGCGAAAGCTGGGCGGGACACAGGAAAGATATAAGGCGCGTTCTTAGCGTCTCAGTCTGTGTCGGCTTTGTGGCGCAGTGGGTAGAGCACCGTGTACGTTGCGTTCCACCCGCAGGGTCGAGGGATCGAAACCGGGCGCCGGATAGTATTTCTTTTATATTGTTTACAGTGGTGTATTTACGATGCACATTCAGAGGCTAGTTATAAGAAACCACGATGGACGAGAGCACCGCGCAAGCCAAGGAGCCAACGCGCTTCCCCGTCAGCGTCCTCTTCATCTCTCTTCTTGATGATGATGCCCGCTAGCACAGTACATGAATACCGTCCTATTTGTGGGGAATCTAATTATTGCCCCGTAACAATATATAGTGTAGGGGGAGGATGCGATGCATTTGACCGAACACGGCGAGAGAGGGTGATGCGAGCGGAGAGCAGGCGTGGAGGACGCGGGGGAGAGGGCGCACGTGTGGCCGACGGGGAGCGGACTACGACGAGGCACACCGGGAACGGGGTCACATCGTGAGTTACTGAAATGCTCTGCATTTGAAACCAGGAGGAGGCATACGTCTTAACGCTAGGCGTGGCTATGGGCTACCGCGAGTCTAAGGGCGGAAAGTCACGGCGAAGTCGAGTCGGCTTCACCGAGCAGCCGCTTACGTTTTCGCGGATCCGGGGTGCGAGGTCTGGTCGGCATTGATACCCACGACGACGAGGCGAACTCCTTCCCGTAGAGGAGGCGCTGGTCGTTCCGCCGTGGGCCTAACGACGGACTTCGCTAAAGCCGTGCCTCGCCGAGATTTTCCCAGTGTCTTGCACCTTGAAAAATCTCCAGCCGACTGCCCCTAGCCCCCGCTTAGCCGCTCGCACCCCGATAAACTTCGCCCGATCGCCGGACGGTGCGGCACCTTTGTCCCCCCTGTCTTGCACCTTTGTTTTCCTCTCTCCATGGGCCGGCCACCTGCGCTCGAAGAAGGTAGACATGTGTTCCATAGGCTCCGTCTTCGACCTCTGGTAGTGCCGGACTTCTTGGAGTTATTGCCTTGAGTGTGCACTCTACAGCTTCGCGAAGTGGCCAGCTTCCCGTTCGTGCTCGTCTCCAGCACATCTGACCGCGCGGCGACGCATTACTGGCGACTTTAACTGTGCCCGCCAGCTAAGCCTCTTGCCCGGCAGTGAGGCGGCCGGCTGCGGTGGCACTCCCTCGCACGTGCTCGGACACCTCGTGCTCCCTCCTCCTGCCTGCATGCTCGCGCACAATGTCGGCGGCAACACCGTCTTCTTCAACGCTCCCACAACTTCCAAGGTCGGCGCTTCATGCTCCCAGTGGTTCCCTGCTGGCCCCCGCTCAACTGGTCCTGGCTTCTCCGCCGATGACGCTCTTACAAGCTACAGCCTGCAACTCAGTCCCCTGACGACCCGGATGGTCAAGTTATGGATCAAGACGGCAGCAACCGGGATAACGACGGCCCCTGGAAGATCTGGACTCGAGTCAAGCCCAATCGGAAGACTGCAATCACTCGCCTAGATCGGGTAAGTAGGCCCCGAGCACTCTTCTTGATGAGACCACTCACAAAGATCAGTGTGCGCGCCATACCCAAAAACGCCCTCGAACATCTGTTAGGCACTCTTCCGCCTACTCCCGAAATGGCCGAACTCGCAACGCACCGCTACGACGTCGCGGGAAACTGCATACAGGTTACCTTATACGACCAGGAGCACGCTAACCGCCTTCTTGCAACTACAAGTCTCTGCTTTCAGCACGACAACAGTGTGGTCACTCTTCCTATCGAGGTCAAACACTCCCCCAGCCGTGCGAATACTTCACGTGGAGTCATCACAGTGGAACCTGGAGATTCAAATGAAACAATTTTGAATTGGATTCGCTGTGAGCAAGCTGAGGTCTTGGCGGCGCAACGGATAGGCAAAACGAATCGAGCTGTTCTAACCTTTGCCTCTCCAACGATTCCGAACGTCGTCAAATACTATATGGCTATAGTTAAAGTGTCTACTTATGAGCCCAAGCGAATGGTTTGCTTCGCATGCCACAACATCGGGCACATGGCGAAGTACTGCCCGCATCAACCTGTGTGTCGTAAATGTGGGCGCGTACATGCCGAAGCTGAACCTTGCGAGCGCACACTTTATTGCGTGGCATGTAAAAAGGATGGGCATCTGGCAGTGGACCCCACGTGTCCGGCCCGCACTGCCTCCTCCCCTCGCACCAATTCAAAAGTGCAAGACGGCGTGTCCTGGGCTGATCGTGTTCGTACTCATGGCAACCCAAGTACCAATGCCGTCGGCGCAGTGTCGTCACCTGCTGCAGCTACAGTTGACCCTCCACCTCCACGTCCTAAGACAAGCGACCCCATTCTGCAGACAGTATTGTCCGAACTTGCCAGCCTCCGAACTGAACTTCACCAGCTTCGTGAGGAAAACGCGCAGCTCAAGGCTGAACTTGCAGCATCCAAGATGGGGTCTCATACCACGCCCACCCACGCAGCTTCCTCGACCTCAATCACGCCCCCTAAAAAGGCTGATTCCCCCTCTACTTCCATTATTGCACCTGCAAAGTCGGCCCTCCGCAATCCCCTTCCCTCCGCGCCCAAGCAACGAAAAAGTCGCAGTACTAGTGTCAAGCGTACCCCCACCTCGCAAAAAGCGACCAACACGAACGATATTATGGAGATTCTAAAATTTATTCGCGCTGACATTCAGCAAGAACGGCGCGCTCGATTGGCTGACATGGACAAGCTTCGCACCTTCACAGAAAAATATGCTGAACAAACTACGGCCATGATGAATTACCTCCAAACCCTACCCGGTCGACCAAATGAAGGCGATGAACCGCCTAGAAATATAACCCTCTGTGCTACCCTTGGACAATGAAGCGGTCCCTTTGCGTTTTACAGTGGAACTGCCGTAGTTTCAATCAATCGGCTTCTATTCTGTCCAGTCGAGTATCACAAATTCTTCCTGTTCTTATTCTCCTTCAAGAAACCAGATCCATGCCCAAACTTAGAGGATACACCAGTCATTCAGTACCATCAATAACTCACCGTGGCAAGACCACACCACTCTCCCAGCCTCTAGTGGTCGAACAAGCAGCTGTTTTGGTACGATCGGACCTAGGTTGCTGCAAGCTGTCCGTCCCAGGTCAATGCTCGAAGGATCACGAGGTGGTTATCGTGCAGGTTCGCCTACCTGACGGGAAGCCAATAATTGCAGCATCCGTGTGCTACCGTCCAGTCACCGGCTCGCAAAAATCCATCAACTATAATTGGCTACACCACCTCATTTCGCAGTACCCCCGCACTCCCATTATCATCGGCGGCGACTTTAATGCGAAAAGTACCACATGGAGATATGCCTCTACCGACAGCCGAGGCTCTTGCCTTGAGGCGGCCATTGACGACTGTGGCCTCTCCCTTCTCAATGATCCTACATAACCCACGAGGTTGGGTCTTCATCCCAAGCAAAATAACAGTTCACCTGACCTCACCATCTCTACTACTGGGGTGATTCGTGAGTGGAGCACCTATACCACCACTTGGGGAAGCGATCATTACCCGATCCTCCTTACTCTTCGAGGAAAGCGCTTTCGCGCTCGTCGATGCCTTTCGCACATCAACTGGACAGCCTTTCGAAGCACCGTTGATATCCCTGAAAATGCTACCCTGTCGCAATTCACTGCGGCTATACAGTGTGCGAAATTGCAAGCTACAGAGAAAAACATTTGCGACTCTTCGACATCTGCCCTGGACGCACATCTCACTAACCTCTGGAAGCGCGTGCAATCTCTCACCACACGTTACCTCACCAACGAAAAACGCCAGCAAGACCTGATCCGGATTCGTCGCCAATATCAAATCATCAGTATATACCAACGATCCCTTTCCAACGAGCATTGGTATAGCCTTTGTGAGAAGCTTGGTAAAGAACGAGGGCTTTCCAAACTATGGAGCACATTTCGGAGCTTGTCGGGCAAGTGCAAGCAAAAACCCACGTTGTTTGCTTCGCTCACTCTCCGAGACACGCCAGAGGACGTTGAGCGTCGCCTTATTACGGCGTTTTTCCCTCACGCCTCTCTGGGTCCCCACACCCCGCTGCCGACCATAATGGTTCCAGACGTGGATAGAGATCTGGACGCCCCATTTACCATGGGGGAGTTTAAAGCGGCTCTTCACCAGGGCAAACCACATTCTGCACCTGGTCATGATGGTGTGACATGGAAGCACCTGCGTAACTTGGATGAGTCGGCGCACTTAATACTGCTTGATATAATTAATACTTACTGGGCCACGGGTGACGTTCCCAATGACCTCAAACTGACGCTAGTTCATCCGATACCCAAGCCAAACAAAGACTCCTCTGTCCTGACTAACCTTCGCCCAATTTCACTCACACCCACCATTTGCAAACTTATTGAGCGCCTAATCAATAACCGCCTTCAGTATTATTTGGAATACGTGCGTCCGTGGTTTCACCCGTCTCAAACTGGATTCCGTCCTCACCTAAGTACGCACGACTGCCTTTGGCTGCTCCGACGTGTTCTCAATCGCACATCACGGGCTGGCAATCCGGATTACGTCCTCACTTTTGACGTGCGAAAAGCATTTGACAACGTTAGCCAATCGGCGATTCTCGAAGAGCTCGCTATGGCCTTCCCCAGCCAAAGGGCCCAAAACTGGATACGAAATTTCCTTGAAAATCGTCCAATTCGGCTCAACAGCACGCATCCAGGATGGAACCCAAGAACATTTTATCTAGACAGGGGTGTTCCCCAGGGTTCTGTCCTTGGACCCGTTCTTTTTAATTTGGCTATGGCCCGCGTAGCCCGCAACCCGGAACGGGACACTGCGGCTCGTTTTGCTATCTACGCTGACGATCTAACAGTGTGGGTTGAAACCGCCGACTACAAATGCACTGAAGACATGGCTACAGAATTGCAGGCGGCGGTAAACAGCCTCTCAACCACTCTCCCAACCCTCGGCCTTGAGCTGGCACCAGAGAAAACAGAATTTCTCCTAGTCCACGGTCAGCGCCGACCGCCCGCCAACATGCATCATACTATCTACATCGGCGACACACCCATTGCCTCACACTGTGGCCATATCCGTCTACTAGGTGTTCCCCTCGCTAGCCACAACAGTTCTCGGCAATGGATAACGCAGCTGCGCAAAAATTGGAAACCGATGCTGCACCTAATCTCTCGCCTTTCCAACAAATTTGGTGGCGCCAACCAATCGGCGTGTCTCACACTCTCAAGGGCAGTAGCCGTCGGTCGTCTGACTTATTGGCGCCCCGGCTTATGACCTCTCTTCGGCTCACAAGAAGCACTTAGCGGTGCTTTACCGGGCCATGCTTCGTACGATCACCGGACTTCCGAGGCATAGTCGCATTGACGCTCTTGAACGAGCTGCCCCTGTCCCTTCGATGGAAGAGCTCCTTGCGGAAGCCGTGCAACAACATCGGCTTCGGCGAACTCTAACACAACAGGGGACTGCACTCTGTGCGTGGGACGAACGTGTACCTCCAGTGCTTCCATCGGCCTCACCACCCCCTCCCCCTTGGGTAAGCCCGCCTGTTACAGTTGCCCACCAACGAAGCGGAATTCCGCGCTCCCGTCGTAGCGCTCGTGAAAGGGCCCTTCAGCGCGTCCTCGCAGCGAAATTGCCGGACGGGGTCGATATTTTCACGGATGCTAGCCTCTCCCCTTCCCATTTGGGTCTGGCCTGGCGTTGCCCAGCGCGACCGGACCTGGACGGCTCCCTCACACGTCACGCTTGTAACTCGTCCCCCCTGGAAGCGGAACTCCAGAGCATCCTTAGCGCACTGGATCATTTGGCCTTCACCATTACAAACTCGCCACCTCCACGCATCCGCATTCTCACAGACTCTCACCAAGCCCTCCAAGAGCTGCGCAAACCCTTCATCGATCATCCAACAGTGCACCGAATCCAACATATGACCGCCATTCTGTCGCGTAATGGGATCACTACCCGTTTGGCATGGGTTCCGGGTCACACAGATCCGGATGGGGGCAACCAGGCTGCACATGATGCAGCACGGGAGCGCCTTGATAGTACACCTCCCCTGGTTGACAACGCGTCGCCCTCCTCCCCCTGCCCTCGCCTTCAACTTGATCACGCACGCCAGGCACGGAAGTGCCGTCTTTCTTCCGTCACCCCTCCTGGCTACCTGGCTCTGGCTCCCCCAATGCCTCGCTCTGCGGAAGTATTCGTCAACAAAGCTAGAGCCAACGCAGCTCTCACACCCCACATCACAAGAAAATGGATTTACCCAACGGGGTCTTCACCTCCTTACTGTCCCCACTGCCTAATGACCGTATTCGCCACCCTTGACCACCTAATCTGGCGCTGCTCCGCATTTTTGCTGTACCGGCCTATCCTCACCAATGCTATGCCTCCCGATGCCTCAGAAGATGATCCTCCATTTGAAGATCCGAATTTTATCAGAGCCCTTGGGCTGTTCGGCGTAGAGAGTGGTCTTTCAAGATTAGTGTAGAATCGGGCCTACTCCGGTCGTGAAAATCCCCTAGTGGTAGATCTACACCTTAGCCTGACCTCCGCGATCTGAAGGGAACCCCTGTGCCGTCTTCATGGACGCATCATCTTTTTAACTGGGCTACTCCTCCCTTCCCCTCCTTCCCCTACCCCTATTTTGGCCGCATGGCCTTCCCTCGCCTAATAAAGGACTACAACAACAACAACAACTCCATGGGCCCAGCGACTCCGCCGCGTGCCCTCTTCGGAGCAGCGCCACGAAAAGCAGGAGAAAGAAAGAAACAAACAAAAGCGGGAAAAGCGGACGGGGTGACTCAGGTCGCGAAGCGCGACGAAAAATGGCCGTCCCCCGCTGAGGAAGCCGTCATGTCGGCCACCCGAACGAAAAAAATTGAGGGCCTGGCCGGCCGTTTGTGACAGGGAATCAGTTTGGTACGGTGCACATATTTAATGCGCTGTTTGCAATATCATTATGAGAGTGAACAAAAATAAATGTATACTTTTAGTTCACAATTAATGCCCATGTAGCACGTGAATTTTAATTTTTGTTAAAACATTTACAACCTTACGGGCCCGATCTGCAGCAGTGTGGTAACAACGTGGGTCTGTGTATAGCTTTATATCACTCACAAAAAAACCCCCCGGTAAGCTGCATGGTGCCCCGTATGCCCCCACATGACTTCGTGAACCATATATAACCCTGAATGGTGGTTGGAACAAGCCCGTATAATTCGTATAGAGATCGATCCCTTATGGGACCGTTTAACATATGCCCGTAAGAATCCATATGGAGATTTCATATGGGCCCACAAGAATTCATGTGGGGTTAGACTTCTTATCAGTCCGTATTATATGTGCCCGTAAGATGCCATATGAGAATCTAATATGGGCTCATAAGAATTCATATGTGTTTAGACTTCTTTGGGTCCGTATCATATGGGCCCCAAAAATTCATATGGGTTTGTATATGAATTCTTACGGGCCCATATGAATTTTGTGGGGCCCATATAAAAATCATGAGGGTTTTTTCGATAGGGAATCAGCTAATCCTAGACAGCCAAGAAACAAAAAAATAACCAGGTGAACCTTAGCTCAAGCTACGTATATCCTAGCATAGCCGAGCTAAACCACTGGTAATATTTTTAGCAAACATGCAGATCAGACGAGAAAATTCAGATCCCGTCTACTCTGTAAATACGGGAGCCAGCGAAACTGCAACTACGGTGGGTTTTCGAGTACTAGGTGCATCTCGGCGTACTTCTCCTTCAGGTGAAGGCCTCCGACGCTTCTTCAATTCCCGCTCTTCTCCGTCCTAGCGAACAACATGCGTCGCATAGGTGCTAATTTTGCTGCAAATGTCGTAGAAAGAAGATAGCCTTCTGGCGCCCCTTCCATGCAACTGCCTCTCTTCTAACCCCCACCCACGTCTCACGTTCTTTCCCTTCCGTATTGCCCCTCACATGATAACCACGGTGTAGGTTGACTTCAAGGGCGTGCTTGAGCGAAGGCGGTCGGGAGCATTTTTACGGCCTCCTCAAGACACTTATTTCTAGCGTGTCTGCACTTTCAGGGGCGGCCGCTTCGGGACAGTTGTACTCTTGGGCGTTTTTCATTATCCGCTTACAGTCCGCGCGCCGCTGCTTTTCCTTATTTTTCGCAGCATCCGGGGTGCTCACGACAGCAAGCAACAAGTGCGCATCAAAATTTTTCACACGAATTTAAACAACCTTTCTCAATTGTCGTAATTATATAGGAACTATTCTTACCCAACCACTGATATTTGGCCGATCCCAGGATTGGGTATGCCACAATCAAAGCAATTACCAGAATAACAAATTGCGAATGCAGAGCGGGCTAATTCTTGTGTAATAATGACCTTACGATAACACAGCGAAGGTATCTGTGTCGCATACACTGTGCTGTCCGGGCCTGATGAAGGCGGAGCAGTGTGTTCCGCGCACCATGTTGTTCGAGATGTCTGATGGCAATCACGCATATTCGTCGCTTAAATTAAACCACGGTTCCTCTCATTTCACCCCTTACCCACGCCCGTATCGCGTTTGGTGAAGTTCTTGAAGTCATCCCCGCGCTACCCCTTCAGCTTCGCCCATCTGGGCTCCTGACGCAATCGCTCTGTTCCACTTTGGCCGCGTCGGCAACCCACCCCTGTTGAGCCAAGCATGTAACCATTCCCCCGTTTTCTGTTGGCGGACTATAATCTGCGAGTGGCCCAGATGACGACGGCCACGCTCTGCCAAGATTCTCACAGCATCTGTTTGGGCTGAAGAGGTTCCTTTGTTGCTTCGGCGGGCATCAATGGTCTGTGGCCAATGTCCGCTGACCTGAGCGTCACCATCTGTGTCAGCAAAAGCTTGTTCACTGTTTGTTTTCTTGTCATATTTCGTGGTCACCGGACTCGCCCTTGCAGTGAAGCCTCGACCGGGACCGCAGTGTCCGGAGGGCCGAACGAAGGTAGCGGAACCGCATAGCCCTCGGCTCTCTCCGCTCTGATTGGGGGAAGATGAAGACGAATGCGAGGAGCATAGCCTTCCTGGGGCTGTCTGATGGCAATCACTAAAATACATCGGTTCACCTTCAACTATGTTTTGTATTGTTTGCCCTGCCGCTATGTAACAATATTTCAATTAATCTGAATAGGAAGAAGCAAGATTTAGCCTACGCGTACTGACCTAATATGCCGCGACGAGAAGGGCTATAAGTAAGAAGACCACTGTACGGCTCCCACCGCGAATTTTGTTTACAAATTGTAGTACAATTTCCTCAGGGGTACGCGCTGCGACGCTGCGGAAGAACACAAGAATGTACCGGGCTTGAGACGCACAAATGTAAATAAATGCAACTAACTTTATTTAATCAAGCCAGCTTTAGGATACTACACTTAGAGGAGAAATGACTATACAGGCGGAGAAAAATGGGAGGTTTTCATTCCATCTTCTTACGTGACTGGTGTATGGGTCAAAAAACCGCGACGTCTTCTTATTGCTACGGATTCCGCGCGCCTCGCTTCGCGAGCACAAAAGAAGATGACCGTGTTACCCGTCGCACGCACAGTTTAGTGCTCCAGATTTCGTCCGCGGCTTTCTGTGATTCGCCTCCGCGTCTGCTTTTCAGGGACGTCTTTTCTACAGAACAATCGTCCCTGCACGCCTCAGGGACCAGGAGGAAACAGTGAACGGCCAACCCGGCTGTTCAACCTGACGCTCAAGACGCACAACGAGCCAAGTCTTTCGCCAAGATGAGTGAGTAGTCCTTTGTGTGAGCCCATTTGAATCCGTCCTCTGAAAACTAATTGTTGCAGCTGTATAAGACAGGAAGGAAAGGTTCGGCCGTAGTAATCCTAGTGCCAAAGGTGACTTATTGGAAAGAAGATCAGTCCGCTTGCAACAATCTGAATATCTGAGGTGAACTTAGGCCGGTGCTGCATTTGGCTTCGCTTTTCAGCCTTGAATAGCGCTTACCTATTCTAGTGGATTCTTTTTGCGCAAGTTAAACTTAAGCTGGCTCAATATTTTGCTTGGGTTTCATGCCTTGACTCCAGCTTACATATTTTAGTGAAATCTCAATGCCCGGGTTAACGTTAAGCGGGCGCGACTTCTTGCCTCAATTTTGCGCCTTTATTCCACCGGAGTTAGTGACACATTTTTATATGTAAGGTTGACGTGCCCGGTGATATTTTGCTTCGCTTTTATCCTCGATTCTACATTACGTACTTTAGCGTCGACTAATTCGACCCTCGTCGAGCCCGTACAGCGACAATGTATTTTCCCAAAAACCGTAACATTACACAGAGGGTTTTTTGTGGCAAGATTTCTTACGATACGTGATGAAGAATTTGTTGTCACAAGATGTTGAACAAACGATTTTGGAAAGCCGGCGCAAGAAGTAAGCAAAGTGGCAAGACTGCTGCTGGCTTCTAGGTGGCCACAGCTTCGATGGGAGCTCAACGCGGGGGATTGACATAGGTGACAAAATGATTAAGGAATAAAATGAAACATCAGAAAAAACGTTCATTCGAGGGCATCCTGAAGGATCAGCGGTCGAACTGATTAATTGCCTGCATGGTTGTGCAAGTTTTAAAAAAAACGGCGAGATTATCGCTAACACTATTTCTTTTGAGTGCGGTTTCAGCGAGAGAGAGAGAGAGAGAGAGAGAGAGAGAGAGAGAGAGAGAGAGAGAGAGAGAGAGAGAGAGAGAGAGAGAGAACCTTTATTTTGCCAGGAAGACTCTATGTCAAGTGGGGAAAACATGGAGGAAAGAAATTCTTTCCTCCATGGGGGAAAATGAGAGTGGAGGTGTGGTGTTTGTGGCCTGGGATAGCTTGAAGGAGTGCACAGTGAAAAAGAATCAATCTACGCTCTGGGAAGCACGCACGCTTAAAACGGGTGCGCTTGGGATAATAAAGAGTTATGTGCGCGGTACCATTTCGTCGAAATTCCAAAAAGCATTTTTAATATATAGATAAGGTGAACGTTATACCCTAAACTGTGGTTAAAATCTGACGTAATGAATTTATTCTACATGTATTTCAACGTGCAGTAGTTATCTGCGCCGAGCTTTTGTTATGCAGAGCTTTTGCACAGAAGGCTACCATAGATAAAAAAACTGGCTAGATGCGCTAATGTTTTATTTGTTGTAGGGTTTAACTCGTCGACGCAACGCAGGCGATGAGGCGCGCTGTAGTGGAGGGCTCCGGAGTAATTTTGACCACCTGGGGATCTTTAACGGGCGGCGAAATCTCGTACACACGGGTGTTTTGGCTTTCCGCCTCCATCAGAAACGCGGCCGCCTCTGCCGGGAATCGAACCCATGACCTCTTGCTCAGTAGATGTGCTAATTGCGGGCCTCGTCGTTTAAGAGTGACAGTGTCGTCAACTCTACCCGGAAGTCAATGTTTCTCACCAAGCCGCTTCTCTATGGGCTTAAAAACACTGGAAAAGTAATGGATGTTGTTTCTTCCAGCGCGTCAGGTAGGCTTGCAAGCTTATCGTTTGGTGTGTTTTAACGGTGTAGCAGGAGACATACTCTCACAAGAAATTCGTGCTGGAGAGATGAGCCTTACGACCACATTCTAGCATATTCTACGTGGTTCACATTTGCCTAGACAACATCAGAACATCAGGAGATATTGCTTTTATTTGGACATCTGCTTTAAGGACTTTTTTACACGCTTCATAAACTGCATTGTCCGGGCAGGGCCGCTGTATACAGTGGGCCACGATTAGCTTCAGGAATTAAAACGGCGCATGCTTCTTTCCGCACTAAATAGAAATACACAGGCACGTGATGAAGGTAATAAAAAATATCCTGTCTTTTATAATCGCCTTTGTGAAGGAACCCTGTTTAGTTTTAGAGCCTCATCATTTACTCAGCCACCCCAGCCGTTAAGAAAGAAATCCGAAAGCGGCTACGCAGTCTAAAGAAGATTCGGAAGGGAAAGCTTTGCTGTTTAGTTGAGCGTTCACAAGTGCGCCTTCGCCTGTCGCTCTGCAAGTTTGTGTGGTGGGTGCACCGCTGTACCAGGTTACGGTGCGCGTATTGATTATTGCGCAAACAGTGCACTGAGACCCAGAACCACTACTATGCTTTACATATGGATATGCTTGCGAAACACCCCAGTCCGGATGTTTTAGAGCGAAGATGTGAATGTTTAATTTCGGAAGCTGTCGCGCCCGTGTGGAACGAAAACGCCGCGGGCGGAGCGAAAACCCAGAAACTTTATTCGCCGTCAGTATGAGTTCTTCAAGAAGAAGAAGCTCTTGGAGCACCGATATTTTTATATGTACCTTTGTGTACGTGGAAAGTATCTTCCCAGCAATGTATATGTGTTTAGGCGAGCAGCCGACTCAAACGGGATCGGTGTAAGCTTGATTGTTGTAACCTGGCCTTCCCACATTGCATGTTGCGCAGTGAAGCATGGCGAATCTACAGAGGGAGTATTGCGGCAGGCCCTCCTTCTGCTTCTTTTCCGAGGAGTTGTGTCTGCCACTCGCCATTCGAGGCATCTGTTTCCCTTTGCCAATTGCCTTTTAGGGGAGGTTGCGGAGAAGCCGTGCACGCCCGGCAGGCTTCAAGCGCTCGCCGTTAACGTAAGCCAGTCTGCGGGGGGGGGGGGGGGGGGTAATTTAAGCGTGGCGTTTCACGACTTGCGTGAGTGAATACACTTCATTGTGCCCAACACTGGGGGAGTAGAGGGGCGGCATGGGATGTTCCTTGGGTATTTTGTCATCAGCTGGCGGCCAGGAGCCCTTGAGCCCTAGCAGCATCCTCAGACAGCCGGACTACTTGTGGTTTGGACTCCGCGTCGGAGCTGCGCAGCACTGCCTCCGTCTGATCCAATAATTATTCTAAATGTCTGTGTTATGGGTGCTCTGCTAATTTGGCGGTGAGGCAAGCCCAAGTGGTTCGACTGATGTTAGCTCCCGCGGCGCCCCACTGCCGGGAGTATTTATAAAGTTGCGAATACAGGCGTGTGTGGGCGGCGGGCTTAGGCAATGCAAAATCCTACATGTCACCGATGAAGTGGCGCCGGCTCTTCGAGACGGCCTAAACAGTGCTGATTTATTTTTTTCTTATGGGTGAGTAGCCTGTCTCTCCCCTCTTCGCCCCCACACACACACACCGGGTTAAACACACGCTCGGAACAGTTTTGCTGGTCCCGGCAGTTGAACCATCGGCCCGCCTCATAATCGTGTTATTCTCCCGGGAGAGACGAACCGAGGCGACCTGACCGTTGTCCTTCGTGTTCGAACGGTTGGGGTTGGGGTTGTGTAACACAGACAATATACAGGATGCGTACCACGCGGTAAAAAAATGTACCGCCTCATGTAGTGCCCAGAAGGGAAACTAGTCATTTTATGTTTTAATAAGTAGATTGTGTAAGAAATGCGCTCATTCGCAAATAGCAAATAATCCTGTTTTAGATTTCGTGCACTCCCTGAAATACGCCAAGCTTCGCTGGTAACTTCTCCCGAGAATGGAAGCGTGCTGTGTTACTTGTTTACAAAGCTCGCATTGTAGCAAAAGGGTCTAAAAGCGCTGCGGAAAAATTAGAATTAAAACCATTTCTGCTTCTGTGTTTTTCACGATCGCTTTTTTTTCAGCGCTTTTAGACCTTTACTTTACGTGGCGAGCATACCAAACCAGAACTTTGTTGAACTCTCGCATTAGAAAGCGAAGCCCGCGTGCTGTGAAACTCTTTGAGGCGCACTGTCTGCGTCCCTGACGGCACCACATACACATTACGCCGCCTTTGTCGCACAACGGGCAATTATCAAGTGCAGCGGACTTTAGGCGCTCGCCTTGTTGTCCTAGCTCGCCCGCTCGACCCACCCAAGTATATAGAGCACCAAGGCGGCGTCCCGGGGAAACCTTGTTGCTCGCGGTGCACCCAAACGGCTTCGAAAGGCAAGCGGTTTATATTGTCACAAGTGATCGAAACTCGTGAAACGCTGGCGCTTATCTTACATCTTCCCGTTGTTTAGCGCAAAGAAAACTATTGGTACATTTGAGGGAAAATATGCGTGATTAATTGGCAGTGCCCGAGTTCCCTTAGTTAAGGACTCCCGTGGAGTTGTTTTTTACGACAGTAACGCAAAATGTGGCAGTGCAATGCCGGCAAATGCGGGGAGAAAAAGCAGTAAGAGAACAGAACCCCCGCTGGCGCAGTTTCAGGCACGGGGTGCGAGAGCACTGCGAAGACGGGAAATTGGAATTGCATTTTGTGGTAACAGTTAGCGGAGAACGCCGCTACAGCCCGTTATGGCGAATCACTGCTCTGCACTTCCGACAGCTTTCAGATTGAGTGGAAAGGCTTTAATTTTTCTTTGGAAAATAAATTCCCTCAAGCCATTGCATAAATAGGGGAAAGAGTAAAAATTCAAAGTATTTTAAATCAGGGAATTAAGGCTATGCCTTTTTAGTAGCATATATTTTAGCAAATGTCTTACCTTCAATAAAAAAAAATGCTGTTGTAATTACTGTGCTCCGCTTTCTCTTAAAACAAGTTATGCGACGTTTCTCTTATCGAACGACTACAAATCGGTGCGTTGAGTGTTTGTAAATGATTTTATGTGATAGTTTGGTTTTTCCAAGCACAGAGGGCGGTGGAAAAGCAGCACACAGTTCTCGTTATGCAGCATCGATCAATACCCAGCATGGGCTATATGTATTCAGCGTTTATCGATTCCCCTTTCTCTTTTGAAGGCACCACGACATGGGCGCGTGCTAACCACGTACTCGCTCATCGACGTAGCTCGGGGAAACAGCGCTAAAATGGGCAAACTCGGCGAATGCATTGGAACGCGCTTGTTGCACTGAATTCTGTGCAAAGCAGATATCCTCATGCTGCACGTTCTTGTTAAAACCATCGCCCACGAGCTTAAGTGCACTACAGGACGGCAACCGATTTAGATTGGGAAATGGGCACGGTGCTCTACGCGTCACTTAACATATTCTGAATAGGTTTCCATGGGAAAAATGCAAATGGCTTTGCTGTCTATAAACTTACCAGCTAGAAAACTTTTAGCTCTGGTGTGGGTTCGAGCGCCCGGTGCATCTCCGCGTATATTCCTTCAAATCCAACGCCGATGCCCATTTCTATACCGCTCGTCTTCTTCCGAAAGCACGGCAGGCATTCCGTTTATGCTCACTTCTATGCCAGTGTCGTCGAAAAACGACACCTTCGTCGAAAAACGACACCTCACAACGTACGCGCCCAGTGCCTTCGCCGACCTCCGTTTCGCATGTGTGTCGCGCTCCACTTGGCGGTCATGGGAGGTGTGGCCAGGTGTGGAAAGAATGGCTCGTGCGTCGCAGCAACACCGGCATGCGCCCGTGCAGCCTGCTTAGCTGTGGCGATTGGTTACGCTGCGCTGGAGCTGCTTGATACGTATACGTGTGTCACAAACGCGTATATCGTCATTGAAGCAGCAGTAAGCATGATAATCAAGCTAATCCTAGACAACCAGGAAAGCTAAGAATAACAAGCTGAACCTTAGCTCACACTACGTATATCCTGGCATAGCCGATCTAAGCCACTGCTATTTTTTTTTTCGCTTGCTATCGTAGAAATCACTCCAACGAGCGCTTCTAACTAAATCAACGCGGGGCTGGGGGTTATATATACATACCTCGCCTAAAATGTACCCGCAGTTTTCTTCGCCCTTGACAACGGGGGGATGTATGACAAGCACCTGCGGTTCGCTAGGTTCGAAGGGTTGTGACTATTTAAACCGCGTGGTTTTCAAAGCCTCAGCGTGCCTCACTGACCGCGGTACACCAGGCTCAACTTGGGTCCGTTATCTCGCTACCCCGGTTTATTACGGCAGTGGCTTGACATCGATCGTTACGGAGCTACGACGTCAAGGCGAGCCCATCAAGTGCTCTGCACTTAAAACGACAGTCTCATACCACTTCTGCCTCGTAAATGGCCAAGTGTTGCTTACGAGGCACTAAATTCAACACGTCATTACATCCTAGGAGTCGGTACTTTCATTCGTGGATGTACTGACGCGCTGCCGGTAATGACAAGGGTGGACGTTTCGACTCGTTTCTTGTAATACCTCGTTAGCTTGCAGTACTTGAGCCCATGTTGTGACTCAGACGAACTGATACAGATAGCCGACATTTCGGTGGGCAAAGACCTATGAGGCGTTTTTTTCCTCGAAATGAGACTGAAAACGTTGCGCAGATCGCAGTTCGTATCGAAAGTGTGCAGATCCTGTAGTTTCACGGATCAAAATGAGCTAAATTCATTTGCCCAATAAGGATTTGCTTTTCGCTTGACATTTCAGACTGTTCTCCAAGGTGTTTGCGCACAGCTGCATCTAGACGGCGTTTTTGCGCTAATGCGTTTCGCGCATTTTTCCGCAACATACTTTGAACGCGATAGTTTTTGTTGGGGTCCAAATAAAGTGGCCTATCTAAAATAGACAGCCTTTGTGCCCGTGGTAAGAACGAATTTCACCCGTGTGTTGCGTGATGGAAGGCGGTAAATTGTGGTTACTTGGGCATACTGCCCAGTTCTTTCTCATGAGGTTTATCCTCTTATCGACAACCGAGCTGTTTGGTCGACATTTCTCCGTCCATCACCCCAAATAACCTCAGAGCCCCAAGCGGAAAAAATGTGGTTAGCAAGGCTCAGCGAATACAACCCGACACCTCTACGCCGTAAAAATGGCCTGCTACCCACTGGGCCGCACCAAGGGCCCGAGGGTATGGGGTTATCAGTGGCGGGGAACAATAACATGTGCAGCAAAATGAAAAAAAAAAGAACAAAACACTTCCCGGTGTCCGAAGCGAACCTGCGAGCCTCGCGTTTTGAAACCGGTGTCGATACGATTGAGCTCTCACGGCATACTGGGCGCATGCATTTTCATTGGAGTTCATAGGCAGGTGTTGGCTTTGGACTTAGCAGCAGACTCTGGAGCGTGTTAACGCGGTCCGCTTTTGGGAGAGATGTGAAAGTCTGCAGCCGAAACGATCCATGCCTGCCACTCATGCAGAAATTTCAGCGGCAACTTGGGATATCCATGAGAGGTGCAATAGCTGGTTGTCCGACCAAGGGACAGGGCCGCCAGCCCTGCTTTTTCACCAGCGTTGCGGCACTAGTGCAAGCGCCGCCATTTTTTTCGCCATAGGGTTCATGTGTAACGGCTATATGAATAGTTTTATTGCAAAGTCAAGCGGTTGTGAAAATCATGTAAAAACCACGAGAGCCTCGGCGGCTATGGGGAACAAGTCGAAAACCGGATCAGTGTAACGTACTACTGACTGTGAATCTCCCGGTTGGTCTCAAGAAGGATTTTATTAATTCGTTCTCCAGGGTGTAATGCGTGTGGTTTTGCGAAAAGTGGGTAGGCTTTTGGAATACTGTGTAGCTTTATTCAGATCCACACATCAGCACGCCAACACCTCCCAACCACACTGCGGCCCATTTCAAAGTATGACAACGACCTCTGCTCTCTAAAATGCGAAGTTAGTTTGCGCCAGGATACTTTTGCCGTGCAGAAACTGTTCAACACACCTAAATCAAAGAAAACGCAAAAGTCATCATCATGATCATCAAAATCATCATTACCAGCCTGTCTACAGCTGCTGGGCAAAGGCCTCTTCCATAGATGTACAATTATCCCGGCCATAATCTTGCCCCCATCTCCAACCCCTCACGCGAGCAGTGGGAGAGTACGCTGACCAGCTCTTCTTCTGAAACGCAGCTTTTGCTAGCGGAAAGGGCGAAGACAGCCGGTCGTACCAACGGAGTCTTGGACTGAAGACCCCGACCACAAATATGCTCACTTCAACTGTGATTAAAGTTTCTCTCTCTCTCTCTCTCTCTGCTAACTGCGACCAATTGAACCCCGCAAACTTCCTGATCTCATCTGCCGATCTAACTTTCTGCTGCCCCCTCCCACGATTGCCTAATCTGGGGATACACTCTGTTGCCCATAATGACCGACGGTTGTTTTGCATTCGCATTACATGCCCTGCCAAGAACCATTTCTTCTTAAATTCGACTGATATCTCCTTAACACGCGTTTGATCAGTTTTAGGAGAGGGGCTTTTCAGCATCTCGAACCGGCTAGCGAGCTGATTCCCAACACCGAGCGGCTCGGGCCGGCTCGGTGCTAAAGCTAAACTTCCCAACACTAAGCCTAAGCCAACATTAAGCCTAAACTTCCCAAACTTCCCGGGGCTGAGCCTAAACTTCCCAACACCGAGCGGCTCGGGCTGGCTCGGTATTGGGAAGTTTAGGCTTAGTATCGCGGCGGATATTTGACCGCGGCTATCTCGACAGCTGTGAATTACAATCCATAGCACAACTGTACACCTCACTAACATCCACTTACTCTGCATGGAACTTTTTTTCCGTGATGAGATTGATTTCAAAGAGCGCCGGCAAGCTGTTGCTGCCGTGGTCTGAGCCGATTCCAGCCGCTTCCAGGGCCGTGCGGGCAGGAGCGCCGTCCTGTTTGCAGGCACGGCCGACCGGTGCGGCGTACTTGCGCGCGTATCGTTTCCGAGTGCTGAAAACGCCTTATCATTGCCTGTGAGATTACTTTTTTTTGGCTAGCGACGTGCGGAAGCAACCAATCAAGCACACACCTATTGTCGTAGCTGATAGGGTGGGTCGTGAAACAAGCCGCTACTTTCGATTCATTCGTGGTTACGGGCAGTTGCGCGGACTGCGAGAGCGACGCAGAGAAAAGCAAGCTCCTCTTGGGGTGTCCGCTATTTTGGCTTTGTGAGGCCATTCGTCTCCTCCGAATGCTAGGTGATTTTTTTTCGCCTCCGCTGATGCGCCCACACTTGCGTCTGAACTGACTTGAGCGATTTTGAACACTGCGGCTGCGGCGACTGCGGTGAGCGTGACCGACCTGAGGTGGCCAAGCTCGGTTTGCGTTGACCATGGTTAGCGGGACAACCGCAGTTTCGCCTGTCGTGTAACGCAGCAAACTGTGGTTTTGTCTACCACGGTTTGCTTAACCACGGTTACGTGTGCCCGTGCAACCATGTTATTAGTCTGTTTGAGTATTGGTTTCGCTTGATTCCTTTGATGTAGCTGTATGGCCGACCACAGCTCAACGCCGTTCGGCACCTTGCACTACTCACAGAAGGAGGCCCGCCTCACTTTCATTCGCGGAGAACGCGGTGTTCCTCTTCGCCAGACGCAAGATCAGTCACGTAGACCGAGACGACCCAGCGACGCATGCGCGGGAGGTGGCGTGTTTGGTTGGCGGCCGAGCAGGTGGGCTAGTTTCCCGCAGAGCAACCCGACAAATTTTTCAGCCACATAGCCCAAAAGTAGCCCAATGTCCACCCACAGAAAAAGCCCAAATAGCTAATTCAAAAACGTTCACGCGATTCATTTCATACGCTTATTCCAATGTCTGCTATTTGTGTGATGTCAGATTTCACGTGGCCACAGATTCAGTGCAAGACAAAGAATCACTCGTTTGGAGCACAATCAGCTGTACTTGAGTACAATGCGGCGGTGTTGAACCACTCCAATAAGATCTCGGATTCTGTGAAGTCGTTACAGCGCTTTCCGTTTCTCGTGACTCCACAATTAACACAAAGGATGTTCTCCAACATATCTAAGGACATCTTGCTCAGCAAGTCGGTTTTAGTTAGACTTACGTGACTGAGAACTCGTTCAGCCGCAGCATTTGAAACTGGCAGCGTGAGAAGCGAAATGGCCAGTTGCTGCAGCAGCGGAAACATTCGCATACCAGCGCTGTTTTGGGCGCCGAGTACATCCTTCCGAAAAAAGGTGACGCAGTCGTCACGGAGTTCATCGAGCCTATATTGCCGCGAGAAATTGCACTCTTACTCCATTAAAGAAATCTTTGACGGCGGAGTAAACTTCCCGGAAGCTTGCAACATAGCATCAAAGTGGAATTTACTTATGTTGTTGCAGTACAAATCGTGGAGCTGGCCCAACAATATATATTGAATGCAAGGCGCTCCAAGGTGCTTCTCACACATGCGATCACAAATGAACGGCCACGCTCAATCATGGGGGTCTTCCCTTCGCCTAGGGAAAACTTTTCCAAGGCTTCATGGAAAACACTTCCCAGTCACCGGGATGAAATATGCATTAAAGGCTCTGCCAATCGGAATCAAGAGATGCATTAACGGGAAGGACGATACGTGGAACCAAACACTTCACAAACAAGCACAAGTCTTTACACATCCTTGGAGGGTGAGTGTCCTAACTCTCAAAGGCTTTCTTGAGTTTGTCAAATTCCTTTGCAATGGGGCACAGAAATTGTCGTACAGGACGTTCTACTCATCCTAGGCTTTTCAAAACATTGCATCGTCTTAGGCTTTTAGATGCGACGGTGAGAGGAGCATCTCTTACGCGCGGCCTGTCACTCCTGCGTCTGTCCGGCGTCCGCGATAGCGCGCTCTCCCCCTCCGCTATAACGCGCTCTCCCATGCAACATCTGTGGCGCGCGCTCCCGTCGGTGGCGGCGCTGCGCTCGCGCTGCACTCCGCGGTTTGCGCATGTGTAGTGCTCTCTTTCTCCGCGGTCTCTCTCTCCTTCGGCGCGGGCATACAAGCGGGAAGGCTGCTCTTTCATTCGCCGGCGCTCGCTTACTTCGCTTGCTCTCGCTTGCTTGCTCTCTGGATGATTGCTTGATGCGACGGTTCCCTGAGTGAGTGGGATGCCGCAACCCAGTGCCAGCAACACCCCAACCCCCCCCCCCCTCCCCCCCACTGGAACCCCCTTCAGCGTCGCATCACACCAGGGTTCCCGCGAGGGGAGATGGGCGTGATTTTTTCGATTACGTTTAGCCTGTAAAATTGCTTTGATTAGAGTATAAACGTGCGATTGATTCGTTCGTTGTTTAGTATTAGTATTCGTATTTTGCGTACATGTATAGGGTGTATCAAGCAAAAACAAATATCCCGGCCATCTCCACAAACGTAAAACGTAGCAAACGGCGAAGCATGCAGTGTATCCTTGGCTCCTTGGTGTTTTTGCCAACGTAGATGAAGGCGTTGCAAGGAACACGAATACAGCTTTGCTGTTTGATTGATTGTAGGGTTTAACGCGCCGACGCAACGCAGGCGATGAGGCGCGCCGTAGTGGAGGGCTCCGGATTAATTTTGACCACCTGGGGATCTTTATCGTGCGCACAACTTTGCTGTAATATTCTCGTCTTTGAATGAAGCTTTATAGCGCGAGGGTTAAACGAGTGTCCCGGTTTCTTTTTAGTACGCATTTCGTACTAGCGCGAAACGCAAACAAATTTTCGAGTGTTGTAGTGCTGTGACTATAACGACGACGACGGCGACAGGAGACGCCAACCGACCCAGCCCCTAATACGGAACAGCCCAAAAATAGCCAAATACCCAACCAATAATTTCTTCCTTCAACTATACAAACAAGTAGCCCAAGTTCGCTATTTATAGCCCAACCTGGCATTACTACCCTTAGCGAAAAGATGCCGTATTTTTAATGTATTTTGAATGCATTTAATACATATATTAACTTTGTATTTATTCTGCATTATTTTGTCCGCATTCCAACTGCATTTCGAATACATTTACAATGTATTCAAAATGTACCTCAAAAATACGTAAGCAGTGCATGAAAAATATATATTTAATGCATTTTAAATGCATTAAAAATGCTCAGAAAATGTAATTTTAAATACGTGCAAAATGTATTAGTAATGCATTTCAAATGCACAGAAAATACTGCTTCAAATATACTGAAAATGTGTTACTAGTGTATACTAAATAAAACCTCAATACATTGAGAGATGCCAAGGCAATGTGTCTTAGGGGGAATTGCTAACGTTCAACTAGAAACTATCATATTGTGGTTTCAAAAAAGTTTAATAGGCACTAGGTTAGAGATATGCTCCATTGTGAAAATGTAAACCGGCCATGCTCGGAATGCGGGCCAGCAAATGACTGAAAAGAAAAGCACGTATGCGCACAAATTGGCAGTTTGAAAGTTGTTTATTGCACACCTCAGTCGAGTGGCCAATTTCGCCATTACTAAGTAGCAGGAATGAATGCCTTTCAGCCACCTCGGTAGCCAGCGCAGATGAAGCGTTGTGCGTCAGAGTCTTCGTACTTCGGATTCTCCACGCTGGAAATTTCACCAGCAGCTGCAGTGAAAAGAAAATGGGAAAATATTAGTGAAACACTTTTTTTAGAGGCAAATAAATGTCAAATCAATCAGGCCTTTTCTCTAGCCGTGCCAACGACCCTCGCGAGCAAGGATTTTTTAGTTTCCTCTTGAGAGAGAGAAAAAAAAAACCCCGCCGTGAAAACAATGCCCCTTTGAAGGACGTAAGACAATTTATGTAATGCTAAGCATAGTTTATATTGTCATGCGGCATCGGATCTTCAATACCATTTTTAAGAAAGAATGGTGGCCGGGAAGGGGGGGGGGAGGCTTGTGTTTGGAAATTGTCTAGGGATAAAAATGATCGAAAATTAGGGAAAAAAAAGACAGAGCTAAGATAACAACGTTACCAAACATGAAACAGAGTTCTTAGAGTTATGCAACTACTTCTCTTTCTTAGGCGCTTGAGTTAACTTGAAACGGTGGCAATTCTAGTTTTCCAACTAACTTGGACAAAACTGGTCTGTGACCTCCCAGGACGCTAATAAAATAAGATAGGCAGTAATCTTATTACCTACAATTATTGTTATGTGTTCCATATTTCGGCGTCACCTTCTTCGGAGATTACGTTCTAAAAAAATAGTGCGCAGCGAAACAATTTAAAAATGCATGGGCAGGATTGCAGTAGAAAGCTTACAAAAATGTCATTAGATTGGCGTGTGCACTCAACAATGCTTTCAAAGGAACGGCAAAGTAAGGTTTTTCAAAAAACAAGAAAAATTTTACGCTGTCCTTAAAATAACAAGCTCTTATATCGTAGGCACCTAACCGAAGCAATTAAAACAAGCAACGCCAGAAAACGTGTATTTGTGTTTGCACACACATGTAATTTTTTTGCTCTCTGCCGCACATCACCGGCAGGCAATTTTATACTTTTTGCTGTACACTGACAACGTCATCATTTAATTAGGGAGCAACGCGGAAAATAATTGTAAATGCTCGCGTCTTTAACATACAATAAAAGATAAACACCTGTTAGCTTCAGGGACCATCAAGTAAAAATAGTTGCTTCATAAATACTCGTGACACCTAAAAGAAACTCGTTTAAGTACACCCTTTAGACGCAAATGGGAAATTGAGGCTTCTAAACACACACAACCGCCAAGCTGCCCATGCTGTTTTCGGTGCCTTTGGGCACATTTCAGAAATTCTCGGGTGGCGTGGTCCAGCGTTAGTGCGTCGGGTTCCGCGTGTCGGTCACTCGACCAGGAGCGGCCGAAGGGCCTCTCGGAACGCGCACACGTTTTCGTGAATGCGCTACGAAATGAATACAGCAAGGAGGGGAAAAGTTGCAAGGAAACACAAAAGAGGAAGGGGCCAACGTCCTGAAGTTTCGCGAAGTTTTGGGGGGAGCAATCCAAGGAACAAAAAGAGACGAACCCGTGCGGGGGACCCGTTCCGGGAACCGAGGGGTTTCGCGCGGGGAACTGGTTTTCTCCCTTGAAGTCCCCCTCCCCACCCACATTCCTTCTCCTTCCTTCCTTTGCTGGTTCTTGGTTCTGGGTGGCGGTAGGAACAGAAACTGATTGTAACTTAGCGGCTACTCTCATACAGTTTGTCTTAGATGGACAAATAATTTGTAGTCTCTGGGCATGAAGCACCTTCGCTACTGCCACATGCACCAAAGATTACGTGGGTCGCTTTTAACACTTTTGGTCACTTCGAAACAGACGGCATAAACTCTTTCATGGCTTTAGTTGACAGAATGGCGACATGCGACCGACAAAAATCGCGAAGGCTGCTCGGATTCCCGCCGTATGGCCCGGCCACGCGCATTAGTCGGATGAATGTATGCGACAAACTGGCTTCCTTCCCCGTACGGCGGCTGCTGTGAACATGCGCAGCTGTGAGCGGCTGCTGCGAACAGAAAACGAAAGAAAGCTGCGTCCCTGGATACACTTCGCAAATTTCTGAAGCGTATAAACATGGACGGCGGACTTTCGGTGAACAGGCTGTGCTAAAAACGTTCCTGGCGGTTGTGTGTTTAATGCAAGTGTTAGTCCTCAATGAGTACTCGATCTACAAGGAAACTCGTAGCAACAGTCCCCCGTTCACTCAGCAGGGCCCGAGCTAAAAATTAGGCACAAAAAGGAAAGCACTAAAATCCATTTTTTCACGTCTTCTTGCTGTCGTTGATTTGTGAGTACATTCCCTTGCACGGCGTAGTTACGGTAGGAAACCTTGCTCGCAGGTGGAGGTAAGCTTAACAACCACGTGCGGAATTTATAAAGGGCATTAGCACTCTTCGATTGCAAGGCAAACATACGGCAATTAATTGTAGTGCGACACCGTACGCGCAAATAGCCTGTATATCGTGCTTACCTTGGCTAGACGGCCAACGCCGCTGCAACGCGCCGTCCAAGCAGAGACTGCGTCCACCCGACGACCGCGCGTTGAGGAGTCCGAAACAGGACAGACAAAAGAAACGCAGCGAAGGCAGACAAAACGTGAAGGCGGGGTGCGCTGCTCAGCTCGCGCCGCAGGTGCCGGGCACAGAGGAGGAGGTAGTGAGCGGCAGTGAGAGGCGCCGAGCTGCTCGCCCTCCCAAGCATAGCCAGGGTTGTCCATCTAAGGCGAATATTTTTGAGAAAAAGAAAATTTTCCAAGCCTCCACAGCGATACCGTCGTAACAACGCTGACAAAGTGCAAGTGTTTTCGTACATATATATACGCGTTGAATTCGATGCTTTTTCTTTGCCGATTGCATTGGAACACCGCCGCTTACATATTTGTACGCCGAGTTTCTCTCTAATACGCAGAGTTATGTAGACAGCGCAGTAAGTGAAAGTATCTCTCTCAGTTTCTTTTATTATAAGGAAACATCGAGGAGAAATTCTCAGTACGTTTATTCATTTGAGATGTATTTTATCCGGCACTTCAGATATGCTTTACGTGAATCTTACAATTCAGCAACTGAAGCAGCGCCTGTAGTGTACTCGAAATGTATTTCGGCAAAGCTTTATGAATACATTTAAAATGTATTTTCTATAAGTATTTTTCATGCATTGAGAGTGTATTTCTACCATGTTCGTTCGACAAACGTAAAAGGCATTTGAAATGTATTTCGAATATATTCGGAGTATATTTCCATGCTTCAACACACTTTTAAAGTATACTCAGAGTGCTGCTGTAAATGTAGTTAGGTAAGTGTATTTTTATAATATTTACAGTGCATTTACACCATGATCGTTTGGCGGGAAGAAATACATTTTCAATATATTCTGAATGCCTTAAGCGCACATTCGTGAGGTTCAGTGCATTTTTAATCTATTTGGAGGGTACTTAAAAGCACTGTATTTTTTCCGTATTTTTAACAATGTATTTTCAATATTTACTAAAAATTGAAAAAATGCAATTTTTAATGCACTTAAAATACATTTACAAATACAAAGCATATTTAAAGTGCACTTCAAGCGTACTCGTACGTATTTCAAACGTATTACTTTTAGCTAAGGGTACTGCCGATCAGCTGCGCGCCCGCTACCGCGCGCCGCTCAGATGACCAGTTGAGCAGAACGGCTGAAAAGATGGCCTTCTGCGCATCACCGAAAGCGGGCCGGCGAATCAGGCGATGAGGATCGAGCGGAGTGTCGCAGGGGGTGTGCCTGAGGTCGAAAGGTGAATTGGCGCGTCAGTGGCGAAACCACTGGACGAAAGTAGTAAAGCTTTGCTTCAAAATACCAAGAAATCGCCAAGCGCGCGCACCTGAGCGCGGGCCACGCGGCAACCACCCGGCAGTTAACGAAACCAAGAAAATACCGAGCGCTCGTGTGTGCGTGCCTCGCGACGACCGTCCATGCTCCTCTTCGCAGGTTTGTCAAGCGAAGCATATCCACTTAGGGAGATTGTCCTAGGGCGCGGCGACCGCCCGGCAGTTAAAAAAACCAAGCAAATGCCGAGCGCTCGTGTGTGCGTGCCTCGCGGCGACAGTCCAGCGTTGCCGGCGGCGTATTCCCAATGCATATCTCGTCAAGAAACACGCCGACCACGCCCCCCAAAAAGCGACGTCACAGCGTGACGTCACTTCCTCTTTGTGCGCGACTTAGTTCGACCTGAATTTCTTCCCCTCTTTCTGGGCGGCGGCTGATGGTTTCGCTCCGCGCGCGAGGCTGTGGCTGCGGTGCTGGAGAGCTGACGCACATGTGGTAGAAGGAACGATTCAACCACATGCAGCATAAATAAGTACTTTCGGCGTTTTCTCGCGTGGTGACGCGAGTTGACGCGCAAGCAACGCCGATGTCTACGTTCGCCAGATATCGGCGTCGACGCAGCGCGAGGAAGCAGCGGAAAGCGGCAGCGGCGGTCGGGTTTCACGTCCTTGTCGTGCTTTCGGGTCATTCCTTTCAGCAGAAGAAAATGAATTTCTTTTTAACTGGCGGTTATCGGCTGCCTTGAGACAAATTGCAAGCTATTTCTGTTCGAAAGGGCTCAATCATTTGTGGCTTGTTTGGCTTTCATCGGGGAGATCGGGTATTTGCGATAGGTTTTTTTTTAAAGTTAAATAAGGAAGCTGTGGCTACGTCGCTTTAGTATTAGCATAATGGGGCTTTGTTGCAAGATTGGTGCGTGACGACCAAGCCTTATCAACGCCAGAATGCTAGCGGTGCATGCCATTTCATTCGTGGCTACCGTGGCTTGCGTAGGGGAGACCGAGGTTTTTCGATAGCTTTTCTTGACTAAAATAAAGGGCCTGTGGTTTCATCGCTTGTCGTAATAGCATAACTGTCCTCGGATCCAAGATGGGTGCGTAAGAAACAAGCGTTACCACGCCTCAAATCTCTCAAATACAACCAAAGCAAATCACTCGACAATATTCGTTGGCAGCCTCTGCTAAGGTACCAAATTGTTGGGGTCTTCTGGCGGGGCCTGGTTTTCTGGCGGGATCGAGCATTTGGGCGCTTGAATGCTGGCGATTTGTTCTGAAAGTGCATGGTTCGACTCTTGGCAAAAAAACGGTTTTTTTGTTTTGCAATGAGTGTCTCATGGGCTCTTTTTTCAAACCAAACAAAGCGGGCTGGAGTACCTTGCCGTTTAACCTACAAGTGACGTTCGACGGTAACCTCAGTATCAAGGCAGCCCGAAAATTTGCTTTGCTCCACCTTGGATTCGATTGATTGATTGTAGGGTTTAACGCGCCGACGACGCAACGCAGGCGATGAGGCGCGCCGTAGTGGAGGGCTCCGGATTAATTTTGACCACCTGGGGATCTTTAACGTGCGCCGAAATCTCGTACACACGGGCGTTATTGCTTTTCGCCTCCATCAGAAAAGCGGCCGGGAATCGAACCCGCGACCTCGTGCTCAGCAGCGCAACGCCTGAGCCACTGAGCCACCGCGGCGGGTTCCACCTTGGATTCATGAAGCTGTAGTCGGTACATAAAATCAAGGTTAAATGAAGTAGCAAGTAAAGTTGTGCTAGGTGCGTCTTCGTTCATCATTCTATGTTATTTTGTTCAGGTTTGACGGTAATGACTTGAAATACACTTCGCAGTATGTGAATATTTGCCAGCAAATATATTTTTATAACGCTAGTGTCTTGATAACTTCAGTTCAACAATTAACAGTTACTGCTCATAATTGAGTTCAACTAATGACATGTTTAATACAGACGTGTCCAGAAGCGCACCGACGCGGCGTATGGCGCGTGACTTCGCCGGTCTCATGCTACCGCTGGGCGTGGTGCTCTAAGTGCGCATGCAGGCGGACGGTTTTCACGTACAGTCGGCCAAATCTTTACCTAGCGTTCGGGAGCGACGACTTTTCATGCGTCAGCGGGATATGACGGAACCAAAGTGGCGAACAGGTCGAGTTCCATTGAGGTCGAAAGCCAAGTTGCTAGTTCCATTGTCTGCTAGGCTGTTCCGTCCCGAGACCGACATAAGATTAAAAAATTGCCGCTCGCGCACGCTAGTTAAAGATTTGGCCGACTGTCATGTGGTTATTGTTTACGTTCCTGAAAGCGAACGCTCTCGATCATTACAGTGAAGACGAAAATGTTTTTTGGGTCTTGGGTGGGCGTTTGGATTACGTACCGAAGCGCAGAACGTTTGCTCCCAATCGGTCGAAAGCACACGCGTACGTGGGTCCCTAATCTGCTGTCAACGTGAGCAAGCGTGTTGATGCGCCTTTATAATAGTGTCATTACCGTCAAATCTGAACGAAATAAGATAGGATGATGAACGAATACTCACTTAGCACAACTTTAATTGCTACTTGATTTAACTTTGATGTTATCTACCGACTGCATCTTCATGAATCCAAAGTGAGAAATGCAAATTTCGGGGCTGCCTTGATACGGAGGTTGCCGTCAAACGTCACTGGTCGGTTAAACGGCAAGGTACTACGTCCACCTTTGTTTGCCATGGGAAAAAAGTCGATGAAACCTTTATTGCAAAAAAAAAAAAAAAACACGACGAATTGCCAATATAAAAAAAAAACGCCAAACAAAACGCCAGCACCCAAGCTCCCAACCGCTCGACCACGCCAGAAAACGAGGCGGGCCCCACGAATTTGGTACCCTAACAGAGTCTGCCCACGAATATAGTCGAGGGATTTGCTTTGGTCGTTATTAAGGGATTTGAGCCGGGGTAACGCTTGTTTCTTAGGTACCCATCTTGGATCTGAGGGCAGCTATGCAATAACTACAAGCAATGCAGCCACAGCCCCCTTACTTGAGTAAAGAAAAGCTATCGCAAAACCTCGGTCTCCCCTACGCAAGCCACGGTAGCAACGAATAGAATGGCATGCGCCGCTAGCATTCTGGGCTTGATAAGGCTTGGTCGTCACGCACCAATCTTGCAACAAAGCCCCATCATGCTAATACTAAAGTGACGTAGCCAGAGCTCCCTTATTTAACTTAAAAAAAAGCGATCGCAAATACCCGATCTTCCCGATGAAAGCCAAACAAGCCACAAATGAATGAGTGCTTTCGAACAGAAATAGATTGAAATTTGTCTCAAGGATGCGATAACCGCCAGTTAAAAAGAAATTTATTCTCTTCTGCTGAAAGGAATGACCAAGAAGCAAGAGAAAAGCGTGAAACTCGACCGCTGCTGCCGCTTTCCGCTGCTTTCTCGCGCTGCGTCGACGCTGATATACGGCAAGAGTAGACATCGGCGTTGCTCGCGCGTCTGCTCGCGTTGCTACACGAGAAAAGAGACAAACACCACCTTCCCGTAGGGGAACCCTGAATAGTATGCGAAGCAGGCGTGGAGTCAATTCAAGTGCCCATTAGTTTTCAATTCGTCGTTTCCGTGAGGTTGAGGTACGTAGCTACCGTTACATTTACCGTTTGGTTTCCATGGTAACTACCACACTTTTCGCTTACCGTAACTGCAAAATGAGAAATTACGTTTGCGTGAGGCTGAGGTACGTAGCTACCGTTATATTTGCCGTTTGGGTTCCATGGTAACTACCAAACGTTTCACTTACCATAACTACGAAAAGGGAAATTGCGTTGAGCCCATGGCTGTTTCGCATACTACTCAGGGTTCCCCTACGGGAGGATGGTGTAATTTTTTGGAGGGGGTTGGGGTGCTACAATGGAGAGGCATTGAAGAGAGAGAGAGAGACGTAGTACGTGGTATGAGTTTGTCTTTATTTAGGCATTATCACCAGCATGTTCAACGTAAAGTACGTCGAGCTGTGGTTTGCGTTCCGCTTTGATTATGACCGCCTCATGGTGTGTGAGATGTAAAAATAAAGGGCTACTGTAGTCATGAACCCTAGAAATGCTGAAGATGAGATCGATGCACGTTCCCCGGATGTTATCACGGCCCACCGAGACTCGCTGATGCACGCCGCCGCCGACGACGACAAAACGTCGAAGGCGCGCGAAGCGTGCTTGTCTCGCGCCGGCCCACAGGCAACACTGTCGCTCCAAGTGCCCTTAAAAGGAAACGTGCTCGTCTCGTGCCGGCCCAGATTGATAGATTGAAAAACCTTTATTGAGACAGGAAGACCAGAGCTGGGAGTGTAGTTAGGGAAGGAAGGAGGGAAATGGAAGCCAATCACTTAAGTACTTGTCCACATTGATGTCTCGATGAAGTCCAATAGTTGGGGCAGTCATAGGCGGGAGTCTTAGTTGTGTCCACTGCTAATATTCCAACCACGGCGGTCACCGATGGCGCTCTTATACCAGTCGTGCTAGGCCACTCTTGCGAGAATACGTCGCTATTTGTGCGAGTAAGGACGCGTCCAGTAGACTTGGGTCGGGGTGAGGGCTCAGGAAGACAGCGGAACACTGTCGCTCCTGGAGCCATAGAAGGGACCGGGCGTTAAGCAAGCCGAGCATGTGCAGTTGGGCTGTGGACGGCGCAACGACAACAACGAAGGTACATTGCCCCGACCATGAGATGCTTCGCATCTAAAAACGCCGAAAGTACGCTTCATGTGGGTGGGCTGTAGCGACACCATCGCCATCGTCCCCATCATCACCACGATCATCATCAACGGACCTGAGTCTGGGTCGTGATAGGTTTCACGCGCCACAGATGAGACGTCGAGTCAGCAGCTGTGCGGCCGGTCGTTCTGGCCGGGCCTACGCGACCTAAATAAATGTAGGAAGTCTCATCAGCGCACCAACCCAGTGTACTTCCAGCAAGTGGTTATTCGGACTTTCAGCGTCGGTCACCCCGCCACCGGCACACCGACATGGCGACCGGGGGGGGGGGGGGGGGACCCGCTCATACCGGAGTTCTAGCCATGCAACCGCCGAGGTTGGTTTATCAAGCTTGAGAACACGTTCTCGCTGAAGTACGTAAGTATAGAGCCGTTCAAGCATTCCATCTTTTGGGAAACACTTCCGCTCGAACACCGCTTCGCTCTCTCCATTCCACCGCCCAACGAAACCCCCTGCGACGACCTCCGCGCTGCCGTGTTTGCACACTACGGCCTCACGGACGACCTGTTTCGGCCTGCATCAGGAGAAGTACACACGCTCCACGCACGCTTATTACAGCCGCACACTGTACCCTCCGCACGATGGCCCTCGGCCCGTGCCACTAGTGTCGCCCCTCTGGAATTAAACACCAGCGTAGCAGCCATACCTACAACTACAAGACGTACAGCCGACCTTCGGGCTACCGTGCTCGACTACTGTGGCTATCGAGACAATCCGCCGCCGCCTGCAGCACACATTGTACCCGCACGGCTTGCACACGCTACGCCGCCACACACGGTACACTCCATGCAACGAGCACGGCGATGTCCTCTCTCACCAACGCCGACACCCTTCTCTCCATTTCCAGCACGGCAGCCGCACCTTCCACGAGAGGACTGGCGGCCAACGACATCACGGGCGTCCGCCGACCACCGTCCACCTCACCCGCTGCTGTCACCCTACGTGCAGGCACTGTGGCGGCGACCTCCCTTCTGCCTCAGTCGCCGCCTACACAACCGTCATCCACAGACGGTGTGAACTCGATCGGGGCTTCACTTCGGGCGGCGCGTTTGCTGGCCTTCCCGGGCACCACGACCTCGAGCGGCGTCGAGACAGAAGCAGGCCGAGCACCATCAACCACAAAAGTTGGTTCTCCACAACAAGGGTCACCTGCCGCGCAAGACAGTGCATCTGTTTTATCACCTATACTCTGATGTAATATCCCGGTTTCTGACACGCTACTGACGCCAAAACGAGCCAGTTGCTGTAGTCATGACGCTCGAATCAAGAACGACGTCATCGCACCTCTGAAGTCCCAGCATCCACGCCAGTCTTCAGCCCACCCGAATGCAGCGTGGACGCGGCAGTCGTGGCTGCATCGATGGCAGTAGGGCATGACGCATGTAGTCGTCGTTCCCTAGTTTAACCGTCTCAGTGTTTGAGCCCACGTGCACAAGATGTCATTTTCGAGTACCCGGGCATGCATTTGACCGGCATCCTTGCTTTCCGGCGTCGATGTCTTTGTATACAAACATACCTCACGCCGGTGGAATAGAATCCGTCATAAGAGCCTACGAAAAATTCACAACAGGACAAACCTATTGACAGCAACACTTTGGCCAAACTGTTAACTTTAATACTTGAATTAAACAATTTTGAATTCAATAACCAACACTACGTCCAAATAAGTGGCACATCTATGGGGACAAAAATAGGCCCAAATCATGCAAACATATTCATGGGAACCCTTGAGACACAGTTCTTGGAGAACTTCCCTTTAAAACCACTGTTTTACAAGCGGTACATCGACGACATTTTCTTGGTTTTGTCTCATGGTGAGGTAGCCCTGAAACAATTCATATCCGATTTCAACAGTGCTCACAGTGATATCTCATTCTCACATGAGTATTCAACTTCTACAATAAATTTCCTTGACGTGCAGATAACAACTAACGGACACAGACTGGATACTTCTGTGTACAAAAAACCCACCGACCGACACCAATATTTGAACTTTCAAAGCAGCCATGTGAGACACTGCAAAACGGCCATTCCATACAGCCAAGCCCTACGCTTCCGCAGAATTTGCTCTAACCAAAATGACTTCGCTTCTAATTGTGATCAGCTCCGCATTGACCTCGCACGACAAAAATACCCACTACCACTCATTGAAGATTCAATCAGGAAGGCATCAGAACAGGAGCGTTCTAGCCTTATTAGTGGCAATAAAACCTCACTTCGAGGTCACAAACCAATCTGATTCTGACATATTCGGCATCTGGCCCAAACGTCAATGAAATTTGAAGAAGACACCACAACACCTTGCTCCAGAGTGAAAGAATGAAGCACGTTATTCCAGACCCACCACGCGTGGTGTATCGCCGGGCAAGAAACATCGGAGACATTGTAACATCATCTCGATCAAGAGAAACTAGTTTCACAGGTTCCACACCATGTGGAAAACCCCGGTGCAAATTGTGTCTAATGATGACACCAACAACAAGCGCGCAGAGCAGGGAATCTGACTTTTCCATGCAGATCAGGGGCAATTTTAATTGTGACACTGCAAATATAGTTTACCTCTTAGAATGTGGTGATTGTGGTGCGCAATATATTGGACAGACTGAAAATTCTTTTAGAACTCGCATCAATAATCACAGATCCGATGCAAAAACAAAACCTTATCTCCCCCTTTCGAAACATATCAACTCTTTGAAACACCCGTTCGATCAATTTAAGGCCACAGTGCTCCAATCAGGATTTAAAACCCATTTCGACAGGGGAGCCTGCGAATCTTACCTGGTCCACAAATATAACACTCTCACAACAGGTATCAATGAGTCTCAGGGAAGGCTGTCGTGCCTTCAAACCTAGACCTTGTAGCGGCACGTATCGCACGTTACCACTTCTCAACCGTTGGATGGTTAATCGTTGTCAGCAGGTTACTTTTCCGTATGCTTTAATGCTTATCCTGCACGAAATCTTGCTGTATCCCATCATTACACTTTCCAAGCACTATTCGGTCTAGTGTTGCCAATAACTCGTTTTCTCCGTATGCTTCATTGCTCTTTTGCCCGAAATGTCACTTTGTAAGCTATTTTTGTTCACTGCTATGGTTCCCCATGTTCTACGATTTGTACACGTGTATTCTTTGTATTCTTTCGTTTGTCAGTTTGTTTAAAGAATGCTGTGTGCGAATTTATACTGCCATTGATGACTAGCTACGAAGTGTCTTTTTTTTTCCTAGATCAGGAGATTTGTTCTCGTACGTGCGTCACACCTTTCTTTTACTTTTTCATAATGTGCCAACCCTTGTTACTTGCAAAAATATCAAATGTAAGCTGACAATTTGTTGTATGTATTCATTTGATGTCATGAGCCGGGGGCTCGTTCAACTGCTTTTTTCTGTGTGCTGTTTCTTTGTTTATTTCCTGCTTTGTGTGTCATTTCTCAAAATCCTCGCACAGCCTGCGCTCTTCTTGGGTGGCTGACGCACAGCTCTGTCCGCGTCGGCGCCATTCGAGGAGTCGTCATTGTCCGCCTTGTGCCCGGGACGCGGGCCGCGGATAAGCCATTTGTGGCTATTATCTGGTCTCTTCCCGAAGCGGCGGCACTTTCCTTTGAGGCCGCGGCCCCCTCGCTAATCCTCCCGCCTGCATTCTTGAAATTCAACGTCGCCTTCTGCCATTTTGCGTTCCCCAGTGTCTGGATGACTAATTGTCGATTCTACACTTTCGCCTTATGCGGCAGGTTGTTTCCGCTCCTTTGGAGTAAGATGCCCAGTACCCCTTCTTTATTTGTTTACTTTTCTTAATATTGCTGTGCGTGGGTGGGCGGTGTCTGAAGGAAACGCGCTTCCTAAGTGCCTCGGTTTTGCTTTTTGCCGCGTTGTATATTGAGATAGATTACCTGCGCGCCAAGTCGTGCAGTACGTTTCTTTCCACTTGTTTCTTGCTGTACTTCCTTCTTGTACACTTTTGAAATATGTCCACGTGCTCACAGCGCTCCTTGCGAGCCTACATTTACCCTGTATTCGACCTATGTACTTCACTTGAAAAAGGCTGGTTCCCAGCCGAAACGTCGTATTAAATATTATGTTTTTCGTGGTTTAATATATATATACATAATATATATATATATATATATATATATATATATATATACATATATATATATATTTATATATATATATATATATATATATATATATTGAAATGGGGTTTATTGGCAAGGGTTGCTGTGTAGGCGAAAGACGAGGAGGGCACAGGCCGAGCACAGTCCGAGCACAGTCGACGCTTGGAGGAAGCAGAGCGAGAGAGAACCCCGTCGCTCCAGGCGATGGCGGTGCGGCTTCCATATTCGGCTTCTGCTACCGACGACGATAAAGTGGCGCACATCTCCCGCAGGGGATTGGTGACGGTCTTGATTCTTCCGGTGAACGTTGCCAATCTTCTGCATTACAATCACCCCCGGGCGAAAAGGGTAGCCATCCTGGCGACTCACGGCGCTGGCGAAACCAGTGGATCGTAATAGGGTTTTAGACGTTCAACATGCACTGTTTCCCGACCACGGCGTCGGAGATCCTGGGAAGGTGTTAAGGGCTCGACAACATAATTGACTGGGGAAGTCTGTTCGATGACGCGGTAAGGGCCTTGATAGTTTGAGAGGAATTTCGAGGAGAGACCAGGAGTCCGAGTGGCTACCCAGAGCCACACACGAGAATCAGGAACGAAGCTCGGCACGGGCTTGCCATCAGTGTGAGATTTTTGGCGGCCCTGTTCTTCCGTGGTAAAAGAACGAGCAAGTTGCCGGCATTCTTCTGCACGCTTGGCGGCCTCCGAGACCGGAGCACACTCAGATGGATCGGGACGATACGGCAGAATGGTGTCCAACATACACGATGGCTCACGCCCGTATAAAAGGAAAAATGGAGAGAACCCAGTCGTGACTTGAGTGGCGGTGTTATAAGCGTACGTCACGTATGGAAGCACCATGTCCCAATTTCTATGATCGGACGCCACGTACTTAGACAACATATCTCCAAGGGTGCGGTTAAAGCGCTCTGTTAGACCGTTTGTCTGCGGGTGGTAAGCTGTGGTCGTGCGATGGATGACATGGCATTCTTTAAGAAGCGCCGAAATGACGTCAGACAGGAAGACACGTCCCCGGTCACTGAGCAGTTCTTTAGGGGCACCGTGACGAAGTATAAATCGACGCAAGAGAAACGAGGCAACGTCACGTGCCGTGGCAGTTGGCAGAGCAGCGGTCTCTGCATACCGTGTTAAGTGGTCAATGGCCACTATAGCCCAGCGGTTTCCGGCGGCTGTGCAAGGTAATGGGCCGTACAAGTCAATGCCAACACGGTCAAATGGCTTGGCCGGGCAAGGCAGCGGTTGCAAAGGACCGCTCAGATGGGGCACCGGCGCCTTTCGTCGTTGGCAGTCTTGGCAGGACCGAACGTATTTGAGCACAAAGCTGTACATCCCACGCCAAAAGTAACGAATGCGCAAACGTTGATAAGTTTTGAGCAGGCCGGCATGTCCGCACGTGGGATCGGAATGAAAAGAGGCGCACACATCGGATCGCAAATGTTGAGGGATGACAAGTAACCATTTGCGGCCGTCGGCGTGATAGTTGCGGCGATAAAGCAGCCCATCGCGTACCGCAAAGTGTGATGCTTGCCTACGCAGAGCCCGAGTCGTAGCGGCCCTGGAAGGATCGGATAGGCAGCTGATGAGGGAAGCGATCCAGGGATCCTTCCGTTGCTCGGCTGCCATATCAGTCACCGAAAGGGCCAGCAGATCACCGGACGGCTTCGCAAGGTCAGAAGAAACTGGTGAACGTGACAGAGCGTCGGCATCAGAATGCTTCTGACCGGACCTGTATATGACACGGATGTCGTATTCTTGTAGGCGAAGCGCCCATCGCCCAAGACGACCTGCCGGATCCTTTAACGACGCCAACCAGCAAAGCGCGTGGTGGTCAGTGACCACATCAAATGGGCGGCCGTACAGATATGGTCGAAACTTAGCAAGCGCCCAGATGATGGCCAAGCACTCCTTTTCGGTTACCGAATAATTCGCTTCAGCTTTCGTCAACGTGCGGCTCGCATAGGCAACGACATATTCGTCAACGCCAGGTCTTCGTTGGCAAAGCACGGCCCCAAGGCCAACTCCACTGGCGTCAGTGTGAACTTCAGTAGGCGCTGTAGGATCGAAGTGACGGAGTACAGGTGGAGAGGTCAGTAGACAACGCAGAGTCTCAAACGCGTGGTCGCAAGCTGGGGACCAGTCAGGTAAGTCGCTGGCACCACCAAGGAGTTTCGTCAATGGCGCAATGATAGAGGCAAAGTTGCGGATGAAACGTCGGAAGTACGAGCAAAGGCCTATGAAGCTCCGAAGAGATTTTATATTAGTGGGCTTCGGGAACTCGGCCACTGCACGGAGCTTCGCTGGGTCGGGTAGAACGCCGTCCTTGGTGACGACGTGGCCCAAGATGGTTAGCTTCCTCGCGGCGAAGTGGCACTTTTTTAGGTTCAGTTGGAGTCCAGCTCGAGAAAGACAGGTTAAAACCTGCTCTAGGCGCTGAAGGTGCGTCGGAAAATCGGCAGAAAAAATGACAATGTCGTCTAAGTAGCACAAGCAAATTTTCCACTTGAGTCCCCTCAGAATATTGTCCATCATGCGTTCGAATGTTGCCGGGGCGTTACACAGCCCGAACGGCATAACATTGAATTCATATAATCCATCAGGGGTGACAAATGCCGTCTTCGAGCGATCAGCGTCGGCCATAGGTACCTGCCAATATCCGGATCGCAAGTCAAGAGACGAGAAAAACTCTGCCCCCTGCAAGCTGTCCAGAGCGTCATCAATGCGTGGAAGCGGATAGACGTCTTTGCGCGTGATATTGTTGAGGCGACGGTAGTCCACGCAGAAGCGAATGGATCCATCCTTTTTTTTGACGAGCACGACAGGAGATGCCCACGGGCTGCTTGAGGGTCGAACAACTCCACGCTGAAGCATGTCGTCCACATGCTGCTCGATGGTGCGGCGCTCAGCTGGGGAAACGCGATAAGGCCGCTGCCGGAGGGGGGCATGGGTACCAGTGTCGATGGAGTGCTCGACTGTAGATGTGCGGCCAAGTTCGCTTTGGGCCAAGTCGAATGACGATTGAAATCGTTGAAGCAGCGCCAAAAGTTGGACTTGCTGGGTAGGGTCTAGACCGTCGTCAACAGAGGCAAGAAAAACATCAGTCGAAGGGTCCGCCCCAGGCGGACATGGGTCGAGTCCGGCAACCTGAACCTGAGAAGTGCTGTCCGGAATGGCTATCACGCGACCAGGATCTATGTGTTCCAAGCTGCCAAGTGTTTCACCCTCCAGAAGGGCGCACGGCGCCGAAGACACGTTAGTGACAAACATGTTGCCCGTTCCGGCGCTGAGAGTAAGGAGGGCAGACGGCAGGGGAAAACATTTGCGGCGGAGAAAAACGTCAGAGGGCGTAAACAGCGCCGTGGCGTCAGTCGTGGATGCGCAGCGCACGGGCACACAAACAGAAGAATAGGGCGGGACGTCTGTGTCGGCTGCCATGACAAGTTTGGTTGTGGCGGCACTTTTGCTGTCATCAAATACTGCGTCACAGAAAGAAAACTCAACTTCTGCGCGCGCACAGTCGATCACTGCGTTATGACGCGAAAGGAAGTCCCACCCTAATATGACGTCGTGGGAACACGCCGGTAGCACAATGAGTTCAATGAAGTACAGCACGTCCTGAATAACGACTCTAGCCGTGCAAACGGCCGTTGGTTCAATGTTGTGCGCGCTTGCGGTTCGGAGCGACAGTCCTTGAAGAGGCGTCGTGACTTTGTGCAATAGACGGCATACATCGGCTTTGATGACGGAAACAGCAGCTCCCGTGTCTACCAGGGCGACAGTGCGAAAACCTTCTATGGTAACGTCGATAACATTAGTAGGGGACGAAGGAGGGTGAGGCCTTGTACTTTTCGACGTCAGCGCAGTTCTTGCCTCGGGAACTGCGGCGACTAGTTTTCCGTGTCTTCGTTACCAGGACGACGTCGCATCGGAGAAAGCGAGCGACGGCGTGGGGATGATGGACGACGGTCAGTAAATGTGGTGCGATCCGAAGAGCGAGGTTCAGTCGGGGAGCGAAGTGGCACCTGGGCTTGAGCCGACGGCGGAAAACCGGCATGTGTAGCGTCCCATAATGACGGCGGACGGCGGCGGCAGTAGCGTGCGACGTGCCCAGGTACTCCACAAGCAAAGCAAATAGGACGATTATCCGGAGTACGCCACGGACCACCGGCCTGGGAATTAAACCGTGGAGGCGGAGGCACAGTTGGGACAGCTCGAGGTTGCACCGGAAACGTCGGCTGGTACGTCAGGGTTGACTGCGGCAATGGTCTTGCGGTGATGTTGGCGTATGTGACTGGCGCGGCAATCGGCACGTATTGCGGACCAGGCGGAAGTGCTTCGGCAACTTGATCTCGGATCACATGCTCGAGAGAAGGTCCTAGCGTCGACACAGGCTTTGCCGCGGCAGGTAGAAGAGACAACTGACGGGCCACCTCCTCCCGCACGAAGTCTTTGATTTGCGAAAGCAACGAAGGATCTGCGTGCATCGCTGACAAACTTGACACACAGTCATTCTGTACAAGAGATCGTCGAGTGAGGGCCCGTTGCCTCCGTAACTCATCGAAGCTTCGGCACATGTTAATGACTTCGGTCACGGTGCGTAAGTCCCTCGACAAAAGCATTTGGAAGGCGTCGTCATCTATTCCTTTCAAGATGTGCTTGATTTTTTCAGCTTCTTGCATAGTGGGGTCGACGCGCCGACACAGGTCGAGGACGTCTTCAATGTAACTCGTGAAGTTTTCACCGACCTGCTGGGCTCGTAAGCGCAAGCGCTGCTCTGCTTGAAGCTTGCGCACAGCTGGACGGCCGAAAACCGCAAGGAATTCGTCCTTAAACTCAGCCCATGTCTTAAGGCGGCTCTTGTTATTCTTGAACCACACCTCAGCGACGCCGGTCAGGGGGAAGCTCACGTAAGTGAGTTTGAAAACATCGTCCCACCGGTTGTACGCGCTCACCCGCTCAAAGGTTTCGAGCCAATCTTCCGCGTCGTTTTCGTCAGTGCCGTTGAAGTCTGGCGGGTCTCGCTCACGCACAGCAACAGAGCACATCACAGGCCGAGGCGAGGGCGTAGCGGTTTGGTTGGCTTCGCTGGTCATCCTTTCGGGCAGCTTTCGGCTCCGGAGTTCCAGGACTGGATCGTGACCCCGGCTCCTCCACCACTTGAAATGGGGTTTATTGGCAAGGGTTGCTGTGTAGGCGAAAGACGAGGAGGGCACAGGCCGAGCACAGTCCGAGCACAGTCGACGCTTGGAGGAAGCAGAGCGAGAGAGAACCCCGTCGCTCCAGGCGATGGCGGTGCGGCTTCCATATTCGGCTTCTGCTACCGACGACGATAAAGTGGCGCACATCTCCCGCAGGGGATTGGTGACGGTCTTGATTCTTCCGGTGAACGTTGCCAATCTTCTGCATTACAATATATATATATATATATATATATATAAAGAGAAGATTTAAATACACAATTTTGCGATATGCTGTATGCTGTCCGCAAAATGGTTTTTACAGCGTAATCGATATTTCCACTCGTATCACACCATCAAGTGAGACACTGATTGAACTCCGTTCAACAAATTTTGACCGAAATGATATTCCAGCGGGTGTTTTAACGAGAGATTAGAGTGATTTGTCTATTTTTCGTTTTGCTCCAAAAAATGTACAACGCTGCAAATAAAACCAGTGACAGAACAATAATACGTTAAGTAACTGCGGGCAAAATGGAACATTTTCGCCAACTGGTAGCGTTTCCAAATTAGACACTGTAATTGAAAGAGCCGGATCCAAATGTTCTGCGAAGAGTTTAGTAACAAAATTATTGAGTTGTACAATTTCGCCTTTCCAGACGGTATCTTGCTAAGCTGCAGAAAAATCAGAAAACCTTGGATAACAAAAGAACTACTACACAAAATAAAAGACAGAAACAAATTATTTAACAAGTTCATAACTTCACGTGAATTAGCACTACTAAAAGAATACAAATCGCTCCGGAACAAACATTCTAGTAAAATAAAAAAATATCGTATTCGGTACTATTCGAACCAATTCTCGCACATTTGTTACGATCTAACTAAGACATGGCGCACCATAAATGATTTATTACGCAAAACAACCAATACTTTGCCAACGGAAATAAAAATCGGGGATAAGATGTTAAGAGGTAAAGATCTTGCCAATGAATATAATCAGTATTTTTTAACCTCCGGGTTTACAACGAAAATGCCAAGAACGAAGTCGAAAGGTACATGCCTCCGAGTCTGCAGCAATCAATGTTTCTTTGCCCTACAACTCGTATGGAAATCTGCGATTTGACACTTCAGCTTGAACATAATTGTCCTTGTGGTTCAGTATGTATCAAAGCGGCACCTATTAGGGCAGTTTCTGATCTAAGATGTCATTCGCTCTGTCATTTAGGTAACTTAATCTTAGAAACTAGCACGTTCCTAGACAAAATGAAAATCGCCAATGTTAGTGCCTTGTACAAGGGTGCTGTGGTTAGCAACATTTCTAATTACAGGCCAATACCTATACTCCCACTTTTTTCAAAGATCGCTGAAAAAATAATTAACGCCCGAATAACTATTCACCTTAAAGGGACACTGAAGTGATATGTAAACATTGCGGGATTACTAGCGCAAATTGTAGTCCGGAGTCCCCAGGCCATGTTTCGACCACTCTAGGCGCGTTTACGCGATTTTATTTAGTAGAAAAACTAATTCGAAAACGCTGTCCTCATCTCTTTACGCTCGCCCATTTTCTGTGGCGTTTTCGTGTGACGTCAGGAGGGGATGAGCTGGCAATTGGCTGCGCCACAGCTGCGCTACTGCACGGCTCCCCGGCCGACAGAGTCAGTCGGCCCAGCGTTTCGTCCGCCGGCCGCCGGCGGGTCGTCGCAATCAAGAAGGTTAAAAAAAAATTGCTTGGTCGCAATTCGTTCGCTTAGTTGAAACGAAGCCAGGACACGTTTGTGAAAGGAAGAATGTGCCTTTGTTTACTTGGTTTGTTTGTGCACTGTATCTAGCTCCAAGTCAAGGTCGCTTCACACAAGCGCTGCACATGCGACGCTTCGCTGACTGGTACGCCAGTAGGAAAATATAAGGCCTCTTGAAGGCGGGAGAAGAGTCAGCGAAGTCAATATAGGTACTAAGCAAATAAAATCAACTGATATTTTTACCGTACAGCGTAAAACTAGGGCGCGGGAAGCACTTTTTTGCGCTGGGCGAACAAGCACAGCGGCATAGAGGAAGAAAAAGTTAGGAGACGGCGCCGCCGGAGAAACGTGAAGCCTATACATAAAAAGTAAAATCGAAGTCGGCCCAGGCGTCACTGCACCACGTGACCCCACTGCACCGCCTCTGTATGGGCCGCCGCGCTCTTCAATTTCGTCTGCTCGAAACTGCTCTGCGGCCCGTTGTCGCGAAGCCTGCTATATGTTGGTTTTTTTTCCCACGGCTTTTGTCTTCCGCACATATGCGGCACTCCTGCCCGCACACGGGCATGAGATCGCCGAGCAGACAAATGCAGGAAGGACGGGGAACAGCTACCGCCAACGAAACACGAGAGATGCCCCGGAGTCGGAGACCGCCGCCGCCGCCGGCCCACCCGACCTTGGAGGGCCGACTGCGGCGGCCCTGGGCCCTGGGAGGGAGCGGCTTCAACGGACCTGGGCTTGCGAAGGCTAGCTGCGTGACGTCATGCCGTCTCCTAACTTTTTTTTCCTCCATGCACAGCGGTCAGCAGCACGACTACGCATCTGCGAACGCTTTTCCGTCTACGAAATGCAATTGCTAGACGTGAGCTACTGCGGAAACTCGGGCGACGCTTACTGCACGATCGCAGTACAATAAATAGTCACCTAAGCGGCTTGAAATTCCAAAAATAAATAAAAGTGTAAACCGGTTGTACAATATATACCCTATATTAGCAAGGCATTCGCGTCCCGCTCCAACGTCGACTACAAAATCTTTATGAAAGTTCTGGCACAAAGGCTTCAAAGTGTTGTCCAACAAATAGTAGGGCCACATCAGACGTGCGGAATTAAGGGTCGCAATATTTTTGCAAATATCCATAAAGCAAGGTGTGTCCTTGAGTGCTGCGACGCCCTGCACACGGGAGTGGCAGTCCTGCAGATTGACTTGGAAAAAGCGTTTGATTGTGTGTCACACGAGATATTGTTTTGTATTTTGGACCATGTGAACGTTGGGTTTGTAATTAAAGAGGGCGTCGCCCTGGCGTATCGCAATTGCACTACGCGGCTGATCGTGAACAAAAAGTTGGGAGCCCCAATTGAAGTGCAGCGTTCGGTGCGCCAGGGCTGCCCCCTCAGCCCCCTATTGTTTTGCATATACATCGAAGCCCTGTGTATGAGTAAATCAGAAATAGTGCCATCGAAGGCTTCCGACTGCATGAGTCGGAAGTTAAACTTTTGGCTTACGCAGACGACGTGGCCGTTTTTTGTATGAACGAAGAAAGCGTTCAGTTGGTAGTTGACACTGTCAAAAAGTTTGGCATGGTGACGGGTAGTTTTGTGAACTGGGCAAAGTGCCTAGGATTTTGGCACGGGGAATGGTCATCAACACCGCCAACCTTCGCTAATATTAGTTGGGTCACCACTCCAGTGAAGTACTTGGGCGTTGAACTGGAATATTACAGGGATAGTGAACCATACTGGCGTAGCCAGACAATGGCGTTGAGGGAGAAGGCCGAGAAATAGAAGGGGGCAAGGTTGTCAATTTTTACAAGGGCCACGGCATGTAACTTATTCTTTGTAGCGAAGATTTGGTATATCATGCAGGTACTGCATTGTTCGCGAATCAACGTCCAAAGGCTTCACCGGGTATTTGCGGTGTTCGTTTGGGGCTCAACATGGGAGAGGTGCAGCAGAACAAACCTGTTTCGGAGAGTTCGAGATGGTGGCTTGGGGCTGGCGCACCTTTATGTGCGACAGCTGGTAAACCGGTTTTTGTTTTGGCGAGATGTTCGTGACCCGTTCTTGCAGAGTGTCATGCAAGTACGGCTGGCGCGTGCAATGCCGGAATATGTAGTATCAACATGGTGCATGCCAGGTGGCGTGTATGGGTATTTGAAGGAAATAGTTATGACGGCCCGTTTTCTATTCGCACATTTTTCTGGAGAGTACCTGTCCTCTGTGACACGCAAAAAACTGTATAAGGACATTTGCGATGTTGTTTTCCCCGTCCCTATGTATAGGTATAATTACCGTGCTGGGCCAGGCCAAAATGTGCTAAAGCGCGTCAAAAGAATGGAGGTTCACTCTGGTGTGAAAACCTTTTTCTTGAAATTACACAAAGGCACCTTGTCTGTTGGAACATGGATGCAGGATAGAGGGATATCTGTGCCATGGGGAACTCAGTGTTCAATTTGTAAACAACCAGAAACGATAGAGCACGTTTTTCTGCATTGTTGGGCTGCGGTATTTTTGTGGGATGTCCTCCAGAGGACCCTTCATAAAGATTTCCCGCTGAGCCCCCATGGCATACGCTATCTAGCGGTCGAAAACGAGGAGGGGGCGCCCTTGGACCTCGTTATGTTGGTGGCCTTGCATAGCATATGGCGCTCGCGCATGGCCTGGCTCCACGGTGATGTGGACGCCCGACCTACGCGGCAATGTTTTCGTGAGTCTATATCCCAGTACGTAGAAGTCCAGAAGCGCAAGGCATACACTCCTGAGTGGCTCTCAAGGATAGAACCCTTGACTATGCTTAGGGAATTTTAGAGACATCAGCCTTCATATAGGTTGGTGGCTTGTCGCTCGAGTTACTCATGTGAATAAGTTTGTTTTGTGTTTTTGTGTTGTGTCGCAGACCGGCATTAAATAAAAAAAAAAGTAGCCTAGCGGTCTGGGGCGCTAGCAATTCACCGCAAATGTTTTGCGAGTCACGAGTTCGAATCCCCGCGGGTACGTGCCTTTTTTTTTTGTAAGTTAACTTTTTTTGTTTTCCGCCGATGTTTTCTATATTGAGTTCACCTTTTTTTTGGGCCGCAACGTTCATGGCTACACGAACTAGTTCACAAAACGCGCGCAGGCTGGCACTGGCGCGCTAGCGAGTTCTCGTTGGCGTGCTGTTGCCATAAGCACCGACTGCTTGTAGGCAGTGGGCACAGGCCAGAATAAACAGACCCTTGGCCTGGTGCGAACACGCTTTTTACGATACAGGCATGAGGGAGGCAAGCTCCAAATATGGGGGAAAAGCGCATGACATTTGGGCGTCTGCAGGTACGCGGAGGGCGTTCATGCACTGCGTAGGTCTCGGCTAGTGAATGCTACGACTACAAGCCGTCCTGGGAGGCTTATCTTGTGCATTTTACAGCCGACAACATGGCAGAAGCGCGGTACGATGATTACTGAGATATTGAGAATGCCCATCCAACAAAGCCATTGGTTTTGTTTTACAGAACCGAAACCGAAACCGAAACTTGTGTGATTGCTAACCTTGGGTATCGTCCAATCACGGGGCCCCTCCTCCCAACGTCACAGCCTTAGTTGGTGCGGCCGCCGCAAACCGCGCATGGTAGTTTTTCTTCTTTCGCGCTTTGTAAAATAATTACCGATTTGTCAACCGGATAAACGATAAAAAGTGTGCTAATTTGAGCCAGTCTACGCAGTGCAAGCAAAAACGGGAGCTTGACAAATTCACTTCAGTGTCCCTTTGAAAATATCAACTGTTATCTCCAAAACAATATGGGTTTCAAAACGGGAAATCAACAGAATCAGTTTTACTTAACATTAAGGAAAAAAAATGTTTCCAACATAGATAACCGCCTCTCTACAATTGGTCTTTTTGTTGATTTTAAAAACCCTTTTGATTCAGTTCAGCATCATAACCTTTTCAGACAGCTCCCATATTACGAAATACGTGGCACGGTGTATAAGCTATTGCAGAGCTATCTCGCAAATAGAGTACAGTTTGTTGTATATAATAATGCACTATCAGATGCTGGATACCTCATTTTTGGTCTCCCACAAGGGTCTATAATAGGACCGGTAGTATTTCTTCTTTATAATAATGACATTGTCAACATTCCTGATACTCCTGAAATGAGGTTATATGCTGACGGCACAAATGTGTTTTTCTCCTCAAAAGATTTGACAGTCCTCATTCGTGATGCTAATATTTACCTCCAAAATTTATCGCAGTGGTTAAGTGCAAATAAGCTACTTTTAAACAGACAAAAACTAAGTATACTATCTTTTCTGCTATAAGGAAACCGGTACAACGTCTTAATACCATATTGGTCGAATCAGAAGTGTTACAACAAGTTTGAGAATGTAAGTTTATTGGCGTGTATTTCCACGAATCTCTTCCTTGGACCTATCATGTAAATTATGTAAAATGCCGTGTAGGCCAAAAAATTGGCGCCCTTAACAAGCTTTGCATGTTGTTACCCGAGAACATAAAACGACAACTTTACGATGGCGCTGTTCACTCAAGGCTACAACATTGTTTACTAGTTAATATCAAACATTCATGTTCTTTATTTAATGCAAAAACGTCGTTTATGATTCATTCACAAGTTATCAAATCGACAACATGTCTCTCGTATTTTAAGTGTAGCTACATATTGACTAATAAGGACATATATAATCAACGCCTAGCCGAAATAGCCTTCCTGAATTTGAAATCAGACCCAGAAATATTTTTATCATTATATACTAATGCTGATCCGCATTATAGTCTCAGGCACACTGGATTTTAAAAAATCCAGACTAGGACAGGGTACGGCATGCAACTACTTCAATGGCAGGTACCAAATCTTTAATGTGTATCCTTCTCTACTTGATGTCATGCAAAGCTGCTCTTGTCTATTAGCCTTCCGGAAAAAAAGTAAACGGCTTCATTTCGAGCGATAATGTCATGGTCTTCCGTCTCCTCTTTTGTAGCTCTTATGGTGTGCGTGCGTATTATTTAATAATGCTTTTGTGTTTTAATCACTGTAAAAAACAATTTTTCGGTATGCAACAAGAGTTATTTTATTACCATATTTATGCTTACAAATTTGGACTCCAGACTCCTGAAATGGATACAAACTGTGTATGGTTAGCCTGATATTGTTGTATAGTTGTACATAGAATTATATAAGGTTTGAATTACAATTTCTAAGCCATTTGCGTTTGGTAACAAACTGCTGTTTGTGTGTTTGTGCTGCCTGGGGTTAGGGGCCTAGTCATGCGACTTTAAATGTTGCCTTTTGCCATAGCACCAGAGCAACCTCCTTTTGTTGCTGAAATAAACAATTCAATTCAAATCAATATGCTTTGTGGCGCAGCAGCGGCTAGGGGCTTTCTTTGACCCAGTAGGGAACCACCACAATGAGCGGCGAGTGCCGGTTGTGGTCACTGACGCAACGTGTAGCTGTCGTCACCTACCTGCGGGGAGAGGGATTGCCATGAGGTAAGAACAGCCCATACCAGAAGGGGGATTGGCCCGAGAAGAAGACGATGGAGGAAAAGACAAAAAAAGAATCAGTTTACGGGATGGCGAGAATGATTTTTAAGGAACAAATGAAGAAGATGCACAGGGTGATGGAAGAACAGGAGGAGGTTAGCTGGAAAACAAATGAGAGCCTCACACGATAGAAGGCGAGGTGAAAAGGAGGATGACGAAGGTAGAGTAGAGAGTGTGGAACGAGGTCTTGGGAGAATGGTGCCAAGTTCAGGCCGTTCCCCACAACGCACCAGCGGCATGGCACCGTTGGCAGCGGGCACATCGGAACCACCTATTACCAGCGGCTTCGCACTGCTGGCCCCCTGCTGACCAGCGGCATCGCACCGCCGGCGACCTGTCGGGTCGTACCGCACAACGCACCAGCGGCACCGCACCGTTTGGCTGCGGGCAGCTCGGAAACACCTATTACCAGCACATTCTTACTGCTGGCTACCTGCTGAGGCATGCGCCTCAAGGAACCCGTGGCATCGCACCACGGTCATCTGGACCACTGAAGACAACCACGCGCCATCGAGACGAGCTGCTACGTTCGGCAAAGCGTAAGCCAACCAACCCACTGGGCCACGTCATCGGCATTGCACCGGGTTCGTCGTGGTACCTGTGGTAGGATTAGTTTCAACTTGGCATAGACAGTTAATGTGTTGTAGTGACTTTCTGACTCGATTTTTGATAGTGTGAGGTTGTGCTTGTTTTTTTTTATTTGTGTAGTGTGGTAGGCTTGTCCATTTTTCATGATCCCGTTTATTTGAGGTTTTGTTCTGTAAATATATTGTGTGGACATCGAATGCATCAACCAGAGCCTCATTTGTTTGCCGCGTGAGACGCGTGGCAAGATTTGGCGAGCCTGCCAGGATCTATTCTTTGCCCAACCACGCGTCATACCTGGCAGAGAGATGGATCTCGAGAAACGTGGCTAGTACATTAGGTTTGAACAAAGAGCAGTTTTTTAATTGTTCAATGAATAGAGGCGCAAAGTGCACGAGAGGCTGTCTGCGCAGCTACAAGACGTGGACCGAGAAAAGGTACAGTTAACCCGGCACCTCGAGGAAAGGGAACGCCAAAAGAACGGTGAACGCGCCGCACGTGAGCCTGAAGGCACGCGGGTCGCCGACCGCTAAGACACACGTGAGAAAGGACGTACGCAGTTGGCTGACAGCGAAGAATCACGTACTGTTGAGACAACGCGGTTTGACTTGCGTTGTGATGGCAATGAATGAATAAAAATAAAAGTGTTCTCGCAAACGAACGCTGAGGAGAAAGGCGCGTTCAAAGCGCAAAGAGGTAAACGGGCCGGGTATGGCAGAACCGAAGTTGTGGAGCCTGAAGATGAGTGCACTGAGAACACGTTATGTGAGGACAGCGTGATTCCTCCTAGTGTCTCTGCTGAGCCGTTGGGCTTCACAGTCTCTGAAATAATAATAATTGAGGCGCAGGTACCTGCCGCTCCGTGCACTGGTAGATAACAACCGGACAGAAAGCTCTATTGCTGGTCGGGTAGATATACCTGAATACTGAGAGTGCACTTTTCCCGAAAAAAGGCCAGTGGAAATTTTTTACACAGCTCAGCGGACAGCTCAGTGGCTACGATGGCGACCGGGGACACCAGTGCGCATCCAAGTAAGCGGACTTCAGAGACACTAGGACAGGTCACTCAGACCGAGCTTCTTGTTGATCCAGAGTCGCGGCTCAAGAAATTGAGGCTTGGCGCAGAACAGTGGTTGCTCCCAAGCGAAAGGCAATGGCCAGCAAACCGTAAGGTTGCTAACACTCAAGAACGTGCGAAAAATGTCCGCGTTTTCGTAAGCGTGCGAAGCAGAGAAGGAAAAAGAGTCTGGGTATTAGAATGGTTCGAGTGCGTGAGCGGAGAGGGACGAGGTTTGGGCCTGTTGGTGACACATAATGAGATAAAACGCGCTACCAAGACGAGGACGAAGAGAGAATACACAAGCACAAGCGCGAACTTTCAACAGAATGTATTTCGGAAAGAACCCCTTTTATACACTTGCTCTCACCACAAGGAAGTATCGCGCATGCGCACGTTTACACATGTCGTAAAAAACAAATTTCTTTTTCGGACAATGATACAGAAGGCGTGCTTACGCAGTTTGCTTTTAAGCGATCTATCATATCTGCTTCTATGATTTCGCGAGTTATTTTTTCTCTGTTTTTCCTGATTACAACACATTTTTGAAAATCCGCTTCACACCCCCCTTCCCACTCGCACGTGCTGCAGTGGTGCGCCAGCCATCCGCTACTCCCATTCCTCACATTAGCGCAGTGTTCACGAAGCCTATCGTTCAAGCAGCGCCCCGTCTGCCCTATGTACCGTTTTCCACATGAAAGGAGTATTTCATAGACAACATTTCCCACGCATTTGACATATTTAGTATCGTGCTTTTTGGCACATTGGAGGGGGGGTTTTCTAAAAGGATTGCTGGCTTTACACAGTTTGGTCAATTTGTCCGGCGCAGAAAACACAACTTTGATATTGGCTCGCCCGCCAATTTTCTTTAGATTGTGGGAGACACCGTGCAAATACGGTATAACGGCGAATTTTGGGCGGCTGTTTGTTGCTGGGAATTGGTTCCTCCCGCGTTGCGGCACGTATCTCTTTTAGGAGGGACTCAGCAACCGAAATCTGCACGTGGACTGGATAACCAGACTGTGACAGTCTTTGCGACTGTTGACTAAGGCTTTTAGTCATCGTATGGGCACATGATTTTTTGATTGCATTCGCGAAACACATGCTCGCAATACCTCTTTTCACCAATTTTGTATGCGCTGAATGGTAAGGTAGGAGGGGCTTATTGCTCCGCGGCTGATAAGTCCAACAAGTATGATCCGGGTTAAAAGTTAAATTAATGTCAAGGAACTGGATGGTCTGGTTAACAGGAAGTTCGTGGGTAAATCTAAACGGTTTAAAATGTTCTTGGACTATGGTTAACACTTCAAGGGCACAAGATTCCAGCACATCAAATTTGCAATCGACAAGGAACAAAAAATCATCAACAAAGCGAAAAACACGAATCACCTTCATTTTGTCAAAGAAGCCGGCAACACCATTGTCTAGTTTAGATAAAAACAAGTCGCTACGAATGGGGGCAATGCATGAACCAATGCAAATTCCTTCTCTCTGAAGATACGGCTTACCATCGTACTCAATGTAAGTGGAACGCAGGTAAAACGATAAAAGCTCTAAAAAACCGCTAACCGAGACCCCAGCAGCATTTTGAAAGGCCACAGAACCGAACTCATCAATGTATTCTTCAATAAAATAAACCAGTTTATCCTGTGGCAGACAATAATATAGGTCCTTAATGTCCAGTGAAAAGGCACAAAGTCCTTTTGGGGGTTCTGACTGTAAAAAATCTAAAATCTCTTCAGAATTCCTCACGAGAAACGGATCATTAAATCTCAAAAGGCCCAATTTCTCTTGCAAGAACAGGGCAATCGAGTTCTGCCACGTGCTTCTTTCTGATACAATGACACGAAAAGGTTTTTCCGGTTTGTGAGTTTTGGCACTGAAAAAAAGATCGAGGAAATCCTTTTTGGATTTCGAGATGCCATCAATTACTTTTACCAAATTGAGCTTTTTGCACAGTTTCTTTGCTTGACACTTCAATTTGGAAATGACAGCATCCTTATGAATACAAAAAACCGAAGTCACAGCTGTGTCCGCTTTTGATTTGAGCAATTCCTTGGATAAAATAGCGAACCCTCCCTCTTTGTCAGAGGAAACAACGGAGAGGCTGTGGTCTTTTAAGAACGTTTCAACACTCTTTACCGGGAGCCTTGACGGAGCAGGCTTGCAGCGGGATAAGACGTCGACGCCTTCCGAGATGCAGCGGTCCTGCTCCTCCTCTGGGGCTTGACGCGACACGTGATGCACCAAGGATAGCAGCTCCGGCGCTGAACGCTTGGGCTCCACTGCAAATTTTGGCCCTAAAGACAGGACCTCTTCTACGGCTGGCGGCAGGTTCACGGGCTCCAGTCGATGGACAACACACCTGGTTGGCGGGTGCTGCTTCTTGACGGGAGCTCTTAGCTGCCTCAACCGGCAAGCCCAGAGGGATTCACTTGTTCGGTTTGCGATGCGGAAACACTCATGAAGTTGTCTTTCAGCTTTCCAGTCCCCGCGAGTGCTGAGCAGTTGTGCAGACAGGTAGTCCCTGTAGAAGCGCGCTTGGCGGTTCCATTCGGCCTTCAGAATTCTACAGATTCGGACACCATGGCCCACTGACGGAGCAAAACCGGCGAATAGCAGCCTGACGTCATCCGGCAGAAAACCGTTTCGAATGCAGAACGAGAATGTACGCGCGCGACATGTCGCTACCGCTATAAGCGTGATGGTCAGTGAGGGTTCAAGAAGACGAGTAGAAGAGCCCGATGTACTAGAAATGAATTCCAAGAGGGACAAGGTTTGGGCCTGTTGGTGACACATAATGAGATAAAACACGCTACCAAGACGAGGACGAAGAGAGAATACACAAGCACAAGCGTAAAAAATAACTCGCGAAATCATAGAAGCAGATATGATAGATCGCTTAAAAGCAAACTGCGTAAGCACGCCTTCTGTATCATTGTCCGAAAAAGAAATTTGTTTTTTACGAGATGTGTGAACGTGCGCATGCGCGATACTTCCTTGTGGTGAGAGCAAGTGTATAAAAGGGGTTCTTTCCGAAATACATTCTGTTGAAAGTTCGCGCTTGTGCTTGTGTATTAGAGCTTTTATCGTTTTACCTGCGTTCCACTTACATTGAGTACGATGGTAAGCCGTATCTTCAGAGAGAAGGAATTTTCATTGGTTCATGCATTGCCCCCATTCTTAGCGACTTGTTTTTATCTAAACTAGACAATGGTGTTGCCGGCTTCTGTGACAAAATGAAGGTGATTCGTGTTTTTCGCTTTGTTGATGATTTTTTGTTCCTTGTCGATTGCAAATTTGATGTGCTGGAATCTTGTGCCCTTGAAGTGTTAACCATAGTCCAAGAACATTTTAAACCGCTTAGATTTACCCACGAACTTCCTGTTAACCAGACCATCCAGTTCCTTGACATTAATTTAACTTTTAACCCGGATCATACTTGTTGGACTTATCAGCCGCGGAGCAATAAGCCCCTCCTACCTTACCATTCAGCGCATACAAAATTGGTGAAAAGAGGTATTGCGAGCATGTGTTTCACGAATGCAATCAAAAAATCATGTGCCCATACGATGCCTAAAAGCCTTAGTCAACGGTCACAAAGACTGTCACAGTCTGGTTATCCAGTCCACGTGCAGATTTCGGTTGCTGAGTCCCTCCTAAAAAAGATACGTGCCGCAACGCGGGAGGAACCAATCACAGCAACAAACAGCCGCCCAAAATTCGCCGTTATACCGTATTTGCACGGTGTCTCCCACAATCTAAAGAAAATTGGCGGGCGAGCCAATATCAAAGTTGTGTTTTCTGCGCCGGACAAATTGACCAAACTGTGTAAAGCCAGCGATCCTTTTAGAAAACCCCCCCTCCAATGTGCCAAAAAGCACGATACTAAATATGTCAAATGCGTGGGAAATGTTGTTTATGAAATACCCCTTTCATGTGGAAAACGGTACATAGGGCAGACGGGGCGCTGCTTAAACGATAGGCTTCGTTGATTGATTGATTGATTGATTGTAGGGTTTAACGCGCCGACGCAACGCAGGCGATGAGGCGCGCCGTAGTGGAGGGCTCCGGATTAATTTTGACCACCTGGGGATCTTTATCGTGCGCCGAAATCGCGCACACACGGGCGTTTTTGCTTTTCGCCTCCATCAGAAAAGCGGCCGCCGCGGCCGGGAATCGAACCCGCGACCTCGTGCTCAGCAGCGCAACGCCTTAGCCACTGAGCCACCGCGGCGGGTCGATAGGCTTCGTGAACACTGCGCTAATGTGAGGAATGGGAGTAGCGGATGGCTGGCGCACCACTGCAGCACGTGCGAGTGGGAAGGGGGGTGTGAAGCGGATTTTCAAAAATGTGTTGTAATCAGGAAAACCAGAGAAAAAATAACTCGCGAAATCATAGAAGCAGATATGACAGATCGCTTAAAAGCAAACTGCGTAAGCACGCCTTCTGTATCATTGTCCGAAAAAGAAATTTGTTTTTTACGAGATGTGTAAACGTGCGCATGCGCGATACTTCCTTGTGGTGAGAGCAAGTGTATAAAAGGGGTTCTTTCCGAAATACATTCTGTGGAAAGTTCGCGCTTGTGCTTGTGTATTCTCTCTTCGTCCTCGTCTTGGTAGCGCGTTTTATCTCATCATTGCGTGAGCGGAGCTGGGCGAAAAGTGATAGGGTAGCTGGGAAGTTCTTAGAGCTAGCGTACGCTACCAAGATGACGCAGAGACAACCAGCTAAGGCCTCTGAGACGAACGGATAGCTCCGTAATCAGCACCTCAGCAAAGGTGGCGCCGGCCAAGAGATAAGCAGTGAGTTCTCCTCCGGGAGTAGCCAAAGTACCGATTTCAGAGCAGAGCGAAAGAGCAGACGCGCAAAGAAAACTAAAACGAAGAAATCATGCGACTCGTGCACAATCGAGAGAAACCTTGCAGTAGAGGAGGACAGGAGACAGGGCACGGGTCATAGGGCAGTGAGACAAGCGGACATTGATGGTGGTTCAAACAGAGATGGCAGTGTAGCGAAAGGTGAAGATGAAGGCAAGGGCCAGCTAACCTGATGGAATACATGGAGCGGACCTGGACAGAAAGAGGACTCATGAAGATGGAAGAATAGGTTGGGTGATAAGATAAGGCATAAATAGGGTATGGTTGAAACGCAAAGGTGTATTAACTGAATGAAGCATACATGAAAGTGATGTACGTGAGAAGTGCGGATTAAGAGTGTTTTCAACTTCGAGATTTAGTGAGTGCTTGATCTCGATTAGGTGTTTGGGCAAAGAATGTACGAGTAGGTTGTGGTAAGTGTATGAGAGGTAGATATAGCAGTAGCGAAATGCTGATTGAGGAGCTTCAGGAGGAAAGAGGTTAGTTTGTGCGGATTGAGAAACAGTGTTGTCTAATCACAGATCATTGAAGTGTTTGCTTTCGATGACGTGTTAGATTATAGTATTTGTGTAGACTGGTGTCTGAGAATGTACGCGTAGAGGCATGAGTAGATTATTCTAAGAGGGCGAGGAAGAAATGTCTGTTGGTGTTCTATGTTTGAAGTTAGCTTTGGTGAAGAGTGAACGTGGTGTGTGATAAATATTAGTAGTTTAGTAAGACTGATGTAGTAGCTTAATAAGACTGATGTTGTGACGTGCGGACTGCGGAGTTTGTTTCCAGAAACAGACGTGGTGTGTAGCAGTTTTCTTTAAGAAAAAAACTCTTCAATTTGGGGGGTAATGTCATGTGGTAAGAAGAGCCCATACCCGATGGGGGATTCGCCCGAGACGAAGATGATGCAAGAAACGACGAAGAAAAGGAAGAATTGATTTACGGGATGGCGAGAAGAATTTTTAAGGAACCAATGAAGAAGATACACAGATTGATGGAAGACGAGGATGGGGTTAGCTGGACCAGCAAATGGGAGCTTCACTCCATAGAATGCGAGCTGAAGAGGAGGACGACGAAGGTGGAGTAGAGAGTGTGGAACGAGGTCTTGGGAATGATGGTGGCAAGTTCGGGCCGTGCTCTACAACGCACAAGCGGAATCGCACCGTTGGCAGCGGGCAGCTCAAAACCACCTATTACCAGCGGCTTCGCACTGCTGGCCTCCTGCTGACCGGCGGCACCGCAACGTCGGCGAACTGTCGGGCCGTGCCCCAAAACGCACCAGCGGCACCGCACCGTTTGGCAGCGGGCTGCTTGGAACCACCTATTACCAGCAGCTTCTTACTGCTTGCCTCCTGCTGAGCCGTGCGCCTCAAGGAACCCGTGGCATCGCACCATGGTCATCCGGACCACCGAAGACCACCACATGCCATCGAGACGAGCTGCTACGTTCGGCAACGCGAAAGCCAACCGACCCACTGGGCCACGTCATCGGCATCGCACCGGGTTCGTCGTGGTACCGGCGGTAGGATTTGTTTGAATTTGGCCTAGACAGGTAATGTGTTGTAGTGACTTTGTGACTAGATTTTTGATAGTGTGAGGTTGTGCTTGTTTTTTTTATGCAGTGTGGTATGCTTTTTCATTTTCTATGATCCCGTTTGTTTGAGGTTTGTTCTGTAAATATATTGTGTGGAAATCGAATGCCTCAACCCGACCCTCATTTCTTGGCCGCGTGAGACGCGTGACAGGAATGCTGAGGCAGGGAAACACAGATGCACTCATACTGCAGGGACGACCTCGTCACACTGGGCAGGTGGAATCCCTCGCCAACCAGATGTAACTATACCCACGTATTGATGGCATAATTTCCGCTGTGTGGAGGGAAGAAACAGCGGGTAAACGGTTGAACGGTGAGCATGAATAATGGATGGTAGCCGCCGAGTCAGATAATTCTCAACTACCGTCTGCAGCTGTGGTTTCACGCCTTGCTGATGTTGGCGAATGTACATTGTTTAGATACGCTGGCTTGGTGAGGCAGGGTGCTAAAGCTTTTGCGCTGAGGTGGGGAAAGCGAAGGTTAGGATCATGAACAAATGTTATCCACTTATATCACAGTGTTTCTCATATTTGTTTCAGTTTCGTAACCAGAGAGCAGAAGCTTGCGAAGCGAGCACAGGTTTTCCGTAAGGGTGCTTAAAACACTACATTACTCAGGACTGGAGTTTTCGTGGCAGTTTGAACCTATAAAAACAAAAGTGCTCCTTTCCTCAGGTGGTGCTCAGTGGTATATGCAGTCACAGAAATTATTTTGTATGAATACTACATGCATTCACAGAAATTGTTTTGCACGAGTATAACAGATACTACTTGTGTTCTCTTTCCAGGTGAAGAAGGTAGCTTGTTTGGCAGTGACGGTAAGGTCAATCACAACACTTTATTATAAAAAAATTAGTCCCAGCACGATTACTAGTAACAAAAATGCTATATTAACTTTCGGTGCTATACAATGCGGAAACTTTAAGTGTACACGGCAGTGCGGATCGAGAAACCACAGGGATCCTGCCGGTGATAGTCAAGCTAGTTATGAATAAGAAACTCGTAATTATCATTAAAATATTTAGTGCTTGCAGCTTTTTGCCCCAACTATCTACAATACATTGATATTGTGCATATGTTCCTTCTTAAAGATTTTCAGGTGTCTCAAGCGGCAAAAATAAATACGCTAAAGAAAGAGGCAGTAATGACAAAGCAGTCATCCATAACAAAGAAAACTTGTAACTAAAACAAAACAAGTCTACCAACAGAACGACCTAAAGAAAACAAATCGAATACAAGATCCCACATGAAGAGCACATAAAAGGGCCCATGAGGCCGCTAAAAAGCCTACCCTTGTCCCGGCGCAGATGTGGGGGTGTTGCAGCGTGACCCTTAAAAGTTGCTTTTTCCGCGCTGTGGCTGCGATTGAGTGCGACCGTCCGTTGCTGTTCTCTCGGAAGTCGGTGTTCGGGTGGCTAGTACTTAGCAGCTATTCATATTAGGAGCTACAGACCAGCACTGGAAGCCGTGCCAAGGTAGGTGTCGTCGAAGCGTGTCTCACCTGTGCGTCTTTGTGCGCGCTGGCCCGTCGATGCTGGGCTGCCAAAGGGGTGGTTTGGGTTGCGTAAAGGAGGCTCTATCAGACGCCTCATGTGCCCACTCTCACCTGGGCCTGCGTAACGACGTTTAGGACGCACTAGCTCACCCTTAGATATATTCCCAGGAACCTTGTCATCTCCTCGAGTTGCTCCCGCCTTTTTCTCCCGTATGTTGGCTACCTCCAGTTTGTTGGTAACATCATTTTCCCTAATTATCGCGGCATTCCCTCATTGGCCTCTTCTCCTCTGGCATCAGATGCTCGTTTCCAATCCTCTGCAGCTTCTGATTATTTCGCGGGGCATTTCTGAATTTGTTGCATCAGTTACGCCGCATTTCGTTGCCTTAACTTCATGTTCTTTTGGCGCTACCGTTCTCTTTGTGAGAGTTGGCCTTCTTCAACGTCATCTAAATGGATTGCACCTGACTCCCCACGCGGCTCCATAAACGAGTAGACGGCTTTGTCTATAAAAGCGGGAAACGTCGCCTGGTTACACAAGATCCCGCCGCCTTCCGCAGAGTTTCCGAAAAGCCCCTCGGGCCCTTGGTTGAGGAATAAATCCCGCGCAACTTCTTCGTCTGCGGACATCTGCATTGTAGGTAACCTGTATTACGACAAACGAAGCAATGTTGGGCGGAAAAAAAAACAATCGCGAGCGGAGAAATGAATAAGAAAACTCAGAAAGATGCCGTGTAGGTACTTTCCTCTGCAATGCGAGATATGAGTGCGACATAGTGAATATTTCCCTGACAAAATGCGGCAAAAGCTGTGAGGCAAGCGTGCAAACAAGGCTACCGAATTACATTACAAGCCTCGTTACTCCTGCTACGCTCGCGATCCCCATTGGTTCCCTGCACTTGTGCAATTGGGCCTCTGGTTTTGCTGTGCTTATCAGAGCAGCAGTCACGTTTACACGGCCACTGCGGCTGCCAAGCCATGTCTGGAGCCATGCATTTCACACCAGCATTGTTAGTGTGGGCCGGAGCTTGGTTTTCCTCTTGAATGCCCCACCATAGTATCCTCCTTGCTGTGATACTCTCCCGCGATTTCTCTCCTGCTTGTACTTCCTGGTTTCGCTGACACCCTGCCCTACCCTTTCACTCGACTCTTCGCACTGCCTTAGCAGTCACCGCGCCCTCATGCCTTTCACTCTGAAGTTTCGCCAGCCCAGCTGCGGATGCCATTGTCTTAAGGAAAGCCAAGAACAGACGCTTAAGTGCTTCGCACAAAGATATCTTTACGCAGGGATAGATTTATGTTCCTCACATGATTGCTTAACATCAATTGCAAAATGATCCGGTCAGTGGAATTCTATGTTATTTCTATACGGACAAGACAGTATTTGCGCCTCCAGATTACCCATGCACACTTGCGTTCCAAATATACCCACCCATTCCAACATTTATTCTTTTGACTCCACGGTTGTGAGAATAGAAGTCTGGCAGACAACCTCTCTCTCGCTCCTTCGGCGATAAAGAATGACTGTTTCGTTAATGGGACACTGTTACCGAATGTCGATCGCTCGGCTGTCATAAAGAGGCACCCAGAGTTCTTCCCACCCTCATGGAATTATCTGAAACTTTCACTATAAGTAGCGCTTCTTGTGGTCTTTTGATTCTCTTGGCTTTTCGAACCATTTAGGAGAAATAAACCGAACCAAGAGGGAATTTGTTGATGGAAGAGTGGTCATTCGTGCAAAGTGGTAGGGTTTGAACTTCAAGGGGTGTGTGTTGGTGATAAAACACAAACACGGAAGCTAACAGAGCACAAATACATTCAAACAAATAAAAAAGTAGCGAGTTAGCCGTACGTTAACCTTCGAAAGGAGTATGTTTAGGAAACTCGTCAATATTTACAACAAAAAAATGCATCTATAAAAAGAGGAACTGAAGGGAAGTAACCGAAATCACAGCGCTGCACTTCCAACTGTGTTATTCGTTAAAAATACCAATATCCACACTTCCAGTTAACCCACTGGTGCGAAATCATAATAAACAAGAATTCATTGGAAAGACCCCACAGCCGAAACCTGCTGGGGGAAAGTAATCGTTCGTGCAAGACTATGGAGGGGATGCAATGGTCTGGAGATCGCCTTATAGGTCAACCCAATGATATCCCTAGTCTGGATTCGTGCGTGTTTGGAGTCATGTAATCTTTGAAAGCATCCAGACAACTTTATGGGCTACAGTTTAGTGCCAAACGTCACCGTTTATAATCGCGCAGAGACCAACGAGACTACAAAAAGCCTAGTGGTTTTGACCTTGGCTCATCGACTATCCGTATGTGCGTCCACAAAATAGCGGCAACACAGTGGCAACACCCGGTGGGAATTTAACAAAATGCGCGGACTATCATCACTCCAGCAATTTTACCTTTTTGTAGGACAGCCTGTACCCACCCCGTCAACCTTTCTGCATAACATTCATAAATTGTTGACGGTAGTTAGGTTACGGGGACGATTTTTTCATTGTTCTAACGAATTCCTAAACATACACCAGTCTAAAGCGCTCCTAAATCTGTGCAACGGGTGTGGCTTAGCGTTGCAGTTCACGCTTGCAGTTTTGGAGTTAGTAAATCTTGTAATGAGGACAACGTGTGCTGGTGTTACCGTCATGCATGCCGAAAACCAAGGGATAGCTTTTATTTAGACGTTTTAGGATATTTATAAACAAAGGCTGACGGCTGCCTCTTCCTTGGTCAAGTTTATGCCCATGACTTGCAAAAATTGGCAATGTTGGATAAGATGGCTCATGTTCAACAGTTCTAAACCTATTTGTCCGGAGCGAAGCCCCCACCGAATATGCACACAGTGTTCCATGAAAAGATTTTAAACGCAGAGCATTTCTTTAACTCACGATGTCACCCGTTCTAGTTGTCCATCGTAGTCCGCACCCCTCCCCCTACACTATATAAAAAAAATATTACTTAGCGGCGCCTGGTTTCGATCCCACGACCCTGCGGGCGGAACGCAAGGTACACGGTGCTCTACCCACTGCGCCACAAAGCCGACACACAATGGAGGGCTACGAACGCGCCTTATATCCTTGACTCACCCCTCCCCCTACACTATATAAAAAAATAATACTTTCCGGCGCCTGGTTTCGATCCCACGACCCCGCGGGCGGAACGCAAGGTACATGGTGCTCTACCCACTGCCCCACAAAGACGACACAGAATGGAGGGCTACGAACGCGCCATATATCCTTGACTCATTCAAACTACGTCAAGAAGCTGCTGATACAGCAGCAGCAAGAACAAGAACGTCTCCCACCGACTCCCTCGAATGGGGGGACTAACTCAACCAGAGGCATCTAGACGTCGACGACGCAACAACAACAGCGACAGAAGAAGAGAGAAGAGAGGAATAATAATCATACCCACCTGCTAATGAATGATGTCACGTGACCACGTTATTACGTCTCTTCATTTAATTACAATACAACAAGCAACAGCAACAAGTGCAACAACATTAACGTAACGCAAACTACTTAACGTCGTGCGCCCCCGGAAATGCTTTGCATTTAATCGTGCCCCTCGCGAAGGGGATGTTTTTTTGTTTTTGCTTGATTTCACAGCCTGTCGTTCAGCTATCTGTGCTGAGTGGCTGAATTCATCGTTTTGCTTGCGCTGAGAGGGACACTGCACCACTTTTTTCAACTTTTTTGAAATCTTAAATGCTTGCAGAACAGTAGCCACCAATACACCCAGTACTTAGATTGGTGGGTCGCAAAGTACCTGAGTCAAAAATTACTGCTATAAGCCCATCAGACAACTTGGAAAAGCGCTCAAAAGGTTTTAGACTCAAAGCATCTCTTAGTCAACGCTCCATCGTCCGTCGTCCGGCTTCCGCACCGCTCCTGCTTTCCACACCACCTGTGATAACACCACTCTCTCCCCTCTTCCTCTCCACACCACCTGTGCGCTCGCGTGCCCAGCGCCTTCTCTCCACACCACCTTTGCGCTATGCGTGCGGGTCCCCCTCTGCCATCTCCACACCAGCTGTCCAATCACGCGCATGCACCCTGCTCCTCCTCTCCACTCCCTGTGCTCTGCAAATAAACCAGGTCCGCGCTCCGCTCAGTTGCTTCGTCGGTACTGCAACGTCCGCTGACTGGAAATGGACGCCAACGATTCCGTCAGCGAACTTGCTGGCACACCTTCAACTACTGCCAGCCAGCACAGTGTCAGAACCGCGAGCACCTCCGAAGACAAGGCTGCACAGAGGAGAGCTCGCGACACCGAACGTGAACGGCCGAGTCGAGCAGCGGATTCTTCTCTTCAAGAAAGAGAAGCCGCTTTGAAACGCCAGCGGCGAGTAGCTGATCCTGATTGCACGGCTTTGCATCCCCTCAGGGTTCCCACGTGGGAGATGGTGTACTTTTTTCCTCTTTTTTCCGGTCATGACGTTCTTCGACTGGCCGAATTAAGTCACTGAGGCCATGTCGCGGCTGTTGGCCGATTTTACTTCAATTGCAGAAATGAAAGCTTTCCGATAGCAACTTTACGAATAAACCCGCAATAACACAGAAGATACGGAAGGCGTATCTGGACCGACAAGCAAATCACGCAGTGCCGCTTCACGCTGACGATAACTGTAGTTTTCGTAGTCCATCCAGACTCGCAAGAAAGAGTGAAAGCGGTTTTTAAAAGTGTCGCAGGATCCTTTGCAGGGTACACGCACGCACTCAAGCCGACAAACCATCGAGAGCACGGCTGATAAATTAGGCGGCGGTACAGCATCCGGTAGAGACCTTTCGTGTGTGGACAGCGGCTGTTTCTCTGGCCTTCGTTTCACTGAGCTCCGTCAGTGCACTTACCATATATCGTTCGGTGCGCCCTCGCTAGTGACGTAGTTCGCTCGCTGTCAGCCGCATGTGCAGACGACCCAGCCGCCGCTGGGTAATACGGAGAACGCAAAGCTGCTGTTTCGCTACAGCCTTGCCAAGTCATAGCTCAGTGGCAAAGCTCCGAGGGAGCGAAGCCATAGAAAGAAATGTAAAATTGTGTGGTGCAGACTGGATGTCATTCCGACAGCACGAATACACCGCGAAAAAAAGAGCGCAAAAGAGGTGCCGCAAACAGTTTACGGGCTCCGTGACTTCGCAGCCGCCGTAAAGCGATTATACAATCATTAGGTGATTGCACTGTAAAGCGAGTACAGTGGAATCACCTAATGGGCTCCCATAATTTAAATATTGAAAAACATACTCGATTTTCTGGAACTCAGGAAAGTTGGAAACATTACGCAGCATCGTTAAACGGACATTACCTTCTTCAACACGGAATGCTTGGTAAATGAAACATTCCTCGAAACTTAAGTGTACGACGGGTGTTGTGTATCTTGGCCTTCACATTGTGGACGCACATACGTACGCGAATATTCGTGTGCTACGGCGATCGCAGCAGAAAAATCAGAAGACCCATTTAGACAAATTTAATAGACGTAGGGTATGGTGCCAGTAGTTGAAAAATGCACGGTGCTTTATAAACACAGGGATGAAAGGCGAATACAATAAATGCGCACAATAAAGACAATTTTCAGACCGTCGCATGCCCCCCTTCATAGCCTTTCACGATTAAAAATGTGCCTATTCCAAGAAAATCTGGTTATGGGCCGTGCCAAAAGTACGTTGAGATTGCATGGTGGTTACGAGAGTTGTGTTTTTATCGGGATTTTGTGGCTTGGGGGGGGGACGGCAAACTGGGTATAAGTTGTGTACCTTCACGCATACACTTGCTGGGAGTGCATCGCTGTTCTACAAATGACTTCTTTCTGGTGTTTAGCGTTTTGTGTACCCGTTCTTTTTATGAAAAAACTCAATTCTTGTTTGAAGGGTTTCAGCAGACAAGATCTTTAAAATTCTGCACTGCGGTTAAATACCCACGATGCGACCTTCGCAGCTTGATATTGCATATCTTAGTGGAGCCAGAGAAAACACTACAATCCATACAAGTCTCGCCATGAAAGGTTTGAGGGTTGTTCCAGCCGGTTCGTGTCAGGCTATTCAGCGTTTGTCATAGTAAGACGAATTTAGCTGTTGTAAATTTTGTAGTAGCTAGCGTTGCGAATGAGCATAGCATCAACGTTCAATGCAATACCATCGCTGCATTTGCCACGCTGAAGTCCGAATCATCCGCTGTAATATTAGATTTGCTGGCTTTTTAGCACACCATGTGATCATTCTGACAATAAATGTTTAGAGTAAACGTCGATATTCACCCAAGATCTTACAAGAAACTTATATTTACCTAGCAGCAGTGCGGTTTTATTTCATACGGACTGGCGAGCATTGTGAAGAAGGCAAACTTTTGTAAAAACTGTGATGTCAAGAAGGTTGCTTTTAATTGCAGAAAATGCACCCCCAACCATGTTATAAAAATTGATTTTAAATTTTCTCCTTGCAGAGGAATTCTCAGACAGTTTAACACCGCCACGTAAGTGTTGGGAGAAGCCTCAAAATGCATTTGCGGTGTTTATCCTGACATTATTCATATCAATATTGCTGAAAAGCTCAACGTATGCAGTGTTTCATATTCGCACATGGCTCTTTTCATACGGGATTACAAGTGCAGTGATCATGGTAAAACCAACATAGAGAACAGTGACTAATGAAAATTTGTTTATAGAGGCGCCAATTTGACTCCTTTTCAATCGTATTTAAGTAAATTGAAAAACACACACTGACGGCTGCCTCTTTCCCGGTCAAGTTTATGCTCATGACTTGGCAGAAATTGGCAATGTTGGATAAGATGGCTTATGTTCAACAGTTCCAAACCTATTTTTCGGAGTGAAGCCTCTGCCGATTATGCACACAATGTTTCATGAAAAGATTTTTTTCCTTGAAATTTCACAGCCTGTCGTTAAGCTATCTCTACTGAGTGGCTGAATTCACCCTTTCGCTTGGACTGAAACGGACCCTGCAACACTTTCCTCAACTGTTTTTCAGATCTTACATGATTGCAGAACAGTAGTCACCAATACCCCCAGTACTTAGACTGGAGGGTACCAAAGTACCTCAGTCAAAAATTACTGCTCTAAGCCAATCGGACTACTTGAAAAAAACGCTCAAAAGATTTTTCTCTTTCCCGGTCTTGACGTTCTTCGACGGCCCGAATTACGTCACTGAGGTCATGTAGCAGCTGTTGGCAGGTTTTTCTTCAATTGCAGCAATGAACGCTTTTTGATAGCAACTTTAAAAATAAACCTGCAAAAACAGAGAAGAATCGGAAGGCGTATCTGGTGCCACAATAAAATCCAAATCACGTAGTGCCGCGTTGCGGTGACGATAACTGTAGTTCTCGTAGTGCTTCCAGACACGAAGGAAAGAGTGAAAGAGGTTTTCAAAAGTGTTTTACGATCCTTTGAAGGGTACGCGCACGCAGCGGAGCCGCGGAACCATCGAGGGCAAGGCTGATGAATTATGCGGCGGTACAGCGGCCGGTAAAGCGACCTCTTGTGTGCGGGCATCGTCCGTTTCTCTGGCCTTCGTTTCACTGAACTCCGTCAGTGCACTTACCATGTATCATTCGGTGCGCCCTCGCCCAGTGACACACTTCGCTCGCCGTCAGCCGCAGGCACAGACAGCCCAGCCGCCGCCGGGTGATGCGGAGAACTCAAAGCTGCGGGTTCGCTACAGCCTTGCCAAGTCATAGCTCAGCGGAAAAGCTGCGAGGGAGCGAATCAATAGAAAGGAATGGAAAACGTTTGTGGCGGTGACTGGAGGTCATTCCGAAAGCAGTAATACCCCATGAAAAATATAGCGCAGTAGAGGTTTCGCAAACGGTGTACAGGCTCCGTGACTCAGCAGCCGCCGTAAAGGAATTATGTGGCTGTTGTACAGTGCAATCACCTAATGCGCTCCCATAATTTAAATCTTGAAAAACATAGTCAATTTTCTAAAACTCAGGAAAATTCGAAACATTATGCAGCAGCGTAAACGGACATTAGCTTCTTCAACACGGAATGCTTGGTAAATGAAAGATTCCCCGAAACTTGTTAAGTGTACGACGGGTGTTGTGTATCTGTGGCCTCGACATTCTGGACGCCGAACGGGTGTTGTGTATCTGTGCCCTGGACATTTTGGACGCAGATACGTATGCGAATATTCGTGTTCACCGGCGATCGCAGCATGAAATTCTGAACACCCATTTAGACAAATACTATAGATGGAGGGTATGGTGGCGGTAGTTAAAAATGTACGGTGCTTTCAAAACACATGGATGAAAGAAAGGGGAATATAATAAATGCATACAATTAAAGACAATCTGCAGACCTAAGCATGACCCCCATAGCCTTTCTGCACACCTCTGCATGCCCCCCACAGCCTTGCACGGTGGGAAATGTGCGTATTTCAACAAAATCTGGTTTTTGGGCCGTGCCGAAAAATACGTTGAGATTGCGTGGTGCTTAGGAGAGTTGTGTTTTTATCGGGATTATGTAAGTTGTGGTGGACTGCAAACTGCGTTTAAGTTGTGTACCTTCACGAATACACTTGTTTCAGTGCATCGCTGTTCTACAAATGACTTCATTCTGGTGTTTAGCGTTTTGTGTACCCGTTCTTTTTATGGTAAAACTAAATTCTTGTTTGAAGGGTTTCAGCAGACAAGATCTTTAATATTCTGCGCTGCGGTTAAATACCAACGATGCGACCTTCGCAGCTTGATATTGCATATCTTAGTGGGGCCAGAGAAAACACTACAATCCATACAAGTCTCGCCATGAAAGATTTGAGGGTTGTTTCAGCCGGTTCGTGTCAGGCTACTCAGCGTTTGTCATAGTAAGACGAATTTAGCTGTTGTAAATTTTGTAGTAGCTAGCGCTGCGAATGAGTATAGCATCAACGTTCAATGCAATACCATCGCTGCATTTGCCACGATGAAGTCTGAATCTTCCACTGTAATATTATAATGGCCGGCTTTTTAGCAGACTGTGTGATCATTCTGACGATAAATGTCAAGACAAAACATCGATATTCACCCAAGATCGTACAAGAAAGTTTAACTTACATAGCCTCAATGCGGTTTTATTTCATACAGATTGGCGAGCATTGTGAAGAAGGCAAGCTTTTGTCAATTACTGTGGTGTCCAGAAGGTTGCTTTTAATTGCAGAAAATGCACCCCCAACGATGTTATAAAAATTGATTTTAAATTTTCTCCTTGCAGAGGAATTCTCAGACAGTTTAACACCGCCACGTAAGTGTTGGTAGAAGCCTCAAAATGAATTTGCGGTGTTTATCCTGACATTATTCATATCAATACTGCTGAAAAGCTCAACGTTTGCAGTGTTTTATATTCGCACATGGCTCTTTTCATACGGGATTACAAGTGCAGTGATCATGGTAAAATCAACATAGAGAACAGTGGCTAATGAAAATTACTTTTTAGAGGCGCCAATTTGACTCCTTTGCACTCGTATTTAAGTAAATTGAAAAACACACACTGACGGCTGCCTCTTTCCCGGTCAAGTTTATGCTCATGACTTGGCAGAAATTGGAAATTTTGAATAAGATGGCTTATGTTGAACAGTTCTGAACCTATTTATCCGGAGTGAAGCCTCGCCGAATATGCACACAGTGTTTCAAAAGAAGATGTTTTGTGGTTGAGATTACACTGCCGGTTATTCAGCTATCTGTAATGAGTGGCTGAATTCATCCTTTCGCTTGCGCTGAAAGGGACCGTGCAACACTTTTTTCAACTTTTATTGAAATCGCAAATGCTTCCAGAACAGTACTCGAAAATACACCCAGTACTTAGATTGGCGGATCGCAAAGGACCTCAGTGAAAAATTACGGCTCTAAGCCCATCAGACATCTTGGAAAAACGCTCAAAATGTTTTTCTCTCTTTCACGGTCTTGGCGTTCTTCGACGGCTCGAATTACGTCACTGAGGCCATGTAGCGGCTGTTGGCCAGTTTTGCTTCAATTGCAGCAATGAACGCTTTTCGATAGCAACTTTAAAAATAAACCTGCAAAAACAAAGAAGAAACCGAAGGCGTATCTGGTGCCACAAGCAAATCACGCAGTGCCGCTCCGCGCTGAGGATAACTGTAGCTTTTGTGGTGCTTCCAGACGCGAAAGAAAGAGTGAAAGTGGTTTTCAAAAGTGTTGCAGGATCCTTTGAAGGGTACACGCACGCAGTCAAGCCGGCAAACCATCGAGGGCACGGCTGATGAATTAGGCGGCGGTACAGCATCCGGTAAAGCGACCTTTCCTGTGTGGATATCGTCTGTTTCTGTGGCCTTCGTTCCTCTGAACTCCGTCAGTGCACTTACCATGTATCATTCGGTGCGCCCTCGCCCAGTGACGTAGTTCGCTCGCTGTCAGCCGCAAGTGCAGACAGCCCAGCCGCCGCTGGGTGATGCGGAGAACGCAAAGCAGCTGTTTCACTACAGCCTTGCCAAGTCATAGCTCGGTGGCAAAGCTCCGAGGGAGCGAAGCCATAGAAAGAAATGGAAAAGTTGTGTGGCGGCGACTGGAGGTCATTCCGAGAGCAGGAATACACTGCGGAAAATACAGCGCAGTAGAGGTTTCGCAAACTGTTTACAGGCTCTGTGACTCAGCAGCCGCTGTAAAGCAATTATGTGGTTGTACAGTGCAATCACCAATTGCGCTCCCATTATTTAAAACTTGAAAAACATACTTGATTTTCTTGAACTCAGGAAAATTGGAAACATCATGCAGCAGCGTTAAACGGAGATTAGCTTCTTCAACACTGAATGCTTGGTAAATAAAACATTCCTCGTAACTTGTTGAGAGCACAACGGGTGTTGTGCATCTGTGGCCTCCACATATTGGACGAATATATGCACGCGAATATTCGTGCGCACCGGCAATCGCAGCATGAAAATCAGAACACCCACTTAGACAATACTAGAGATGTAGGGTAGGGTGGCCGTAGTTTAAAAATGCACGGTGATTTGAAAACACAGGGATGAAAGAAAGGGAATATAATAACTGCATAAAATTAAAGACAATCTGCAGACCGCTGCTTGGCCCCACAGACTTGCACGGTCAGAAATTTGCCTATTTCACCAAAATCTGGTTTTTGGGCCGTGCCGAAAAATACGTTGAGATTTCGTGGTGATTACGGGAGTAGTGTTCTTATCTGGATTATGTGACTTGTGGGGGTCTGCAAACCGAGTATAAGTTGTGAATTACTTCATTGGGTTGTTTTGTGTTTCATCAGGCAAGATCTTTCAAATTCTGCACTGCGATAAAACACCCCCGATGAGACCTCGCAGCGTCATAAGGCATATGTTAGTTGAGCCAGAAGAAAACTACAATCCATAAAAGTCTCGCCATGAAATATTTGAGTGTTGTTCGAGCCGGTTCGTGTCAGGCTACTCAGCGTTTGTCATAGTGAGACGAGTTTAGCTGTCGGAAATTTTGTAGTAGCTAGCGCTGCGAATGAACATAGCATGAACGTGTAATGCAATACCACGGCTGCAGTTGCCACGCTGAAGTCCGAATCATACACTGCAATAATAGATTTTCCGGAGTTTTAGCACACTGTGCGATCATTTTACGATAAATGTTTAAATAAAACCCAGATATTCACCCAAGATCTTGCAAGAAGGTAACTTTACATAGCAGCAATGCGGTTTGTTTTCACATGGATTGGCGAGAATTGCGAAGGAGGCAATTTTTTTAAATTACTGTGGGGTCGAGAAGGTTGCTTTTAGTTAGAACATGTACCTCGCACGAGGTTAAAAAAACTCGTTCTAATCTTTCTCCTTGCAGTGGAATACTCACAAAATGAATCGGAAAGTAAGTGTTGGTGGAAGCATCAAAATGAGTTTACGGTGTTTATCCTGACCGTAATCGTATCAACATTGCTAGAAAGCGCAACGTTTGCAGTGTTTTGTGATCGCACATGGCTTTTTAATACTGAATTACAAGTGCACTGATCATGATAAATTCAACAAACAGAACAGTGGTTAATGAAAATTGGTGTTTAGAGGCTGCAATTTGACTCCATTACACTCGCATCAAAACAATCCTTACAAAAAAGTAACGTTTTATATTAGCTCAATTCACACTCCAGAATAGACGGGAGAGTCTTGGTCTCCTTAGCGGCATTATTTCATTTGGAATTGGATTTCTTGAGACTAAGCGAAGCAACGCTGGAATTTTATAGTTACAATATTCATTTGGGTTGTATGTACTACACTCCCGTGTATTCATATTTTACTTTTTTCTGAGTTGAAGCTCCCATTTTTGTGCTTTTTTTAAAGTGCCGTCTCAATACTTTCTACAAATATTGACATGTTCTCAATAATATCATCATGTTAAAACTTTTTGGATTTTTAAACCTTTGGATGCCTTAAAGCAGTGAGATACACCTTGTCTTCTCAAAAACGGACCTCATTTTTGGTATGTGGTCTTAAAGGAGAACGCCTTCTATTTTTGTTCCCAGTGGAGCAGTAAGTACTATTTGAACTCTTTTCTTGATACCATACTACGGCTTGTGGATTATATCAAAATTCCAGCGGCGGCTTACGTAGCGACCGGATACCGAAGGTCAATAGAAAATTTCAAATCGCGTCACTGACGAGTCACAATGCAAAATTGCTTGTCTTTAACAGTTTTCTCTGCTTTTACTTTTCTACCGTATTTTATACAGCCTGTGTAAGCTGTTTGGAAAGTCGGTCTCCTGAAATACAATTTCCCATACACTCTCAAATATGCCCAAAGCCTGTTGGAAGCCTGGGTTAACTAAATCCTATATAGAAGACCATAGTTTCATGTGATGGGTTTAGCAAAAGTAACTGTAAATTTGAGGACGATTAGGCCAACAAAAATTCTGTAATTAGTCCACAGATGCAGGAACGGTTACAATGAACGCGAAGCCGGGCCTCCTCCTGTGAGCGTTGGACGGGACCGAATGGCTTTCATCCTTGCTCGGCGATTCAGTTACATCAAAGTTTAACCCACCGAAACCAAGACTAAACCAGGCTAAGCCAAGCTTTTGCTTTCAATGTCCAAGGTTAGCTGAACTGAGCCGCAACTGCTTTTTCTTCCTATTTGCCCTGCGTTGTTTGATACCTAGCGCAATGCGGATGAGGTTGTGCCGGGGGTTGTGAACCCTGACGGTACCCCAAAGCCCCAGGAATAGCCTCCATTCGATTACCTCCCGTGGTCTAGTTCGGGTAACGAAGAACTTGTACGCCAAAAAATCATTGCCTTGCTAGCTGAGCAAGTGCCTACATCGCGACGATTGGTACTGTTGTGTATTGATTATTGAGTAGGACTTGGGCGGTGTCGGCGCTGATCGGGAAATTCTAGTTGTCTGAGAGATTTCTGTTTCCAACTGCGGTCACGTTCTCCTTTTTACCATGTGACCTTGTGTTCTCGCGAGAAGCCTATTATTATCGAAAAAATTAGATTTACAGAATGATGGCGGCTCAAGAAAAAGAAGGCAAATTTCATCTCGGAAAAGCCGGGCATGCATGTTTCTCGACCATGAGGCTGGGAGCTTAGGATAAGCCTCCGGATTTTTATGAGAATAAAATATATTGTGGATTGTAAATATGAGAAAAAAACTGAAATAATATGTTTTTAATTTCCACCGTTAAAATTCTAGGGGGGCAGGATAATACGACCGTATTAAAAACCCCCATAACAAAGCTTTTAATAAGTTAAATGGCTTAGTACCTTCGGCGATATCCTAAACAACCGGGGGGTTTCTATGGCCGAAATGTACAATCGTTCCAGTACGGCTTCTCTGATACGTATCTGAGAAGGAAAACAGGGACGCTTTTCTTTGCTAATATTGAAAATTTGAACATAGAAGTGAGGGAGAGAAAAGATTCATGAACGCAAGATGAAGTAATATTAAGTGCAGTCAGATGGGTACTGCATGAGCCGGTCTGTGGATGGATCAACAAAGGGGCTATGCAGAAAAAATACAAATTTGTCTTACTTCGAAGATTTGGTGCTTTATTGTGCCCCAGCATTGTCCGGCCGCAAGTGATGCTTTATTCAATGAAAAATATTCAATTAGCGCAAAGTTTTGATTGTCCCTCCAAATCCTGTGTTTTGGGCGTCTTCTATGACGTCACAAATACGGGCCTTTAAGCGAACTTTAAATGCTCGGTTCAGCCTCTAGTGGGCTGCGGCGACTTGTTTACCGTCAATCCTCGCAGACTGCGCCACCATAATGCTTTGTACCGCAGTGCTCCTTTGCTTTATTTTTGACAGTATTCGCACCTGGCTTGTTTTTGTCACGGCAGGTTGTAATCGTATCGCTAAACATGGGGTATCCTAGACAAATAGGGTAACGTACGACAATGTCACTTACGCCAATCGGCCAGTGTCGCGTGAGACAACTCCAAGGCGCTGCACTGCTGTGCAGGTATAAGAATAGTGCGCGCAGTACCAACAGCTGTTCGCACTGGTACTTCTACGTGTATGCGTACTTTTGTAACACCCATATTTTATCCCACCATCTCAACTTCTAGAAAATTAATATGCCTGAAATTTAAGCGAAAATACCTCGTTCTGTAAGCTTGTAAGCCTGCCCTAACTTGCATTTGCTTTTGCACACCTCACCCAATCGCACCGCAGCGCTTATGACATCGTACGTTCTAGTGCGAAATGAGCGAGTGAGCCGCATGGTCGCTCCTTTTTTTCCTAACCATACAGCTTATTTGAGGGAATTTGACGTTCAAAGCGGCGTCAGTATGATTCTAACGCGGCAATCTTTCGAATGAAACAAACTGGTGTTTCTTTTGCATGGCCCCTTTAATGTTACCATTCATTTACTCAGGCATTATTTAGTGGCTAAAAGTGACACCTCTAGCTCTATTACTCTTTTTTATTTTTGTATCACCGAAACAACAGCCTCTACATTGTCTCTAATAGTCTCTTCTAATCGAATAAATGTCTTTTAACTAACGTGTATTTTTCGAAATATTTCGTGTGCGACACCTTTTTGCATGTCATAAACTTTATTTCCCAAACACGATCTTAAGCACAGTGCTTTTAGACTCGCAAAGTTTCCACCTTTTCCCCATATTATTCTCTTGACAGTTCATGGCCAACCGAATATTTGCTTTGTGTTATTCGGTCATTAAGTAATAGAAGTGGCTTAATGTAGCTGAAAGATTTACAATATTCTATATTTATTGATTGATCAAAGCAAAACCTTGGCTTTGTCCTTATTGTGAGCATGGCGCGAGTCAATGACCCTATACCTCATTCGTTTGTAAACTTTACAGCTCGAGAGAAGAAGACAGTGGCGTCGTGATGACGATATGTCTCCTTTGCTGTGTCTGCCTGTTACTGTGTCTAATCTTCGGGATATCATGGTTTGTGCTCCCAACAGACGGTAAGTTCACCTTTACGAGGCATTTGGCTTAGTATTTGATCTCTACAGTATTGTACACCCTTGGATGGTATAATTCATAAATATCTCGTATGTTGTTTACATTTTTTCAAAACAAAGAAAAGTGCGGTGTTTGTGTGTGTGCAAAGCAGCGCGAAAACATCGTAGGTTAGACAAGTGGCCGGCTGTATGTACACCATAATAAATTTCCTCGCACTAATTTTGCGAAGCTAACGGGCTCACGTAAGGGTGCGTTTGTTTTAACTAATGTGCATTACAAATTGTCTCACGCAGCATAAAAGTAAACATGATTTTCCTGAGCAATTGCTACTTACAAAAAGGTACAGAAATCATATTTGCACTATTACTAAAAGTATACGTGGGTTTCATATTCGGATTGATTTGGAAACACTGTGTAGAGAGAGATAAAACATTTATTATCATGTCCAGCAGTAGTGGGGTGGGGAAAGAAGGGATGGGGCGACGAGGTGTGTGGTAGACCTCCCTGCTACGGCCGCCTATTCACTGCGCGTCTCGGTGGAGACGGCGTTTTCGGCCGTTGCCGCGCGAGGATGTCCATCACCTGCCGGACCGTGCCGCGTTGATGGCCGATGTCGTCGCTTCTTATGGCGAGTGCCATGCTTGGTGGCCTTGGGTCTTGGGTGTCTTCTGGGGGCCTGCAGTCCCATAAAAGATGTGGTGTTGTAGCCCTGGCTTCGTTGCAGTGTTGACAGTTGTCGGTCGGGTAAGTAAACCGCGGGGCAGATGTGCTTGGCGAATACGGGGGTCCATATCACTTCCGTTTGGAGTTGACGGAGTATCGTCGACTCCGCTCGTGGGAGGTCGGGGTGCGGCGGCGGGTACTTTCGTCGGGTGTCGCGGTACCAGGCTAGAATCTCACCGTAAGTGAGGAGCGGCGTGGGTTTAGGGGGGGGGGGCTGTTTGACGGAACGTGTGGGGTCGTGTACGGCTGCGCGACTGGTGAGCGCGCGTGCCGTAGCGTCCGCTTCCGCATTCCTGTTAACAGTTCCGCCGTTCGGTAGGTCGGTGTGGGCCGGGAACCATGTGAGTCGGGTGAGCTTTGCGGGTGCCCGGGAGGGGCTGCAGATTCGCACGGTGGCGGGGGCTAACTGGTTGGTGGCGAAACGGAGGATCGCTAAGCGAGAGTCGCTGAGGATCGTGGTGCACGGAAGTTGGGTGAGGGCCAGAGCGATAGCGAACTCCTCGGCCAGAGTCGTGTGTGATGTACGTATGCTTGCGGCTGTCTTGAGGGCTCCCGTGGCAGCTGATATGACGGCGACCGCGTAAGCATCGGGTCTGCCGGGGTATGGTGCGGCGTCGACGTAGTAAGCGTTTGTGTCTTGTGCGTACATCTTGGTTTGGGCCTTCGCGCGGGCCAGGTGACGTTCGGTGTTGGCGTCGGGGTGCATGTGTTTGGGCAGCGGGGGGATCCTGAGCCGTCGGCTGAAAACTAGTGGCAGTGGGCCGGTGGGTGAAGGGCCGATGTGGCCGGGGGGATTGTAACCGATGCGGGCCAGGATTGCGCGGCCTGTCTTTGTCTGGGTGAGTGTTATAAACTGTGTGGTTCGCTGGGCTTCGGCGATCGCGGCGAGCAAGTTGTGAACGCCTAGGTCGAGGAGTTTCTCCGTGTTAGTATACGTGTAGAGACCGAGCGCTGTCTCGTATGCTTTCCTTATCAGGGTGTCTATTTTCTGACGCTCCGCCGGCTTCCAATTGTGGTATGCCGCCACGTATGCGACGTGACTAACGGCGAAGGACTGAAATAGCCGGAGGAGGCTGGTTTCTCTAATGTCGGCATATCGTGTGGCTACCTTGCGGATAAGTTGCATGGCCGTGGTGATTTTGGCATTGAGGCGCTGTAACGTGTATCCGTTGTGGCGGAGTGCGTCATTGTACATGACGAGTACCCGTATGGACTTGACTTGAGGGATGGGGGTGCCGTCCTTCGTCTTCAGCTTGATGTTAGGGGGTGCTTCACGATTGTTGCGGGTACCAGGGGATGGGAGGATGAGCAGTTCGGACTTTACCGGGGAGCAACGGAGTCCCGTACCTTGGAGTTGCTCTTCCACGGTGTCAATAGCTTGCTGCAGGGCGGTTTTGATTTGTCCGTCGCTGCCACCGGCCTTCCATATGGCGATATCATCCGCGTAAATGGTGTGCTTGACGTCTGGGAGGCTCCCCAGCCTGCGGGCAACTCCTACCATGAGTAGGTTAAACAATAGGGGGGATATCACTGATCCTTGGGGTGTGCCGGTGCTACCCAGGGTCTTCTCTGGGAGCTCGATGTCGCCGGCCACGATTTGTGTCGTGCGGTTAGCGCGGAAGTCTTTGGCATACGCAAAAGTGCGGTGTCCCATGTTGAGATGCGAGACCTTCGCGAGGATTGCTGAGTGGTGCACCTTATCAAAGGTGCTCTGAAGATCCAGGCCCAGTAGAGCGTAGTTGTCGAGGGATCCGGCGGGGGGGTTCAGGATCTCGGGTTGTTGGGGAGCATTGCGTCTTTTGTGCTGACCTTAGTCCGAAAGCCCAGCAGAGAGGGGGGGTACAGGTCGTCTTCTTCGAGGTACGTCTGCCAGCGATTGAGGAGAAGGTGCTCCACCAGCTTACCGAGGCAGGATGTAAGGGAAATCGGTCGGAGGTGATCGATGTTTGGAGGCTTGGCGGGTTTGGGCATAAGCGTTGTGCGCGCTTTCTTCCATTGTGGGGGTAGCTTGCCGATTGCCAGCACTTGTTGTAGTAGGCTGTGAGCGCCGAGATTGCGCCGTCGGTCATGTTTCGCAGGGCTTTGTTGGTGACCTTGTCAGGTCCAGCTGCCGATCTGCAGTTGAGCTTCTGGAATGCCGCCCGCACCTCCCATTCCTCGATGTCCGCGTCGAGGCCCGGGTTAGGTGCCCCACGTAGTCCGGAAGGGGGTCTGGGGGGGTGGCTCGGAGATATTTGTCGTCGAGGCGTTGACGGACCACTGAGTCACCGAGCTCACGCAGCGCTTTGTGGAGGGTGCGGGCCAGGACATGCCGTTGCGTGCTCTTGGTCTTGCTCTCATCGAGGAGATGTCGGAGTAATTGCCATGTGCGGCTTTTGTGCATCTGGCCATCGGCCTCTTGGCAAATGGCGTGCCAATGTTGGCGGCAGAGGGTTGCACTGTGAGCCTCTATCTCGCGGTTGAGTTGCGCCAGGCCTTTGCAGAGGCTTCGGTTGTGTCTTTGGCGTTTTCAGCGGGCTCGTATAGATGCTCTGGCTTCTGTGAGATGAGCGAGGCGGCTGTCGGCGAGCGGGGCGTCTGCGTCGATGGGGATCAATGCAGTTGCCTCGTGGGTGGCAGAATGCAGAGCGCGTGTCCAGTCGTCAATGTCCTCTATGGTAGGCGGAAGGCTGGCATCGAGGTGGCGGCGATATTGCTGCCAGTCCGTGAGTTGTTGCGCTCTCGGGGTTGGTAGGCGATCCTTCAGTGGGACAAGGACTTCGAGGATGCAGTGATCGCTGCCGAGCGTTTCCCCAGTGTTCCGCCATGTGGCTCTCGTGCGGTCCTTGGGGGCTTTGTAGAACGTAAGGTCGGGGTTGCTGTCGCGTTGGACGGACGTCCCATGCCGGGTGTGGATGGCCGGGTCGTTGAGGAGTTGGTATCCCGCCTCCGTCGTTTCGTCAAAGAGGCTGTGGCCCTTTGCTGTGGTCTTGGGATAGCCCCAGGCGGTGTGGGGGGCGTTGAAATCGCCGCACAGCAGGATTGCTTCCTCTTGAGCCAGATGGTCGGCCAGATGGTAGGAGAGTGCGGAATCGCTGTTGATATTGCTTCGGGTTGCTATAGATGTTGATTATGTAGAGACTGGCCTTAGCTTTCTTGCGACCGGTGACGATTTCTACGGCCGTATGTTCAATAGCACTGTTCAGGCTGAGTTCATGCTCGATGTAAGTCAGGCCTTTGCGCACTAAGGTACACACGCCTTGGGCGGCACCGTCCCCGGCTGCTCGGACGCTGGGTGGGCTGGTATGTGTGTGGTAGCCGGGGAGTCTGAAGGGGGTTTCACTGTGTGTTTCCTGGATGAGAATGACCTCTGGGCTTCTTTGGGGGTCTTGGTTTAAGTACTGCTGTAGTGTAGCTCTCTTGCTATGGACTCCGTTGGCATTCCACTGCCACACCGTGAGATGGCGCGGTGGACCACGGTCGCCGGGCGTTCTTAGACATGGGCGTGATAAGCTGGGGCTGCCGGCCATGATTGGGCAGGGGCGGGTGCGTATGATGGCTGTTGGTCCAGTTGTATCATCGGCGGTGGCGGAGGTGGCGGTGCATTTTCGGGTTGCAGTTGGGCGCGAATTTGAAGCACCATAGATTGGATGTTCTGCATGGTGTGCTATATTTGTTGACACGTGTTCTCCAGCACCGTGAGGCGGTCGGCATGTGACTCCACGGCATCTTCGAGTCTGTCATGTTGATCTTGTTGGTGGTCGAGACGCGCGAGAAGTCTTCTTTCTTTGGTGTTCTCTAGCGCGCGGCGCTTGGGTTGTGGTTCGGTGGCCTTGTTAGCGGTGTTGTTGCGGTCGGACTAGGGCCTGTCGGTTTCGCTGTCCTCGTGGAAGGGTTCCGGGGTGTCTTCGGGTTCGGGTGGTGAGGTGGTGGCGTGGGCGTCCGCGGAGCTGTCATAGTAACCACGTGGCGGGTTGCGCTGAAGCTCCAAGAGCTGAGCGAGCTTGGCATTGATGGCTTCGATCGTTGCAGCCTGTGCTGCGAGCTTGGCATCTTGCTCTTCGTCACGACGCTTGAGGTGTGCGTTCTCTGTTCGTAGTTGTAGCATCTCTGGGTTACCTACGGTAGCTATCTTCTGCTGCTGGGTGGCCGTGATTTGCGGGCGAGCGGCGTCTGCCGAGCTGATGGTGTTGCCTTGGCCGATGCGTTGACACGTTCGCGACGCGGAGCGGCACGCGCTGCGTCCCGACTGACCGAGCGCTCTCGCAGGCTCTCGTCCGTTGCTGTGTTGGCGAGAGTGGCTCCGGCGGCCGCCAGGGGGGCGCTGATGCTGCTGCGCGTGCGATTGGTGCGCCGGCGGCGGCTTCAGCTGTGGAAAATCCTCGCGATCAGGCAGCTGCTGGCGCTGCGCCTCCGCTCGTCGCTCCCAGCGCCTCCGAGTGACAACTATGGGAACCTTGTATTTGTTTGTGCAGCCGGCTTCTGCGGTCGGGTGCGGGCCGTTGCAGAGCTTGCAGCGAGGCTTGCAGGCGTTCGCGTGATCTTGGGTGGGGTTGGACGTGCCACAGGCAAAACACACTCGGGCGTTGGTGTTCGGGCACACGTCGGCTCGGTGTGCTATCTGGCCACAGTGGCGGCACACGTCATAGTGCTGCATGTATAGTCCACACCGAAGTACCATTGACCCATACTTGACGTAATTGGGCACCTTAGGACCGGCGAAAAGCACAACCACTGTGGTGGTGATGCCAATTCTGTGGGCCTCGAGGGCCAGGGAGTTGGCGGGGTTGACCACATTTTCTTGAATGTCGGAATCTGTGTCTTCTACGGCGATGCCACGTATTAAGCCCGTTTTCTTCTGAGTCCGACAGAGCACAACATGGTCCGGCTGGGCCTGTCGTGCTCTGTCGGGGGGGCCCTGTCGGGCCAAGTTGGACGCCGAGGTCGAAATCGCTCGGCGAGCGAATTGTCCGGCTGGAGCCGTCCGGCTGGGCCGTCCGGCTGGAGTTGGCTCCGCCCATCGGCCTTCGGCAACATGGCGGCGGCGAGCTGCGGGGACGGTGTACGTCGCACAACTTGATTGTGATATCAAAAACGACAACGACTTGCAGAAGTCACGACAGACCACCCCGGTCCTGAGTCGGTACTGCGATACGCGTTTACCGTTCGTCTTTTCAAATGTTCGTGCTTTGTGTGGAGCCGAGGCAGGAAATGGCTCAGTACCAGCGTCTGCAGAGTGGTTCGCCGTGTTTTCGTTCTTTATCCACTGTGTAGAGATACGCTCGTCGTGCTCATCGCTAGCGCTAGACGACCGATAAGTCCAATCCATCGTGGCCCGGCTCTCGCGCGCTCCGAGCTGTCAAGGCCTGTCTCCGCGCTTGGATCATCGACAACGTTCGACATACGGTCACTGTGAGTGAAAGCAACGCGCAGTGGCGGTCAGCGCTTGTGTAGAGGTCACGTTTTCATATCCAGTGTGTACGCCGTGCTGTTATTTACGTTTGATGTGTCCAAGTTCGGCTCTCGCAATCAGCCGTGTGTGGTACGTCGCAGTTCTCCGGGAGTTGAATGTGTGTCTGTGAAGCTACGGCGCCGCTAGCTCCGATACTGCAAGAAACACATCGCATCCGAGGAGTGCACCCTTTAAGTAACTTTCCCTGTGTATATCTGCGCAGTTGGTAGCGATGTGTGGCGGTGTTTCTGCGTTTTGAAATGTGAGGGTGGTCCCAGTGCTTTGGTGCCGCTCGTGGACTGCAGCGTTCCCAAACCAGCGTCGTTAGTGCTCAGCTAGTTCGCCTATTCTAGTGGCCGCGTGATGTGGTGGCAAGTGTGGTTTGTGCAGCAACTGCAATGTGTGTCCAGGCTGTGCTTTTTTTTTCCGCGTTCGGCACTGCCTGGTTACGTGACGTGTGCTTCATGCGAGATGCTGTTTCCGTTTGGGACTTGTTTTCGTGGTCATTTCACTTGCAGCTGTAAGCTACCAGCACCATTATTCGAAAAAGTTTCTTTACTAATGAAGCACATGGTTATTGTTAATGTAATCATGCAGTCATGACATATGCCTGTAAGTAGTGTTTCCGCACCATGTTCACAAAATGGTTTCTATCATAAACCTTTTCAAATGCCCATTTACGCTTTTGTTATTCTTGTTTGCTTTGAGCCACACCAAAGTTGGCTACGTTGTGGCCTTCCCTGAACTCTTATAATGCCAGTACTCTCAATCATCAGTGAACATTCTTCAAGCTGAGTTGGGGGTAATTTGTGTTCAGTTGGGAACACACGTGACTTCTTTTGAGAATCCCTCATTTTGCTTACAACGTGTCCAGCATTGTGCAGCTTCATTGAGCTCATTGTATATGAGAGGTCCCAATTAGCTGCTTTGTTGTTTGAACCGAAAAACCCGAGCTGTGACTATGATTAGCTTTGAGATTTTCCTGTAGTGTTCCAGATCGTTCACGCCCGACTATGCAGTTGGCGATGTTACCGCTGGCAATGATCTCGTTTTCTTCCTTTCCCCGAGTTCGATTCCACCATATATTGCTTTCAGAACCACTCGAGCCCAATTCATGTATGCAGGACAAACCCTCAGTGCTCTGCTTCACTACAATATTTTATTGGCCAGCTGCGTTGCTCGGATCTCGCGTGCTGGGTTTTCTTTTCCGGAATAATGTCTACATACATGCTTGTCTGTGACTTGTTGAATTTCAGTGACTCAGTTGCGCACGAACTGATTCTAGCGGTCAACATTTTCATGAAGCCATTTATAGGTAGGTGTTTGAAGGCTATTGGTGTCGACGTTTGAAGGCTATTGGTTGAGGGTTTCCAAAATACAGCCACACAATCGAACAGCAGGCATGCCATCAGTTCCAGTCATGCCAGAGTAATTTCCTTGTGTGGCGCCACCCTTCAGCTTGTACTGTTTTCACCCTCCAGAGGGGGGCAGGCAGCCGCTCCATATGACACCGGACTGTCATCGGGGAAAATGTGAAGGCAGTCTGTCCTCCTTCAATTTGTTTGTGACCTGTAGGACTGGGATACTAGAACCTCGGGAAGATATTGGAGTCCGTCTAGCCGTCCCTTCCAGACTGCCGTGATGCCATCAGGTAGTGTGTAATCACAGTCAATGTTTTTATGCCATAGCTCTTGCATTAGGACCTTGGCATGGACGACGAAGGGAGAAATTCACCCTCGTGGGTCACATATCTACACCGTTGTTTGTAGCATGGACCATTTTGTGGGTGCTTCTATGCCATGAGGGAAACCGTGCATGCAGCACATGGGCCCCTGTTAAAGGGACCCTGCAACACACTTCGGGCAGTGCAAGTAAACCTGAGCGACATTTAGATTACACTTCCACGAACACCCGAGCAAAATATTACACGTGCACGTGAAGCGGTAAGCGCGCAAATCGCCGTGAAAGACGCCGAAAAACGAACCGCCCTCTCTTCAATTCTCCTCATTATGCAACCCCTGGCATGGCCTCTCCGACGTCGATCGGGCCATGGCTGTCCTGGCTGTGCTATTGGCTGTCGCTGGTAAACTTCGCGGCTAAATTCTGGCATTTCCTGTGACGATCCGCCGTCGTCGGCGCTGTGTATCAACCTCTTCTATGTCTGAGCCTGCCCGCATGCTTTTGGCGTTTTTGTTTTGAGTGCGCGCGGAGCTTGAGTGACGAACTAAATATTCCACTTTCAACAAGCCCACTCAACAACAAACGTTTATTGCTTCAAAAACGCCCTACCAGCATGAGCGCTTGCTTGTGAGCAGGCCGCCATGCCTCCTTTTTTGTGGCACCAGACCGGAAATAGACGCGTCCACGTTGCGGCGAAAAGGACGAAACTCCCCGGCCTGTGACATATCGAAGGCCGCCGAACAAAACGCCGCGCGCCGCCCCTCTCTCTCCGGGGGAGAGCACGCAGCTTTCGTCGCGCTGTCCGCGATTGAGTTGAGAGGGAACATTTATGCACGATTTTTCATCGCGCGTTGTTTCGGTGATAGTGAACGGATTTTCATAATTCTTGCGGGAGGAAATTGCTGGGACAATAGACTTTACCCCAAAATACATTCCGAGTAGTCGATGGTAAGTGTTGCAGGGTCCCTTTAAAGTCTCATAACCTTCAGCACTCCCGACAAATAACCGAGACACATGGTGGCCCAGTAGTCGTGCTGAAATCGATGGCGTAGCATTTTGCTTCTGGACAACCATTTGTGCAGTTTCATTTTTGCTGCTTGAAACATAAAGCTTCACTGCAGCATTATCACTTTCAGTTCCCATGAACAATTCATCTTTGTATGACTCGTACTGCTCTTTGTATTTCTTTAAGTGGTGTTGAAGTGCTGCGAAAAGTAGAAATGGGTTACATGTCATTCCGAAAGGGACGCGGGTCATGTAGCAAGTCGCAGTTCGTGGTAGTGGTTCACCCTGTTTTGGTGTTGCTTGAAACCACAGAAAACGCAGTGTGTCTCTGTCCACCAGTCTTACGCCTACCTTTACAAGTATGTGTTAGACTTTTGCGACTGACACCACTTAGCGCCTTCAAACGTTCAGCAATAGACTAAATCTGGGGTGAACTTGAGTTCACTTTCCAAGTTGTAGAATAATTTTGCTGAGTTACTGTGTGATGAGGTGTCGAAAACCACCTGAAGTTTGCGGAACTCTCGTGCAGCAGCCTGCTGTGGCGTATAGTAAACTGCGTCGGCTTCACTCCTACTGTGGATATGTTCTATCTTCAGCTGGTCGTAGTTTCTGATCACTGCGTCAGTAGTCCTGACACAGGTCTGGGGAGTTTTGAAGGTGCTTTGTCAAGTGATGTAGGGGCTTCAATCAATCTGCTTAATGTGGTGTAGCGACATTATTGGCTTCCAAGAAATTGCCACCTTGTAACGTCCGTTTTATGGTCTCCTCCAAAAATTTGACGGTGGAATGCTCTCAGTGTCATTCGCCCCAATTGATTCCAGTGTCTAAAACTTCATCAGCACTTCAGCCATATTTCTTTAGATCACACACATTTGCCACACAACTGTTTGCATGCACTGGGCAACTCCATGAAGAGCTGGCGCTAATACCTTGGTCTGCTGAACTTGTGTAGCTCAATTCTTGGTAATTTTTCATTCCCCGGTTGTGACGTTATCGTTTGAGGTACGTGACCGTTCATTTGTTCAACTGCTTGAATTGCTGCTGTTTCATCTGGAGAGTGCTGCGTTGGGTTACCATTCATCCACTACTGAAGCCGTGCCAAACACTGCATGATGTGGTCATTGTACTCCAGTATGTGGGTATATTCTTCCTCCAGGTCTTACTCGGAAATGAGGGGCTCGACCTCATTGCTGACAGTTTCGAGCTCCATCCGTACAAATTTCAAGTGCGCGTGCAGCACTTTCGATGTAAAGAAAGGGACGGGCGAAGAGAAGACAGAGACTGTAGGCCGCCGTTCTGAGCTGCTACCGCTTCTTTCTCTACTACTTCATCTTCTAAATTCTCCCCCCTAGGAAGCTGCAGGCAATATCCACACCCCTGGGAAGATGCAAGCCTTATAAGAAGGACTTGTAGCATCCAGACCCCCCCCCCCCCCCAGTTTCCAGGTCCACTGATCATTCCCGTCCATTCCTATCAAAATGTTTTCAAGAAAATCAAAACCGTGACCGAGTTGATTACTGGCTTCTTCGCCAACTCTTCCTGTGAGATCAAGTTGTATGAATGAAGCTTAAGGTCATCCGTGAAGAGCTCCTTCCACAACCTTTGTCCTTGTATTTGGGTTAGACGCACTAGCTGACATTTCTTCCGGCCTGGCACAGCCTTTTATTTCGGACGTGTTTTCATGAAAGCGAGGGCATTCCTGAAGATGAGCTGTTCTTTTTGCCAAACATTCTCATGTGATGGCACTCTCTGTAGTAGTTTTGTGATGCCTTCGCATTGTCTGTACAGTCCATTCTTGCAGACTTTGAATATTTCACAGAGAGCCTTTTGATACTGTCTGAAGTATTGAGGGAAGCATCTTGTATGAAACGACTTTGGCGCTGAATGATTGTATGTCTTCATCTAAACCGTGCTGTAATTGCCACATTGTGGCACGCCCTCCCTGCAGCTGACGGATGTACTTCTGGAGGGTATGCAAAGTCGCACTGTCTTTCAATGTAGAGTCCACTTCAGATTGGCTAGCTGAATTCCTGGTGGTTCTTCCAATTATTTGTTCATTCTTCGGAGCAGTCTCGGGCCCGACTGAGGATTCCCGGTGCGATCTCGGCCGAGTGGCGGTGAACTGGACGTCCGCATTCCACTTGCCAAATCCTCCCTGTGGCTGAGCCGGGACAACTCATTCCCCAGTGGCGGAGACTGTCAGATTGTCAGGGGTGTACAGTATGGCTGATATCCATGCCGATAGGGCGACGTCATTTCAACTCCTATCAGACACACCTCCTCCATTGTATGTTAGTCTTGCCTTCCATTCATGTAAATTTGGTGTGAAGCTGGGGCTTCAGAACCCACTTTCCGATTTTACATTTGACCACGCTTCAGCGATGGTATTGCGAGGTGGCTCTGCTGCCACCTTGTCCGTTGTTGCCTTGCTGAATGTGTCTGTGATAAAAGTGCGTCTTTGTAGCTGTGATTGCCTATGGCGTTCATGCTTTGGCAACGGTTCTATGCGCAACGGAGTACTGCTTTGCTGATGGGAAAAGTGCTTGTTGAAGTTACCACTGCTTCCCCTTGATGTCTGGAATCTGGAGACACAGGCTTGGGAATTTTTCGCTTGCGGTTTCTCCCTTGTGGTGTGCACAACGCTTCCCGTAGAAAAATAGACGATTCCGGGGGCACTGGCTGGCAAATCAGCTGCTGCGTGCCCCTCCCACAGTTAACATCGATTGGCACCCTCATTGGCACTGACTGGCAGAGAGGCGCAGCCGTGGATCACGGGTCGGTAGCATTATTTCTTGACTGAAGGGAATAATTCTGGTGGCTGGTGCTCCCAGGATGCGTTTTAACCGTGGCACTAGCAAGACCATCTTAGAATAACGTTCGGCCAGCGTCTCGATGGCCAGGTCGTTGTGCTGGGCTAGAGCTTTCAGCCCGGTACCAACCGCCGAAACACGTTAGGCAAACTCACCGTAGATTCTGACGATCTCGGCGTTGCTAGCAAAGAGTCTATCATGCATCGAGGAGTTTGGCGATGTCCTTTTCGCCGTCGAGCATGCTGCAAGCCTCATTTATCTGTCTCACCAGTCGGAGTGGTCTCGTCGAAAGCTTCATCTTGAAGCGCTCCATCGTGGCATTCCCCTCTTCACCCGGGCCGTTCAGGGCCGTGCATTACAGACGATTCCTCCCCCACTCGCAGTGCGAAGAGGCAAAGTAGGCAAAAGATGAGGCTATACCATTCGTGCGTATAGAGAAGAGAAATTTCCGCACGGGATTTCTGCACCAAATGTAAAGAAAGGGACGGGCGAAGAGAATACAGAGACTGTAGGCCACCGTTCTGAGCTGCTATCTCTTCTTTCTGTAATACTTCATCTTCTTGTACTCTCTATTTATTGTGTGTGAGGCTGGCTACCTTGCATGGCCTCTTGCACGCAAGGTAGCCTCGCACAGGCCGCCTCATACCTTGCCTGCACCAATGCCTGTAGGTGCTCATTCCTGATGCAGGAGCCTAGGTCTTGCAAACTCTGTCCAGCATCACCATTTTGGCAGCACTTCCCAGTGGACTCGGCTTGTCCTTCTCTCAATGCCACCATTACCATTTCTTTTCGTGTTGTAGCAGTCATAAAGTTACATTTTTGCAGTGTATGCTCAATGTGAATGTCACATTGCTTTTAACATTAGGCTGGAAGTCCAAGGAAACAAAATGTACCATTGTGTATAGGCTGGTTGTGGTTCATAACTGAATTTTCTCTCAACCTGTCCTATCACAGTTTCTCAACCACATGCATGTTGAGTAACTGTGATAGGACAGCATATTGCATGTGGACTCATGACTTACACTGTCATAACGTGGGCTAGGGGGCCTGCGCAACCATGTTAACTACAGTTCATTTCACACGCTGCGTGAATACAGCTGACGCCATACAGCTTACAAAAAAGTAGCCCAATGAATGCATGATGTTTAATGGTGGCACGCCAGAGAAAGTCGACAGTACTATTTGAGGCATTGGAACAATATTTCTGTCCCCTCCGCTGATTAAATGATATTTACTCATGCCAAAACTGCCTCTTCTGTTCTTTTTTTTTTACGTGAAAGAATTCTTTATCTGCCTCGCACAGTGTTCACATGTCCGCAAAAAATGCAAGAATAAAGTGTAGGTGTGCGAATTCCAAGTATTCCAAGAATCACTTTTTTGGTGATCAAAATTTGGCAATAAAACAACAGTGAAGGTTGGCTCTGCCACGTGACATTCAAACCTTCTAGCTTCACTGCATGGCATGCCCCCTTGGGTTGACTGCTTGCATGACGTTGAAGTTGTGCAAAGAAGCTTAACACGTGGTCACATTGTCACCCTTAAAAAAATAACAGGTGTATACCAACCCCAGTAGAGGCTTCAGAAGTGTCTTATAGGCAGTGGGGCTCAAGGCAATCAGTGATGACATTGAGGTTCTCCAGGCTTACAAACTCCGTTTGCTCGATTCTCGTTTTTCTTCCTTTGACATTTTATGCAAACTTAACTTTCTGCCTATTGTCCACCCACTTAAGGCTCTAGCCTCGTTGAGCATGGGAATATTAGAGGAAAGCACCTAAAAGAAATCACTTCCCAAAGTGAACACTCCCTTCCAAAAGGCTTATGCGGAGTCTGGGCAGACTGACTATTTCGCTCTGCCAGCTCTCTTGTGCCACTGCCCGCAGCACGCAACCCCACGGAAAAAGCAAAAAAAAAACTTTTGTGCGATTGCTATGAGGGAACTTTTCAGAACTAAATCACTTTCTCGAACCCTGACAGTCACGCTGGCGCGGCACTAGCGACAAACTCTGGCACTTTCGAGCTTTTTCATCTCAGTAGGGATTGGTCAAGCTTCTATTACCTTGAGATCATCATATCTTTTCTCCTGATAATGCAATATTTTCTCTACATTCCTTTTTTTGTTTCATTTCAGTCTTCCTTTTATTCATTGTTTATACGTACTGCTGCCCCTTTTTTTCTCTGCCTCGCTGTGTTCACCCGCCGTTTGTGAAGCTAATGTCTTCAGCATTGTTGAAGTTGAAGTTTATTGTGCAGTTTTCACATTTACAAAATACAAACAGCAGTGGCTGGGTCCTTAGCCTTAGGCTAGTTATGGACCCATTCAAAACATAGAAATTGACATAGGGGAGCACCAACACGCGTACAACAATTCAAGAAAAAGGTAAAAAGAAAAGACCGCTTGCGAACAGCACAGCACACAAAATAAAGTAAACCAAAAAGATTAGGAATCCCGAGTTACAGACGTACGATACAACAAAACACTTGATAAAAATATTCACAGAGAAAAAAAACAAAAAAAACAGGAAATACAGGGAATATTACAAGAGTATTGCAATACATAACAATGATCAGCTTGCCGTACCAAAAACAGGAGTGTGATTTTAGGACAAGGAAGATAAAAAATAGGCCTTCAAATACGTCGTGACATTATGAGCACGTTGATTTAAGCACAGGATGACTGTACAAGGGAGCTCGTTCCAAATCTTCACACCAGCATACTGCAATCGCCTCTGGCCGTATACATTGTGTATAGGTGGTATTAAATATTTGCCTTGGGAAGCAGAACGACTACTTATGTTAGATTTCCTAAGCATTGTCGCTGGTAGAGGCAAGTTGTTATGAATGATGTTGTGCAATAAAATGACTGACCGGTAATCACGCAGCAATATCACCGGCATTATTTGACTGTGAATAAACAATGGTTTTGATGGTGAGCAACGTGCTACGGAATTAATTATCCGCAACGCTCTTTTTTGGAGGCGCACAATTGGTGCAATATACGTGCTGTAAGTGAATCCCCATGCTTCAATGCAGTATGACAAGTGTGAGTGAAATATAGAAAAATATACAGTGCGCATTGTTTGAAAATCGAAGTGGCGTCGACTTTTGGCAATAATGAAACAAGCATAAGACAGTTTTTTTCTAAGATTGTCTATGTGTGGCCTCCAATTAAACGGTTCGTCGAGAATCACACCCAAGTAGGAGATCGTCTCAACGCGACCAATCTCGGTGTCACGTATGCGTACTGTGATTGGTATAGTAATGTGGGCTTTATATGGGGACCTGAACAAAATATATTTAGTTTTAGAGGTGTTCAGTGTAAGTTTATTAGAAACAAACCATTTGTGAACATTTTCTAGTTCGTTGTTGACAATGCACTCGACATCCAACAACGATTTCGATCTTACTTATAGTGCAGTGTCATCGGCGTACATAACATCCTCGGCACTCCGTAGACAATCAGGCAGGTCGTTTATGTACAGTGTAAATAGTAAGGGACCTAATACTGACCCCTGGGGTACTCCCATGTTTATTTGTTTTAAGCTAGAGGTATGTTGGTCGATATTTACAGCTTGTTGGCGACTGCTGAGGTAACTTTTAAAGAACTCGAGAGCCACACCCCTAAAACCATATTGTCACGTACCCACAAGCATCTGAATGAACTTTTAATTTGTGACATCCCAGCCGAGGCGACGACGACGACGAACGAGCGCTACCGGGAACGCATCATCATCAGTGTTTTTTGCTCTGGCAGCTCGAGTGCTTCGCGGTCAAGAGCGTTCTTCTCCGCTGCTTCTTCTATTAGCGTTTTAGTAAAGCTCACCAACACCCCCAACGCGTATTTGCTGTACGCGACACTGGTGGAGGTTGCAGGGTACGACTACCCCATGCAGAGGACCCCTTCGGCCAGCCCGGAACGGCCTCACCCTGTCCACACACCTGTCCATCGGGCTAGTCGTCGCCAACGCAGACTGTCTCCAGAGTGCGGTTACCTTGACTTCACTGCACCTAGACGTCAAGCGCCAGCACCCCAAGTAATGACGCAACCACTTCCCTGCCAGGTAACTCTCCAACAGCCACGTACGCCGGCCATTTTTCACGGTGAGGTGTTTGAGGACGTCGAGGATTGGCTGGAGCAGTTTGAGCGGGTCGCATCGTTCAACCAGTGGGACGCTCGTCAAAAGCTGCGTGAGGTGTATTACTCGCTAGAACATGGTGCAAGGACGTGGTTCGAGAACCGCGAGGCGAGGTTATCTACTTGGGAGGAATTTCGCCAGGAGCTGCTGGAGTCATTCGCCAGCAGCGACCGCCGTGACCACGCTCAGCGCCTTTTGGAGTCTCGCATCCAAAAACCGAACGAGACGGTGGCGATGTTTGCAGAGGACATGGCACGCCTCTTCCGTAGAGCCGACCCTGAAATGTCAGAGCCGAAGAAACTACGGCATCTAATGCATGGCGTGAAGGAACAACTGTTCGCCGGCCTCGTACGAAATCCACCCCGCACAGTGAAGGATTTCATTAAGGAGGCCACAGCCATCGAGCATGCCCTGCGGGACAGATTCCGGCAATATGACCGGGTTACCGGCGGTTCTCCAAGCGCTACTGCTGCAGCGACGGCATCCAGTGACAGGTCCCTGCGTGAGCTCGTGCGATCGATAGTTAGAGAGGAACTACAGCTGCACGGGATAGGCTCTTCACAGCTTTCGCATGCTTCTGTCGCCGACATCGTGCGTCAGGAGATCCGGGAAGCCTTGGCCATTCCGGAGAGCCAGCCGCAGCAGCTCCAACAAAGCTATGTGTCGGTTGTCCGTCGTCACCCACCTGTACCGCCTATTCCAGCACCTCAACGGGCTCCCCAGACCGATTCCTGGCATCAGGGAGTGCACACCAACCCGCATCCCAGGCCTCGAATGGAAACTTCAGCTGGACGACAGGTACGGAAGTCCGACGTCTGGCGCACAAATGACAACCGGCCGCTGTGTTTTCACTGTGGCGAAGCAGGCCAGATCTACCGCCGCTGTCCGTACCGCGAAATTGGGCTTTCCGGATTCGCTCCCACGGCTCCACGGCCTTGCTTTGGACAAAGACCCCCTGCTATCGAGGAATACCTTGCTGCGAGACGAGACCTTTCGCCGAACCGTCGACCACGTTCACCGTCCCCAGCGAACGACGTCTCCCCTAACCGTCGAAACTTCGGCGGGATACTGCGAGGCAGATCCCCAAGCCCTAGGCGGGGAAACTAAAAGCAGCAACCTCTGGAGGCAGGGTTGCTCGTAGCCTAACTACGCAAGACCTTCAAAACCCCTCGACGTCTCCGACGGAAAAGGATACCACAAGAATGTCTTTCGCCGAAGCTGGAAGCGCCGACCTCGTAATTTGTATAGATGGACATGAAGTCGTTTCTCTTATTGACACCGGTGCAGACTACTCTATAATTAGTCACACCCTCGCCGATCGGTTAAAAAAAGTGAAGATGCCGTGGTGTAGACTTCAGATTCGATCTGCTGGAGGCCATTTAATGAGTCCAATAGGGAAGTGCACCGCCAGAATCGCCATTGGTAACGCTGATTTTGTCGGCAGTTTCGTGGTCCTCGCGGAGTGCTGCAAGGACCTTATTTTGGGGATGGACTTTTTAAGAGAATACAACGCTGTGATCGACGTTGGTGAACACCTAATTACATTCTCGTCTAGCCACCGCCCACCAGAACTCGCAGCATGCCGAGCGCCGTTGCGGGTTATCGACGAGGACGTGAACATACCACCGCGGTCATGCATGCTAGTTTCAGTTCACTGCGACATGTTTAGCAATGTTGACGGCATAGCAGAGCGAATCGATGAACTTTTGTTCCGTCATGGCATCGCAGTTGCTCGAGGCGTGTTGCATGTAACCGATGGCCGTGCCGCATTGCTGCTTACTAACTTCAGCAATGAACGCCAACATGTCGCCAAAGGCACGACAGTTGCCTATTTCGAAGACATAGCTGATGGCGAAGACTGCTTTCCGTTACAAGGCGCCGCACCTGGTGAAACCAGCTCCGATGCCATCATCGATGTCAACTCCGGCTTGCCTCTCAGTGAACAACAAGCCCTCCTCGCGCTGCTGACGACCTTCAAGGACTGTTTCTCTTCGACATCTGGCGTGCGTCAAACTCCGCTTACAAAACATCGCATCATTGTTGATGATAATGTGAGGCCGCTTCGTCAAAACCCCTATCGTGTCTCTGCGAAGGAACGGGACGCAATTCGCAGCCAAGTGGAGCAGATGTTGCGCGACGATGTCATCCAGCCTTCTCGAAGTCCGTGGGCATCACCCGTCGTTCTGGTCAAAAAGAAGGACGGCACATTGCGATTTTGCGTTGATTACAGAAAGCTCAATCAAGTGACAAAGAAGGACGTGTACCCATTGCCCCGGATCGATGACTCCCTCGACAGGCTTCGTCATGCCCGTTACTTTTCGTCGATGGATCTAAAGAGCGGGTACTGGCAGATCGAGGTGGATGAGCGCGACCGCGAGAAAACAGCCTTTATAACGCCGGACGGACTTTATGAATTTAAAGTGCTCCCTTTCGGCTTGTGTTCGGCACCAGCAACATTCGAACGAATGATGGACACTGTTCTTTCCGGTCTCAAGTGGCAGACGTGTCTAGTATACCTTGACGACGTTATCGTCTTCTCGTCAACCTTTGCAGAGCACTTGAAAAGACTATCCTGTGTACTTCGCGCCGTGAGAGCAGCTGGTCTCACACTTAAAGCGGAAAAGTGTCATTTCCGGTACCAAGAACTACGCTTCTTGGGCCACGTTGTCAGCCACGCCGGCATCAAGCCCGATCCTGACAAAGTATCCGCTGTGTCCAACTTCCCGACGCCTGCCGATAAAAAGGCCGTACGGCGATTCTTAGGCCTATGCTCCTATTACAGGCGCTTCATCCCAAACTTTTCCCACATCGCGGCTCCACTAACAAACCTCACCCGCAATGACGTCGCCTTCGTTTGGACCACTGAGCAGCAGGCTGCTTTTGAGAACCTGCGGCGTCGCTTACAAGTGCCGCCTGTGCTCGCCCATTTCGATGAAGATGCGGCCACCACAATCCATACAGACGCCAGCAATGTTGGCCTTGGGGCAGTGCTGCTTCAGTGGCAAGACGGCGCGGAGAGAGTTGTCGCTTACGCAAGCCGAACACTGTCCCGCGCGGAGTCTAACTATTCAGCTACAGAGAAGGAATGCCTGGCTGTTGTGTGGGCGGTCTTGAAATTCCGGCCGTACCTCTACGGTCGCCCATTTCGAGTTGTTAGCGACCACCACTCCCTTTGTTGGTTGGCCAGTTTGAAAAACCCTACGGGTCGCCTCGCCCGCTGGAGCCTTCGACTTCAGGAATTTGATATGACGGTTGTCTTTAAGTCAGGGAAACAACATTCTGACGCCGACTGCCTGTCTCGAGCTCCAGTCGACTGCCCTGTACCGGAAGATGATGACGACGTTGCGTTTCTTGGTGCCATCGACGCCACAACTCTGTCCGATCAGCAAAGGGAAGACGTTGAGTTGCAGCCACTTCTAGATTTTCTGGAAGGACGAACTCCGCACAAGCCAAGGCTGTTCATACGTGGACTCCAGTCGTTTTCTTTAAGAAACAACATCCTCTACAAGCGAAACTTCGCCCCGAATGGAAGAGACTTTCTTCTCGTTATTCCCGCGAGCCTTAGACAAGAAATACTACAGGCCTGCCACGACGACCCAACCGCTGGTCACTTAGGTTATGCACGTACGATGTCCCGAATTAAACAGAGCTACTACTGGCCCAAGCTTCCTTCGACAGTGAAGCAATACATCCGTACCTGCCGTGACTGTCAGCGTCGTAAAACACCGCCGGGACGCCCAGCCGGTTTACTTCAACCTGTCCAAATACCGGAAACCCCGTTTCAACAAATCGGCATGGACTTCTTAGGCCCCTTTCCTACGTCTCATGCCGGCAACAAGTGGATACTTGTCGCCACCGACTACCTTACACGATACGCCGAAACGAAAGCCCTCCAGCGTTGCACAGCTCTCGATGTGGCCCACTTTTTCATCGAAAACATTGTTTTGCGCCATGGAGCTCCCGAAATTGTGATTACAGACAGGGGTACTGCATTCAACGCAGATTTGGTGCGCGCCGTCATGAACCTCACAGGTACTTCCCACCGAAAATCGACAGCTTACCACCCGCAGACAAACGGACTGACAGAAAGGTTAAACAAAACACTTGCGGACATGCTGAGCATGTACGTCGACGAGCAACACAAGAGTTGGGACCAAGTTCTACCATACGTGACTTTTGCCTACAATACCGCCAGGCAAGAAACCACGCGCATGACGCCATTCGCTCTTGTGTACGGTCGGGAGGCAACCACAATGTTAGATGCCATGCTCCCTCACGACGGTGGGGGTGACGACACGACTGCGCAGGAGTTCGCCCAGCGCGCGGAAGAGGCGCGTCAGCTCGCAAGACATCGAATCAGGCAACAACAGCTGCATGATGCTACTACTTACAATGCTCGCCACAGGCACGCCGCTTTCCAGCCTGGTGATAACGTGTGGGTATGGAGCCCTATCAGACGAAGAGGGCTATGCGAGAAGCTCATGAAGCGCTACTTCGGGCCCTACAGAGTACTACAGCAACTAAGCGACGTCACGTATGCAGTTACTCCGGTGGACAGCGTTTCCACAATGCGCCGTCGTTGTCGGCCCGAGGTCGTCCACATAGTCCGCATGAAACCATTCTTCGCGAGGACGTGACGGGTCGCAAATGAAGTTCCGCTCCTTTCTGCCTTAGCATCGGGACGATGCTTCCTTTGGAGGGGAGGTAAACTGTCACGTACCCACAAGCATCTGAATGAACTTTTAATTTGTGACATCCCAGCCGAGGCGACGACGACGACGAACGAGCGCTACCGGGAACGCATCATCATCAGTGGTTTTTGCTCTGGCAGCTCGAGTGCTTCGCGGTCAAGAGCGTTCTTCTCCGCTGCTTCTTCTATTAGCGTTTTAGTAAAGCTCACCAACACCCCCAACGCGTATTTGCTGTACGCGACAATATCGTTGTAGCTTGCTTAGTAAAATGTCGTGGTCAACGGTATCAAATGCTTTTTTGATGTCCACAAAAATAACGACTGGATATTCACCGTTGTTAAGGCCCTCATTAATTAAATCAGAAACACAAATTATTGCCGATGTCGTAGACTTAGTATCTTGAAACCCATGCTGATGCGGTGAAATTATGCCATTTTTATTAAGGAACTGCCGTACTCGCTTGGCTATTAGCTTCTCAAATAAAGTATTAATGCAACTTAGAACAGAAATTGGTCTGTAATTACCGTAGTCATTAGGGTCCCCAGCTTTGTATATTGGAACAACACGAGCGACTTTCAAAACATCGGGATAGACGCCAGTAAAGAATGCCTTATTGAAAAGCGAGACCAAAGTGGGGGCCAGAGTGTTAATGTTGTTTTTAAGAATAGATACCGGAATGGTATCCATTCCAGTAGCCTTACCAGAGTCAAGCAGTTGGGCAGTTGATATAACTTCTGCGCATGTTATGTCCCAGAAAGCGAAAGATAACTCGTGCCACGAAGGCAGGTAAAGGCATTCAGTATCACGCATCTCGGCTATCAAGTTCGTGCCGACAGCGCAGAAGTGGTTGTTAAACATTTCACTTAAGGCTTGGAAATCAGCTGAGCAGTCTAGAACGGGTAGCATTCTCTTGGGAATGCTGGGTCGAATGATAGAATTTATGGTTGCCCAAAGTTGTTTGCTGTTTCCTGCTGATTGATTAATTCGAGTACAGTAAAACAGCTTTTTCTGTCTTCGCATCATGGCCACAGCTTTATTTCTATGTTTCTTATACTGAAAAGAATAGTAAGCATTTCCCCTGTTTTGTTTCATTTTTTGATGCCAGTGGTCACGAATTCTTATCGCTTCTAGAACCGCCTCAGTCATCCAAGGGCAGATTGGATGCGTATATAATTTTTACGGCTGATTTCACGGCACTCTTTAAGTACGGCTTGAATTTGCTCGGTCAGCAGACGGCTATGTTCATTAGCGGTCATACGCTCAAATTCACTAAAACTGTACTGGGACAATAGCTTTGCCGCTTTAGTAAAATTAGTTCGAGTGACATATTCAGCGTTAGTTCTACATTCTAGGTGCGCATTCTTTAAACGGTACAGAAGGGCAACACCCAGGTGATCAGCAACAGCGGTATCGTATACACCAGACAAAAACAGGCCGGAACAAAGTTACACAAGATATGATCAATGCACGTGGCACTTGTTTCCGTTATTCGGGTTGGCGTTGAAATACAATTACGAAAACCATACGAATCGAGGAGGTCTGTGTATTCTTGAATGGAACTGCCTAAAATATCGATTTTTGTATCGCCCAATATAACGGCTCGTTTATTGTTCTCCGTGAGCAGAGCAAACACCGTTTCTAAGTCGTCGAAGAAAAGGTTGCGGTCAGTCTGAGGTGCCCTGTACACGACTCCTAAAACTATGTCGTCTAGCTCGACAAGCAAAATTTCAGCGTCAGAGCGCACAGAGGAATTCAGCAAATGACATGGTTCAAAAGTTACGGAGCTCCTGATATACAAACCAACGCCACCACCTCGGTTACTGGAAATTCTAGGTCGGGATACAAATATGTAGTTAGGTATGTTGTAGCACTCTGAAGGCATCAACCAGGTTTCTGTTACAGCGATAACATCATACAAAAAGCTGTGCTGCGCTAAGAAAGCGCACAGAGTGTCAACATTTTTCGCAATGCTCCGGGTATTGCAGTGCAATACTGATCGCGGCTGGTTTAGTCTGCAAAAGTCATTAACAACGCTGATGTTCAGCAGATGAAACAAGGATGAGAAAAAGAAAAAAAAGAGGGAAAAAAAGAAAAAAAAGAAGAAAGAAAAAGAGGCCGGGTCTGGAGGTGGGGGATGCCACAAAGGCTTACGCTACTTGGGCAAGATCGGCCTCAGTGCTTATTCTAATCGTCTTACAATTGTCACACTTCTTCATAAGAATGTGACCGTTGCTCACCCAAGCGTAGCGCCAATTGTGCTGCTTTTTTGCAGCAACAGATTTGCCAAGTAATTGCTTGTACTCAGGGGAAAGATGCTCATTAACGTAAATCGGCGTAGTGCCGCTCAGTCCCAAGTCCGAAGAAGTGAGGCGCGCCTTTTTCGAAGAGGCGAGTAGCTTATCTCGGGCAGAACATGACAGAAACTTTACGATAATGTTCGCCTGGTTTTTGTCCTTCATCGGGACCCAGTGCGCAACATCAATGTCAGCCGCTGTTATCCCAGCGTTAACCTTCTCGGCTAGAGTAAGAACTATATCGCTTTCTGTTTTTCCAGCTGTTTTCGGCACTCCCTTTAGCTCTAGATTAGATCGGCGGCTGTACTGTTTCAGTTCAGTCAGTTCAGCCCTGACAGTCATCAGTTCTGTTTTCAAGGCACAGTTTTCGCTCTTCAGGCGGAATTGTTCGGCATTTACTTCATGTAACTGCCTTTGAGCTTCTTCAAGCGATTTCTTGAAAGACTCAAAGCAGTCACTCATGCGCCCGACAGATTCCTTTAACGTTGACAGTTCCTGACCGATGCTAGAGTTCATTTCCTCCATTTTGCCATTTATCTTAACGAGTAGGCTTCCAAGCTCCCTCACTGTGGTGGAAAACTTGTCGAAAAGTTTTTCACTGGCCTCTTTTTTCTCAACATCGGTACTCTTTGAATCATCAGACATTGCACGGGACGATCCAGGGACTAGCTACGGAAAATTTTAAAACAAGATACTATTTACACACCTGAAATGCACAAGTGCGGTGAGCGGGCTGCTAGTCCTTTCGTGCCTGGATCGTCCCCTAGTAGTGGTGCATGGCTCGGTGTGAGGCACAATTTATGTGCTTCGACTGCGGTGCGTCAGCGACGACTTTGCGGAGTCGGCGCAGTGGCGTCCAGCTTCCAATCGTGGTGGAGAGGGCACGGAGAGGGCCAGTCCTGGAAGGCACACGTTGAAAGCCAAGCAACCGGGGACAACAGTAGGAGCCGGGATTCCTGAAATGCACAAGTGCGGAGAGCGGGCTGCTAGTCCTTTCGTGCCTGGATCGTCCCCTAGTAGTGGTCATTGAAGCTCTCTCTCAATTCATTTATTTTCAGCTTGAAAAGCATGAAGCTGCTGCCTAGGAACTGCACCCACGACCACAACTCTGCCTAGCATGTTCCGCCTCTTTCCTCGTTTTCTTTCTTTCAGTAGCTCCTGCACACTATGATAATGCTGATGGAGGCACGCAGGGAAGGTTTCTGGGTTGATTGTGTCAAATAAGTAAAATAACGATACTCTCATAGTCACGCTGAATTTAATTACACGTCAGTCGCAGGCCACCAGCCACCTCATATATTAGCTGTGCTTGCATGAACGATGTCTGTCTGCCTTGTTTACGATGAGCAGTGAAAATGCACCAAAATCTTGTCCTTAGGAAAGAGGGAAATAGCGGGCAATCATAGGTCAGGGAACCTTACATTGGTTAGATCGTGTTTGTGCTTGCTTCAGTTCTTTCTGTGCATGCGACTGCAAAGCACTCAGCGTAGTTCCTTTTCCCAAAACTGGCTGAGTTCTTCGTTTTAGGCAGCATCCCGTAGTGGTAATGCACAGCTCATGCCTCGCACCCATTCATTCAATTGCGGTTTTGTGCCTGAGCTTCCATTTTCTGTGCTGATTTGATGTTGCGCTTGTGACTGCACTCTTTGAAACTAGAGTTGTTGAAATGGGCTGCTCCTGCTCTTCAGTTGTATGGTTAACAAGCCCGTTTAGGGGATTGTCGGATTTTTCACTTTGCCGCTGTACACACCCGCTCTGCGGCTGCAGTGTGACAAAACAGGCAATGTTGACGTTGCATACAGAGATTTGTGTGGAAGCCTCTGACATGAGTGTTCAGTGATTCATCGATATGGAATCATGGTTTGCCAAAAGTTGGCAGTGGGCTCTCTGGCATTTGGATAGAGGAGATTTCAGAGCAGTCTCAGGTGGTCTGCAGGAAAGCTTATGATGTTTGCGGGTCTTTGCTAACTTGCTGTGTTGTGTCCATTATCGTGACAAAGGTGGTTGAAAATCTTTTTCTTAAATCAGTCAAGTAGTGTGGATAATAATTATTTCATCGCTCTTCACGATCATATACATAGGTTTCAATGGAGGTTTCAAATCCTAGGAGGTTTCTAATGTGGTGGTAATGCTACACCCGATCAGTTTGTTTTTTGCTGAGCATATTCATAAAGGGTTTTCAGTACTTATTCTTGCAGGTCGTTCTTCAAAGATTTATTCTGTTCTGGCAAGCTCGCACGTCTGTGCCCAGAGGGTCTCTCAGTCTTCTCGGTTGCTCACAACTTCTCAGTTACTGGGTAGGGTAAATGTCAGTGAAGACAGTGTTGTACCAGCAGCCTTGTTATTAAGCACCTCTGGGTTCCAAGTGGTCTGTGTAGTGTGTTGAACATCCAGCTATGGCAGGTGCAATTGAATGGCACGGCTTTTGAGATGAAGCAGGCCATGAAGTTTTCCACACATCACATGGATTTAAGTTGCTCTGAACCGTCATGTGGAGTAGCCTGGCCCTTTTATACTTGCTTTCAGGGCATCAATTATGCCAGCCAGAAGCACAACCTCGCAATCGCAAGTCCAGCCTGCACAAAATATTTATGCACAGCACCCTTGCCGGTAGCTCTGCGTAGAATGCCTTTAATGACACACTTTCCTTTTATAGGTAGTGTTGGTGATAGCATGTTCCCTTCTTCACTCATTGTCTTCATTTTTTCATAACATGCTGTGTTGTTTCAAGCATATACCAATGAAGGCCCGCGGCCAGCAGGGACGGGTAGGAAGGGAAGGGGGTTCAGTCGTAATGGAAGTCATCTTAAAGAGGCATCATTTGTGAATCGTCTAGACCACGGCTAAATGGCCCACACTAGGCCAGTTTTCATGGCCTAAATGGTAATATGAAGCTGTAGTATAGTGGATAACCGGCCCCGGTACAGTACCCGACAGGCAAGAAACACTGCTGCGTGAGCGCAGGTGAGGAAAACCTGGTTGTTCGCATACGGAGGTGTGCTGGATACCAGACCAGGGCCAGTTCTCCACTCTGCTGTAACTCTCCAGTGTCACAGATGTAATTGTGTGGCAGTAATGTGGGGTAGATGTAAATTGTGTTGTCGTGGTAAGGAGTACTGGAGTGAATGTGCAAAAGCTATAAAATTTGGGCAGTGCCAGATGAAGCGATTTAGATGGGGTGTAGATATTGAGATGGGGATCAGGACATGAAGGGGCGTGCTGCGGATGATGCCATTTTCATATCTTCTCTGGGGCAGTACAGGTGTTGAAAAACAGGCATTACACAAGGTGTCAAATAACGATGAATTGAACTAGCCAGCAATGCTACAAAATAACTAAACGCATGCCATTTATTATTGTCACCTTGAAAGAGTGAAGTCATTGATTGCATAAGGGAAAAATAATAAGTTTAACCTACGAACCTAGCATCTACGAAAAGAGAAACAAAAATTAATGCAAAAAAAAATGAACGCTAACAAAAAGAAAAAGTTTAATGCATAGTTGTCAAAAGCAACTGTGGGAAACCAAAGTGGAACATGTGCAGCCACAGCTGCAACAAAAACACCGGCGATGCTTCGAATTTTGTAAGAATCTGATGGCGAAAGCTTCGTGGAGCTTCCTGTTGATCTGCTGGTGAAATCTGTCGACCTTTGCGGCCGCATGCGTCACCACTTGACCGGCCCATCCTGCGAGGCTCGTTCCGCTCGCTCACTATCGCCAGGAGCCTCACGTTCTCCCCCATCGGTGCTTTGAACTCACGAGGCGGCTCGTATTACACTTGCGGCAGCGCCCTACCCTCCTTTTACGCTGGTATTTCTCTTCCTCAGCGCGAGATCTATTATTTGTACAATTTTGTGTGCATTACGCGTTCAATGAAACAAATTTCCGCATACAGTTGCAGGTGTCGTATGATGTGGCCTTATTGGCATATTTTCTGAATTTCAATCCTCATACAGGTATTTTTTCAACTGTGGAAATATGTTTATTCAAAACTGCGTGAAAATTGGCCTTTAAAAAGTTCTGCGACCATCTGATGCATATCCGTTCTTGCTGTTCAAGCACGTGTCGCGTGATTACAACCATTTCTCCCAGATTAACCTTGCTTGTTCAAATTAACGTGTGTGCATCGTACTGTGCATGAAGGCATTCACTTTTGCCTGTTCATCTGTTCAGGTGCTGTTTTTCGTTCTACCGCGAAATCGGCTATCTTCCCTGGTGTCAAGAAATTTTCTTGGTGCATTTATTTTTGTGGGCGTTGGTTATCTCATGAACACATCAGGTATGTTCAAATAACGAAAATTTTACTGCTATGCGAGTGCAAGCACACCTTCACACATACTTCGACAACATATTTTGGCGAAGCTGGCCGTTGCGCAACTTTTTCGGCGAAGCTTGTCAGAGAGAGAGGTGATTTAGTGGAAGAAGGAAAAGGAAAGGAAAGTGCCCTGGGGATATTATTGAGCTCGGTAGGGAGCTCACCGGCATACAACCCAGTGTGGGGTAGGGGGAAGAGGGGATGAAAGACTTGGGAGGAGGAAGCTTGTCAATGGCGCAAGTTCGTCGTCTGCAACCCGAGCGCCGCCGCCATATCCCATGCGCGTATATATACGGCTGTCAAGCCTCGCCGGAATTCTTACTTCCCTGCTCTACGGACTGGAAAACCATGCCGTCCACGAAAGCCCCTGCGTCTCGCAACAAACCCGAAAACTGGCCTGCCGACAAGGTGGAAACCTTAATACTCTACGTGCAGTCGTGTTCTTTCATTTATGACAAGAAGGACAGGGAGTACAAGAACAACAACAAGCGTGACGCGACGTGGGTGCAACTGAGCCAGCTTCTTGGCTATTCAGGTGAGTGACGCGCTCCATTGCTCGCTTCTACTCAGTTTTGTTGTCGAGTAATGAGCGCCCGCACGACAGCCGCAGTGAAGATGCTACCGCGGTGCCGAGGCCCGCTCTTTCGGCGCACGTGCTGCGATACTGATATAGTAGTGTTTAAAACCGTTGCTTAGCACTTAAAATGCAACAGATGTGTGGTGAAAGCACAAATGCAAGCGGCAGCCACAATACACGCTCACGTGTTCCGGTACCGAGGCCTTCGTGCTCTGTACGTTTTTTTTTTTTTGCACTTCATGTATGGTATTTCTGCGCGGTGAAATAAGAAACCACGACCATGGCGGTCGCAATGCCAGAAATAATAAAAATAAACAATTTTTACAAGCATCACCATTCCCTAGCTGCGGCGTGTTAGTGCCACGACTGCCATTTCGTGTGCGCGTGCATGCACGTACTGCCCAGTTCCTGCGATACAAACAGGCAGTAGCTGCAGAATGCGCGATTATACATCTCAACAACCGTTCAGTCAATTTCAGAAATTCAAGCTTTTTTAGAAATTCAAGAATTTCAGAATTGAAGATTCAAGAATTTTCAGAATATCAGAAATTCAAGCAAGCTTTTCCTTGTGTGGTCTTTGTGTGGTTATTAGGCTTATGTGATTAGGCCTACTGAGACCACCTCGTGGTTCTGGGTTCTGAGGCATAACAGGGTGGGGAAATTAAAAAAAAAAATCAATGCAGCATTTTCTAGTGCATTGAAATTCATTCTTTGATATTTCTTGTCTCCTGTTGTCATTGCAAGCTGATGAGTGCAAGAAAAAGTGGCAGACCCTTCGCGACCAGTTTACCAGGATCATCCCTGAACAAACCAAAACAAGCGGTGCTCCAGCACCAGCGAAGAAGGACCCATGGGCATACTTCACCCTTTTGGAATTTCTGAAGCCCCACATCACCCCCAACCCGTAAGACACCCTAAGATGAAGTTTTTTGTGCATTATTTATAGCTACCCACACGTGTCGCATCTACAGTTCATGAATAATAGGCGAAGCTTTAGTTATTCATTTCAAGCAGTGGCTACGGAAGTGTTTTCAAGTTGGGGGCAAACCAATTGGTGAAGACGATGGTTATTTTTCATTTTGTGCTATAGAGGCATGTTTTTTTTAGCGTCCTAAATAGATAGTCTTTTCCAAAGAGGTCAGCCGTGGCTTTTTTCTATGAATCTTGACTCGAAAAATATTTTTGCCTAACTGCCCAGTGCTATTTGAAACATCCTGCATAAACATTTATCGTTATCGTAAGTTAGGGTGCAGCAATCGTTACTTTTACGTGGCACTCAAACTGCACTTGCAAGTGCTTCCATGTACGATGCAGTCAACATTGTGAGTACAATTACAAGAACGACAACATTTACTCGTCCTTACAAGAGCAGCAAAACTCTAGTGGTAGTAATGGCTCAGTAACAAATTTCGCAATAAAAAGAAAATTGGGAATTGAGCAGATTGTACTTGCCAGACGGGTCGTATTTTCTGGCTAAATGACTCAGCCGCATTAAGCCTCATACTTTGCACTACTGAAGTAAGTTAATTTTTTTTTTATTTTTTAGCCGTAACTTGTTTATACGTGCCAAGACCAGGGGTTGGCTGAATATCCTTTTGGAGCCCGGATTACAACTGTGAACACATTCAGACTACGTTCCTGCTGTTCCTTTCTCCCAAAGTGTGCTTGATGCTCTCTTGCTTGCTTTCTTATTTCAAGGAGAAAAGCTTACGACGAGGCGCGAGCGGCTGGGCAACCTGTGGCTGCTGATGCAGTGGAGATGGCACTAAGCGTGGCTGAAGGTATGCAGTGGTTTATTGAGAATTTCGATTTGGGGGGGGGGGGGGGTATGAATCCCTGGGCATGGTGCTCGTGGTTGTGGGAGCTTTATGGGGGGGGGAGGTGCAGGGCCGTAACCAGAAATTTTTTTCGGGAGTGGTTGTGTATAAATCCCTGAAGGTATGTACACAAACGCATCTGCCACATCCTGACCAACCTTTTATGTGCCGCAACTAATACGGCAAATCCTTTTTGCCTCCCCCACCCCCCCTAACCACCACAACCACCCTCCCTTTATCTGCTATCACGCAGGTGTCATTCTGGACGCTGCCTTTTCACAAGGCGGGTCTCAGCAGCTGGAGGCCGCCGACTTCATGAGCCACTGGGACCCAGTAGACGAGGAGTCGGAGCTGGTATCTGGGACGGTCGCCGAAGATCAGGATGGCAACATGTTGAACAGTGCTGGCGAACCTGGGACCGCACACGTCATTGACGATGACGACGACCTGCTGTCCCAAGTTCCTCAAAGTGTATGTCGTAACTTCCAGTGACATTAACAATTGGTTGGCTTTTTGAAACGCGCCGCGTGGAGCAAATTATTTGACATTGCTCGCATTTACATAACTGCCAGGCGCAAAACACGGTCACGAAATGGGCGACTTCAGGTGCAAGTACAAACTGTTTGACCTCTGTGACTACGACCCAATCTACGATGTATGTACATCTTGGGAGGCCAAAATAACTCATGGTTGGGAGGTGCTATTTTAAAGCGATTACTCAATTAATTGTACCAACACGCGCAATTGTGCCAACGTGAGTCGCCTTCCGCGTGGAGCGCATGTATTAAGGTATAACCGTGTATTTTAACTCACATTTTCCACAGCACTGAACCATGTAATATTACCAATTTCGCCCCGTCGGTGTCGACGACAGTGTACGTAAACGCTGCAGTTCAAATTCTGAGGCTGTTTGTAATCAATGTCTGTATTTATTGGCACTGTACAGGCAGTCAAGTGGCGTTTTCTTTTTTTTTTTTGATTAGTAGTATTTTTACTCCAGAAAAGGGAGAAGTTGACGCCATATATTGTTTCCCTCTCCCTGCTGAGCTCCACAATATCCCCAGTGCACTTTCCTTTCCTCTCTTCCACCAAAACACTTCTCTCTTCCTCATGTCCTTTTGCACAGATGCTGGTACAAAAAGCAGCCAAGCTTGCTGAGAAGGTTTTACTGTTCAAAGTGCCCCCTCGCCTCACAGAAGAAAAGGGAGCGAAAAGGAGGAGGCTGGACCTCAACAAAGTGGTCGCCCCATCTGCTGTCTGCAACAGCAGAAGTCGTGTGCGTGGGCCTAGAGGTGAGGATATTTATATTCTTCTGTGCTGTGGCGAAATCTTCCTATGCACAGGACAAGGCATCCATCGTTTGTACATTTGCAGTCACAGTTTGGCCACGGAATGTCGACAGGACCCATACAACAGCCACACCAACACGTATCGAAGACAATACTAGTGTGTCGAGGTTTCAGTGCACATTGCTGGTCCCCAGGTGGTCTAAATTAATCTGTGGCCCGCTGCTACGGTACGCTCACAGACGATGTGCAGAGTTGGCATTAAAAAAGAAATAATAAAAAGAAAAAAAAGAGCCCTGCATCATTCCTATGCCTCGCACATCCCTTCATAAACGGGTGCTTCACAACTGAGCAGTGCACCACAAGCCTTGTTTTGCGTCCTCGCATCAGGAATGGATGTGGCGGCTCGAAATAGTAGATTTCGACTCCAACGGCTCAGCCCTGCGTTACGTGACACAAACAGCTTTTGCTATGAAATATAAAAATCTCCAGACACAGACGATGCTTAATAGCACGCTGTGCTTACACTAATGTTACTATACAATGCGTTGTACACATCCCTGCTTCATAGAAATTCACTAAAACATTATGAGGAGAGGCTCAAGGAGTTTGTTTGCCATTGTCAGCTCGCCCTGTTCTGTCTTTTCTGTTTGTATGTAAACATTGGCTGAAATATTTCGTTTAAGTGTCACTATTGACGTTTACTCTGTATGCTTTGCAACACCTAAAGTCTGCGGTGTTGCTGTTTGTACTGTTGTATGCATTACGTGTGCTAATACTTGCCGCCTCTAAAAGCCAACAGTGTTACGAGATAAACAAGTTATGCGAATGCTTAGGCTAATGCTTAGGCTATCATGTCCAGTGCTGCTGTAATTGTTTCTATGGTCCGTGTGATTCCGTTTGTTTCCAACAATTCAGGACCGGTTCCAAAGAGCGAACAGGGAGGTGCTGTACGGTGGCGACGGCTACCATGTATCGCGCAGCTACGGGATAAAGGCACTAGCCCGGGCCCTGTCTCTTGCCGTGAGGACGGCCTTTGCGCCACGTTGGCGGCCCCGGCAGACAGATGGGCGGCGGCAGGTGTGGTGCCTCTGGCGGTGCTCCAGATGCAGGGCCAAGGGTCACCTTGCGATACACTGTGAACGGTTTTTTTGTAAATTTGGCTGGCATGCTCAGTACCGCCCGCCCATTGTGACCCCTTTCCGCCCAGTTAGAACACAAGCATTCTTACGGCTTGAGAAAGTATAACCAAGTGTACAAGAGATATACGATGTGCATACGTGAATGGGTAACAACAAACGTTTCGCACACAGGTTAGGGACATGACAAATTTAACCCCTTTCGGTCAGTTACTTCTTATTCTTAGCCTTGCAATAGTTTCAACGTTTGTTTCCAACCACACTAGAAAACAGTGGTTGGTTAAAGCACTGGAATCTTTTCCTCACAAGAATACACCAATTACTAACACCCCAAGCATTTTACCTTAAACAGGAGGCTTTCACCAACTAATAACTGACATTGGCTTGCTATTTCCCCTTCCATTGCAGGAGGCTTGCCGTATGCAGCACCAGCCAGCAAGACAGAAAAAGTAATAAAGCCTGTTTCGACTGCCGTCACTGTGTTTCGGATTGTGTGCTGTCATCGAAGTGAAGATTACTGTTCATGGAAATGTACACCCAGTGGCAAAATAAGCTGGGCTTGCAAGTGTTTCCAAAAATGCCTCGCAGTTCCAAGCATCACACCATGCACGTGCACCTTTTCATGCTTGCTAATGTGACATTTCCCTTGGTTTCGGTGGACAAACTTATTGTGTGCAGCGTGTGGTATTATGGGTTCCTTACGTTAGTCACTGCATGACGCAATGTTTCTCTTTCTAGTCTGCTTTTTATTTTATAAATCCTTATGCATGCCTTCCCTGCTGTGCAGGCACAGAAACAACACTCTCCTGAGAGCTAAACAATAAAAATGTCGTACATGATCACAATCCTTCAGAGCAACTTGATCGCATTTAGCCAGCATGAACACTGCAATACGTCCACTGTCCCATAGAGAAAGTGAAAATGCTACGTGCAAGAAATGCGATGTCTCAAAAAACAAAATTCTCACGACAGCGGGTTATCTGTCCGACTATGGAAAAGCTAATTGTGCATGCTTTGTCTTCACCGGGCTGTGGGGAACTGCACAGTTGGCATGGAAATAAAGAAACTGGCAGCTGACATAAAATGCTGCAAGTAGTCGGCCATTCCACTGTAGCCACAAAAAAAGCACGGTTTCAAATACGCTGTCACGCACAGCGATGCCTTGATGCCAGGAGTGCACTGAGCGCAACACCTGAGCATGATGGCACACAAGAAGAGTAGGTGCATGCCAGCCGTGCAGAACCCCAATTTAAAGGGAAGCTGTAGCAGGCACCAGTCTGCTTTCCAACATAACTGGCACTGCAAAACAAAGAAATGAAAGCCAAGGAAGAGGCGCAAGGACGGTGCAGCACAGCCTATGCAAGTTTTATGTAGAAAGCCTATGCAAGTAATTTACGCTAAAGGCAAAAGTGGAAAGTGAAGAGGTGCAAATAGAATGTCACGGTAAACAAGTCAACAAGTATCGCCAGGCTTTCACCTTCAAAATACGCAAGCAGGCTTAAGTGCTCCAAGGAATTCTTATTTACTTCAGAGCTGCTTGGAGCCATATCATCAGGTACCTCAGCATCCCTATCGCAACCGGCTGTCTTGCAATAACCGAGCAGTTGCCAGTTTGAAAGAAGTAACAGCTGTGGAAATCCAAGAGCTGTTGCGTCAGTGATTTTATACCACCTTCCCCCCCCTCTTAATACCAGTGTTCAGACCGTTTCAAACTGCAGTTCTAAAAGGCTCGACATGCATGCATGCATGCATGTAAAGGGTAAACAAAACCCATTACCCCTCCCGCCCCCCTCCCAACCCAAAGGTAATGCACACTTTGTTTGCTTTATGGAAGCTACAAAATTGCCCACAACCCTTGTTTCTTATTGCTTCGTTCTCTGCAACCCTTGCCTATGGCGAGCCAACGCAAGGTTTCCCCACTGTTTGAGAACATTTGGTGGATCACAATTTGTGCGTGTTAATGGCACCAAACTGCTAGGCATTGACGGCGTGAGTCGCAACTGTTCTGACTGCACGGTGCTAAACGCGACTCGCATAGCGACTGTGGTGTTTCAAGTCGAGCTATGCGCAAAACACGAGAATAACACAGAAGACAAACGGGATTTGTTTATTGAGTGCGTAACCGTGTGCTTGCTGGAAACTTGAGGATCCGTGCAGTGCCTGTACGGGAAACAGGGTATCTAGCCTGTTGGTCCGCGAGGTGCAAGCACCACTACTGCTTTCGGAGCCGAAAATTGCACCGTGTAACAGCAGGCCCCCTATCCGCCAACTGGGGACCGCGCTCTCTAGCAGTCAGGTTCTGCCGAGAGTACAACTAATTGGTCTGGTTACCCAGCCGTTGGACGTAAGGCAGTTTCAGATTTGAGTACACACTTCATTTGCAAGCCCGCCCACACAAAATGGCAGTCTCAAAGGGGAAAACCACAAAGGATATCAACCAGGTCAGCACTGCTGGCACGCTCTTACAACTTGATCCTGAAACAGAAGGGGGAGAAAACGCAGCCACACACACACACACACACACACACACACACACACACACACACACACACACACACACACACACACACACACACACACACACACACACACACACACACACACACACACACACACACACACACACACACACACACACACACACACACACACACACACACACACACACACACACACACACACACACACACACACACACACACACACACACACACACACACACACACACACACACACACACACACACACACACACACACACACACACACACACACACACACACACACACACACACACACACACACACACACACACACACACACACACACACACACACACACACACACACACACACACACACACACACACACACACACACACACACACACACACACACACACACACACACACACACACACACACACACACACACACACACACACACACACACACACACACACACACACACACACACACACACACACACACACACACACACACACACACACACACACACACACACACACACACACACACACACACACACACACACACACACACACACACACACACACACACACACACACACACACACACACACACACACACACACACACACACACACACACACACACACACACACACACACACACACACACACACACACACACACACACACACACACACACACACACACACACACACACACACACACACACACACACACACACACACACACACACACACACACACACACACACACACACACACACACACACACACACACACACACACACACACACACACACACACACACACACACACACACACACACACACACACACACACACACACACACACACACACACACACACACACACACACACACACACACACACGGCAAGCAGCAAACAGAAGTGGAACAAGAGAAAGACGGGCAAGGAAACAGCAGGTCACAAACACTATAAGAATTCAAATAGCACACACCCCAACTGCATGCAAGCCCCCCCCCCTTGAATTCTTAAACGCAGTGCACGAAACCACCGACCGACCAGGCACGAAACCATGGGCGTGCGTCCGGACCAGCAAGGCGCACCGGGCAACGCACTGCTGGTGCCGACGCAAGCGTTTGCCTGGTGAGGGCTGTGGGTAACAAACACTATTAAGGATTCAAGCAGCGGGCACGACGACTGCAATCAGACAACACCTGTCGCATCCTGGTGCCATGCTGCTGCTGCAAGCCGGCCGCCCGCCCCTTGAATTCTCAAACGCATTGCACGAAACCACCGACCGACCTTCAAACCTTCAAACGGCTGCAGTGCGTGGCCAACAACCGACCAGGCACGAAACCCTGGGCGTGCGTCCGGACCAGCAAGGCGCACCGGGCAACGCACTGCTGATGCCGACGCAAGCGTTTGCCTGGTGAGGGCTGTGGGTCACAAACACTATTAAGGATTCAAGCAGCGGGCACGACGACTGCAATCAGACAACACCTGTCGCATCCTGGTGCCATGCCGCTGCTGCAAGCCGGCCGCCCGCCCCTTGAATTCTTAACACTTAAAGAAATGAAGAATAGCAACAATGTCTTGTTCCTAACATGTTTACTATAGTTACACACCTAGGAATTATGACGCCAGTACAACTGGGTGCACCCTGTCATCTTGCCACGACACACTGCCGTGTGGATTGTTAAAATAAGACTTGAACGCATCTCTTATCTTTTTGGTATATCTAGTGTAGTTAATTCCCCATTTCTGGAGATCTCCAACACCTGCAGAGCCAAACCCTTCTGTTCTCCACGCCCCTGGCACAATGTCCCCGCCAATGTCCACCCTGTCAACGTCACGAGGGGTAAAATATTTAAAGTTAGGGCGTTCTTCCTCATCACACGATCGAAGGTAATTATGAAGCAGAACCATCGCCCATAGCATTGCATCAATTGTGTCAACTTCAGCTTGAATTTCTTGACGTAGAATGCGCCACCTGCTAACCAAAATTCCAAATGCATTTTCAACTATGCGCCTTGCGCGAGACAACCTGTAGTTAAAAATCCTTGTCTCGGTATCCAAGCTCACTCTAGGGTATGGGCGCATCAAGTTCTCGGATAAAGGAAAGGCTTCATCTCCTACCATGACATACGGCAACGGCATTGGTGCACCAGGAATATGTCGTGGTTCTGGTATCGAAAGCTTCCCTGCTTTCATATCCTTGCCTATCTCACAATTGTTAGAGACCAGCATCGCCTGCAGAACCACACTGACCTATATTAACCTTGATAAAACGATATTTGGCGTCGCACACTGCAAGAAGGATTACGCTGAAGAAGCCTTTGTAGTTGTAAAACAAACTGCCAGAGTTGTCTGGAGCCTGTATACGGACATGCTTTCCGTCAATGGCACCATACTGTTGGGGAAGTTCCACAGATTCTCAAAGTCGTGCGCAATCTCTTTCCGACGTTCCTCAGTGGGCGGCGCCATGTATCGTGGCTCCAAAACATGGCGCAGTGCAATGCATGTGGTCCGTACAATGCGACTAGCTGTGGCATCACAGAAGCAGTATGATATAGCAAGGATACGCATTGAAGATCCGTGGGTCAGGTACCTGTAAGTACAGATGGCAGCAACACTAAGAATGTGGCACTGTTATGAAAGGGGATATCAATTATGTCGCTATGAAAATATAAAACAGAAGAGCTGGGAATTGCAGTAGCTGCACAGGACACTTGGTGCTCGCACTTTGTCGTCAGTGCAACAGTATGGTGCGCTGCCCGGACGCGGGCCGGCCCAAAAGCCCGAGCCCAATCCGCAAGCCGGGCTCGCGCTGGGTAGCAATTTCTCGGGCCCGGGCTTGAACCAAAATTTGTTCGGGCCGTGCCGGCACGAGGAGACCCTGATGCCTGGCAATCCTGTGCCTTAGATTCTGAATTGTTGACAACAAAATGTTTTCTTCTTGATCTCTATGGCTAAGTGAAAACAAGAAAGTGAAGGGCAAATTCACTACGGCGCCAATAAAATACGTGAAAAAAGTCTGGTGCGCTTAGAAAGCCAATAAAAAAAAACACAGTGTCTAGTGTTACGTCCGACGGAACCCAAAATTGAAAACTAGAGTTACGTCCGACGGAACTTTAAGCCAGTTTCTAGGGTTACGTCCGACGGAACCCAGAATTGAAAACTAGACTTACGTCCGGCGGAACTTTAGGCCAGTTTCTAGGGTTACGTCCGACGGAACCCAGAATTGAAAACTAGAGTTACGTCCGGGGGAACTTTAGGCCAATGTTTTGAGTTACGTCCGCGTTAAGTAGAGCACAAAAAAAATGACAGCTAACGGCGCTATATCTACCGTGACGCTCTTTATGTGTAATCTATACGTAACAATATTGAAATGGTCACTTCTACGATAAATGTTCGAATCCCAAAACAAATGCTGCTACTTTATGGCCAAACCAGTTCAGGATGAGTAAATAATAGGTAACATGTTTGACAGCGCTGGCTCCCTGTCAGTCGAGTGGTCAGGAACGTGATATAAGCGCCCACTCTACTGCAGCGATGTGGGTTCGAATCCCAGCTGTGTTGAGGTATTTATTTTAATTAAAGGATTCAAATTTTTCTGTACTAGTCCATGCACACTTCTTTCCATATGCAACACTTGTATGCAAAGGAGAAGACGGGGATTAACAAAATTAAACCTCATGCAGTGGGCATCAGTGCCAATTTGTAGCGTCTGCAGCTTGCCGAGAACAAATTTACATGCGTCAAGAGTCTTAACAAATTTATGTAATTAATATGGCTAGGCGTCGGTTAATATTTTAACCTGATTAATCGGCTGGATTTATGCATCAAATATTCGGTTGTGTTGGTTAACAAGGAAGAACAAATGACCAACAAGAATTATGTAGCAGCCGAAATAAGATCACTATGTTTATACACTTGTTCACAGACATTCCAGGTGAGGTAAGTAGGTCATCCTCACGGCGCATGCATGATGCGGGCGAGACGCTTATCAGCATCGTCACATACACCTTTCTAGATTTGGGAACATCAGCACCCGCCGTGAGTGCAAAGGGCGGCGAATTAGCGCGCCTTGCTTACTACAGAAACAGTTTATACAACGACAAAACGGTATATATAATTGCCCACTCATTTTTTGTACCGTGTATATTTGTAGTTTTTATTCAAAATTTTGCTCTGTGGAATGAATATACACGAGTTCAGAGGTACACGAACAAGTCGGCATGGTTTATAAAGTTTAAGAGTTGTCGATGTAATATTGAGTTTTCTCACCAGCTTATAAACCGGTTAAAACAATTAATCGCGGCTTAAGCATTAATCGATTAATCGGAAGGTTAATGGATTGATAACGTATACCCCTTATAATAAATAATTGATTAGCGGTAATAAAGCGAATGTCCTGCTGGTCTTTTTTCTGCACAGAAAAAAAAAGAAATGTCGATAAATTTTAGTTAATTGATCTGGCTGACTAATGAAAAACGTAAAGAGGTTTTACATTGTTAATTCCTGTCTTCTACTTAGCTTGCATGTGTTGGATATAGAAAGAAGTGTACGTGGACTAGTACAGAAAAACGTGAATCCTTTAATTAAAGAAAAAAGAAACTCCATCAACCCAGCTCGGATTCGAACCCACATCGCTGCAGTTATGGGGATCACACTCCTGGCCACTCGACCGACGGGGAACCGGCGCTGTCGAACATGTTACCTATGATTTACTGATTCCGAACTGGTTTGGCCGTAAAGCAGCAGCATTTGTGTTTCGAAATTTTACTTCATTTATCGTACAAGTGACCATTTCAATATTGTTACGTATAGATTACACATATAGAGCGTCACGGTAGATATAGCGCCGTTAGCTGTAAATTTTTGTGCTTTACTTAACGCGAACGTAACTCAAAACATTGGCCTAAAGTTCCCCCGGACGTAACTCTAGTTTTCAATTCTGGGTTCCGTCGGACGTAACCCTAGAAACTGGCTTAAAGCTCCGTCGGACGTAACTGTAGTTTTCAATTCTGGGTTCCGTCTGACGTAACTCTAGAAACTGGCTTAAAGTTCCGCCGGACGTAACTCTAGTTCTCAATTTTGGGTTCCGTCGGACGTAACTCTAGACACTGCGAAAAAAAAAACATCTGGGCCCCATCAGCATAGTGGAAGGGAACGGGTCAGAAAACGAGGGCACTCCAGCAATAGAGCACAACATGATTGTCTTTTCCCTCTGCTTTTCAAACTAAAAGAAACAGACCAAACGTGACCTGTACTTTTCACTGTGCGCATAGTTTCGATGACTAATTTTCGAAGCACAGGCCATATTTTTTTCTGGTAAGAATGGTTTCAAAACCATGATTAAAGGCAAGAAATAACAAGTGCAGACAAAATAATGCTGCCAACATAACTATCCAGAAAGACAAAAAATGAATTTATGAAACTGGACGCACCGGCTGCTCAAATTTCAGCAAGGAATGGAACAACGAAAGGTGCAATACATGGGGAAGGATTGCAATAATAAAAAAACAATTATCCATTTACTAGGAATCATTTCAGGTATCCTCGGTGTGCCATGATTTCGAAGACTGGCAAATGAAGTGGCAAATGAAGTTCCACGATTACCGAAAATACAGCTTATAAGTGAGAATATTTAAGTTGCACAAATTTCGCTCCAAGTTTAACGAGAAGTTACATCCAAAGTAGTCGTATTTGCTTTGTGTTTACGCTTTTTAGGGTAACAGCAAACATCTTCCAGTTTGTGTTTATAGCCTGTTGGACTAGGGATGATATTTAACAACAGCCTGACGGGCTCATGTTCATTTTATTAAATTCTGCCGGGCTCGGGCGGGTCTCGGGCTTATATTTTCAAAATTTGTGAGGCTCGAGCCGGGTTCGGGCTCAAATTTTAAAAATTTGTTGGGATCGGCCTGGGCTTGGGCTTACATTTTAGAAATTTGTTGGGCCCAGGCAGGGCCCGGGACGAGTCTATTGGGTTTAGTAAAACATGTTGCTGGGCTAGTTGGTTCATGATCATAAAAACTGGGATTAGCGCTTTAAAGAACAGGACACACGTAAGAGAAAAATGGACAGGACTGGCGCTACTTCAACTGATTTATTGACAAGCTACATCTTCGCATTTATACAATGACAGACTCGATCATGCGCAGCGAGAACTATTTGAAGGACAACTCCCAACCAATCATCGCAACAAATACAAAGATAACCGCAGCCATAAACACTAAGTCATACATGATAAAAAATCCAACTCAGAGGAAAAAAGGGCAACGGAAGTGTCACTGACACAATCAGTACCAAATTTCTTGATGTAAAACGCCTCCAATATTTCACGCGCGTTTGCATCGTGGCTTCTGCCCAAAATCTTAATCTCACTTAGCCGTGCGACACAATCCTTACAGTTAGCGCAATGCGCAGGCAAGTGCGCTGTCCCCCCATTCTTAATTGCCAATTCATGTTCCCGTGCTCGATCATTAATACACCGGCCCGTCTGGCCGATATAGGCCTTCCCGCACGACAGCGGAATCTTGTACACCACGCCCGTGCAGCACTTCACAAAAGGCCTAGCGTGCTTCTTGTTGCAAGCTCGCTTCTGCGCGGCCGAAATGCGAGGGCAGAGGGCAGAGAGCTTCCTGGGAGCGGAAAAGACCACAGGGATGCCGTGTTTCGTTGCCACCTTCTTCATGTGGTGGGAAACCTTGTGCACGTAAGGCACCACTTCAGGCCTTACTGTCTTGCGCACCACATCCGCCCTTTCCTTTCTTCCGCCCCTTGAAGTAGCGCCAGTCCTGTCCATTTTTCTCTTACGTGTGTCCTGTTCTTTAAAGCGCTAATCCCAGTTTTTATGATCATGAACCAACTAGCCCAGCAACATGTTTTACTAAGCTATCTTTCTTCTACAACGGGCTCTTTTTCTTTCAATTGTGTCTCCCCTTCTCCTTCTCAAGCCTACGTCTTCGCAAGCAGCATAATAACCTCAACATGCCGGGCACGTTTCTACAGCTTCTGCATACGAAAGGGCCGGATCCCAAAGGAAGTTGCGGACATGTTTGGCCAGGTGAAGCCGTCGCCGGGGCACGCAAATCGAATATGCAGAATTTTGAGATCAGAGATGAGACGGCAGGTGCGATTTTTTCAAGACTGCCTACGCATTTTGTGCTTTAGCCTGGATCCCCCCTGGTTGGCCGTGATCAAGCTCTCCTCGTTTCGGCGGTTGATTGCCCATTTGACGGAAGACCTTTGGACGATACACATTCGGGAAGTGCTCAGTATTCTCAAAGAACGCTGCAACGGGAGCCAGGCAAGTGGTCTGGTTGTGCTGGATGATAGCCTGGAGGTGCCAGAAGAGGTTTCCAAGGTTTTAAATAATGGACCCAAGTTCAGCTATGAGCACCGCATACCTGCACACGAACTGCTAGCCCTGAACCGCCGCATCGCAAGAAAGGCGCCACAGGAGGACAAAGAACGGTGTGTGTTGGAGGGTGTTGACGTGATTGCCAGGTGCGTGAAGAGTGGGCCTCCCAGTCAGAAACCTGACCCCACTAGGAAGGTGGTCGCCTTCTTTAAGGACAACAACCTGCAGCTAATGCAAGCCGACAAAGAGGGAGGTTTTGTTGTCGTGCCGAGTGGGACGTTCTCGGAAAAAGCGTCACAGGCCGTAAAGAAGAACTTTGTTCCGGTGAAAGCAAGTGCGACGAGGAAGAAAAGCAAGGCGTCTGCTTTGTGCAAGGAGCTTCAGCTTACCAGGTTAGCGAAGTGCGTTGCTGACAGTAAAAGTAGTGCCCTAAAGGTCTTCTTCTCAGCAAAAACACACAAAGTAGATGTGCCATTCCGTACCATTGTTAGCGAGAGGGGCACTTGGCAGAAATGTGTCAGCGCCTTTCTTGTAAAACATTTGAATCAGTTAGCTGTCAAGGACCCGTACGCCACAAAGAATTCGGAAGTGGTCACTCGTTTCTTTGAAAGTGATCCCTCTGTTAGCTATGGGTTTTCAGTGGATGTTGAAGATTTGTTTTATTCTGTGCCTCAGGGAGCGTTATGTGCATGTGTCAGGGAAATTATTGACGAGAACGGTGCAGTTAAATTTCAGAACGCAGCCGGTGTGTCGGTCGATGGCTTCATTTCATTGTTGGAATTTTATCTTAAGAATACCTTCATCACTTTTGACGACGGCTTTTACCTTCAGCGACAAGGCATTTGTATAGGTTCGTGTGTTGCTCCTGTTTTATGTAATATTTTGTTAGCCTTTGTTGATAGGGCGCTGGAAAGGGCCTTTGAAGGAGGAATGGTCTGTAAAGTTTTTAGATATGTCGACGACTTTTTGGTCTTGTTTAACGATTTAGAATTAACAGCGCGTGCACAAGCTATTAACCAAGTTTTATCCACCTTTCGAATACATGGAAAAGGCTTAAAGTTCACACACGAACTACCGTTAAACGGTGTGTTACAGTTTCTAGATCTTAACTTAGAATTTCAGAAGGGCCACACCTGTTGGTGTTTTTCGCCTAGGGCTAAAAAAGCTCTGATGCCGTTCAGCTCGTCACACTCCAAGACAGTTAAGCGCGCAATTGCAGGTCTATGCCTAGAGTCTGCACTCACGAGGTCGTGTTTTCATAAAATGCACCAATCCTTCCAAAAACAGGTGGAAAGATTGATTTTAGCAGGTTTTCCGTGCTCGGTTATTACAGCGGTTGCTGAGTCCTTGTTGCAGAAGATAAAAAGGGGCGGAAGAAAGGAAAGGGCGGATGTGGTGCGCAAGACAGTAAGGCCTGAAGTGGTGCCTTACGTGCACAAGGTTTCCCACCACATGAAGAAGGTGGCAACGAAACACGGCATCCCTGTGGTCTTTTCCGCTCCCAGGAAGCTCTCTGCCCTCTGCCCTCGCATTTCGGCCGCGCAGAAGCGAGCTTGCAACAAGAAGCACGCTAGGCCTTTTGTGAAGTGCTGCACGGGCGTGGTGTACAAGATTCCGCTGTCGTGCGGGAAGGCCTATATCGGCCAGACGGGCCGGTGTATTAATGATCGAGCACGGGAACATGAATTGGCAATTAAGAATGGGGGGACAGCGCACTTGCCTGCGCATTGCGCTAACTGTAAGGATTGTGTCGCACGGCTAAGTGAGATTAAGATTTTGGGCAGAAGCCACGATGCAAACGCGCGTGAAATATTGGAGGCGTTTTACATCAAGAAATTTGGTACTGATTGTGTCAGTGACACTTCCGTTGCCCTTTTTTCCTCTGAGTTGGATTTTTTATCATGTATGACTTAGTGTTTATGGCTGCGGTTATCTTTGTATTTGTTGCGATGATTGGTTGGGAGTTGTCCTTCAAATAGTTCTCGCTGCGCATGATCGAGTCTGTCATTGTATAAATGCGAAGATGTAGCTTGTCAATAAATCAGTTGAAGTAGCGCCAGTCCTGTCCATTTTTCTCTTACGTGTGTCCTGTTCTTTAAAGCGCTAATCCCAGTTTTTATGAGTCTATTGGGCCGGGACTAGAAATTGAGGCCCGTGAAGTGCTCTGCAACAGTATAGGTGTGAAGGAATTTTCATTTTTGAAGGGGGTGGGAAATCACGGGGAGAGGGGAGTTGAGGGATTGTACACAATTACTGTTCATTGATGCGTAACCCCTCATCTCACACATCCACTACATCTGCACAAGTGCCACATACACTGACAGCAAACATGTCCTACACTCACTGATAGCACTGCCTATTCAGGAAGAGTATTCTGCACCACAATTTGTACATGTAAGCCACGTATGAGTGCAAAACATGTTTGTTGAAACATGCAATGCACATTCACCTTTCCTGACTGCACATGCAGCAAGACAATCGCTCCAAGTTACGTGGGACGATTCGCACAGGTCGATTGTTAGCTTATGCCAAAAGTATAGTTCGACTCACCTCAATGTAAACGCCAACTTTTCTCCGGCACTCACAGATCTCCTCGTAACCCTCTTAGGTCGGATGAGCGGCGCCACCATGGCTAGTAGTGTGTCAAACCTGCGAGTCAGTGATTGTGTACGTGCGTGCAATCGCAACTTGGAAATCGACGAGACAAAGTTTAACATGCTTTGCACGCGTGGGGCGCTGCGCAATTAGGCTACGGAAGTCACAAACACAAAGAAGACACGCTGCGGTCATTTCAAGAAGGCAAAAGAAGCGCTTGCATTGACTCATACGTTCAGGAAAACGAATTTCATGAGTACAGAATCTCAAAAGCAGCGCGGGGCATTGATGATGTGCACATGACAACACTAATATAAGCATGCATACCCCGCAATAGCACAAACATGCTGCACAATCTGGGTGTATAACAGCCGGAGCAGGTAGCTTGCACAAATATTCTGCGAGAATTCACGTAGTGTGCCCGGTTATGCAACCGCGCACGTGGTATAGAATACAGTACAATAAAAGTTACCTTTCCACAGACATCCGGAAGTACTTGAAGAAGTCAGTGCCGTCTCCTTGCCTCAGTTGCTGAACTACGGCGAAGTATTCTCCGTGAACACGTCTGTGTTTGAGAAGTTGGCGGGTGCGCTTGTGTTGGAGAGCACGCCGCCAGTGTTGGCTCAGCACATCTGCCGACACCATCATTCCCACCAACGGCCACTGAACGTTGTTATTCGAGGTCACGGCGTAAGCAACGAGGAATTCTGTGACGTCCGTGCTCAGCTGATACGAGACGAGCGTCATGGTCAGAAGCAGGAACTTCGTGAAAAACCACGCCATGACTGCAGCAGAAGCGGCAGAAGTATGTCCCGCGTCGGCAGAGAACCGCAGAACCCGGATGTTAGAGCGACGACGTCAGAGCTTTAACTTTGTTTTTGGTTTACTGTCTAGAACCAATCACACTACTTGATTCAAGTGACGTATTTGGTCCGACACTGATGGCGGCGTCCGGCTCCCAAATGCAAAAGAAAACGGCCGCCCGACGCAGACTCGCGTGTCGGACCGACAAGTCGGATCCGACATGTCGGATCCGACTTGTCGGACTCAAAAGAAACCAGGCTTTACACCTTCTACTGTGCCGTGTGGAGCTGATCGGTAGGCATGCGTCTCGTAATGGGTGCTTCCAATAAAAAGATGGCGGACTTGGGTGTACTTCACGGCACGTGCTTCGTTGGGGGTACTGACCACGATAATATCCTGTGCAAGGTTCGTACAGATGGTATCTTCTCGCGCACATTCTTTGGGCGTGCCTGCCGCTGCGAGTACCGCGGACATGACTATATTAGCTTCGATTCGGTCGAGGTTCATGCCGCCACGTGGTCGCATAACAATTTTAGTATCCTCCTTCGGCAAAATCCTTGGCATGCGAGCAGCGCAAGTTAAGCGTGCTGATATGCGGTGGGCGACGGCAGCATCTTTGGTGCGAGACTTCACGGGCGGGGCGGTAGAATTCTCGGGTAAAGTTGGGGCCGAAAGGCGTTGGCTTACTTGTTTGCCGGTGGTTTTTCATGCCTCGTTATCGTTTGGTAAAAGGTCGACGCCGTCCACAGCGACGGCAGTCCGGCCGAGATGGCTGGCGATGCCCGGGGCCGGCGGCGGCATGGCTGCGTGCGACGTGGCGGTGGGATCGGCGATCGTGGGCAGAGTAAAATCCATGGTTTCAGGCGTAATATTCAATTTGGCGGTGGTATCCTCCGGGCGGTGAGGTCCCCATGAGTCGGCGAGCACATTTTCAGCCGTCTCGAGCGATGCGGGCGTGGCGTGGCCGTGCACTTGATCTGCGGTGTAGAGCGGCCCGGCAGCTGCGCCTGGCAGCGCGTGGCGCGTAGCCCGGCAGCGCGTGGCGCGTGGCCCGCCGGCTTGCCTGGTGTGTCGAACTCCTGGCGAGGCTTAGCGGCGGAAGGTCGGTGCGTCCAGGAAAATAGCTCGCTGGTGGCGTTTGGAGAAGCACAAGGACATAAAATTGGTTTCCCGTGAAAGCGGAAAACTTCACGGATCCGATGCTAGGGCTATTTACCTCGGTGAAGCCGCTAATTGAACCAGACCGTCGATTAATTGCGGAGCCGACGTGGAGTGAACTTGCATCGCTCGGCCCCCTAGTGGCCGATCGGAAACACTGTGTAGAAGGTCTTTGTAGAGCGTCTGTAAAATAAAGCGTACTTATGAAAGTCTCATGTTTTGGTTATGCTACAGCTGGTGAAACGGCAAGCATAAAAAAGATGTCTCACATTATTTACTGCTTTTATTTAAAGAAAAAAAATTGATGGGGAAACAACATAGAACAAAGGAACTCTCTCTTTACATAGTGGGAGCTTCACAGCCTAATGAACGAACATGTTACACGGAGAAGCATGCGAATTCCGACGGAAGTGCAGAATTGATTGTGATGCATTATAGCGTGAAGTATTGGGCGTTAAGGGTACGGCTAACTGTTTAGTAAAAAAGCCGGGGTAACAAAAACGAGTTCAAAGAGCAGAAAAACTGAGAACAAACGCACATTTTAGGATAGGATGCTTAGCTTTTGACTAAATATATTGACACGTACCATGCGTTTTACCAATCGCAGATACGAGTCATGTCGCTTTGAGTAGTTAAGTTGCCGTATGGGTAATTACTTTTTGATTAACTACACAACAATCAGCAAAAAGTCGCACGCAAGATGTTACGTGTGAATGCGAGTAATTGAATAATCTTAGAAAAAGTACGGGACCGAGACCCTTGGAAAAAGTACGGAATCCTATATGGAAGATAATAATGTCAAAAAAGTATTAACGCCAATGAACTTTTCAATCATTAAAAAGGAGAGACGGAGCCAGGTAAAGTTTAACAGTGCAATCGAAAATACGCTAACAACACGAACCAATAAAGGTGACAGACTTGCTGACGCGTATTATTTCAAACTGTCTGGTATTTGTAATTTTTAGAAAGCGAGAAATACTTCAACAACACAAAAACTAACAAAAGTTAAAAAGAGTGCTGTTAAAATTACAATATACTAAGCATCCAGCAGACGTTCTGCCACACTGCAACTAGTGAGCTTGGTTTCTGTGTCCACGCAAATATACAAATCAGGGGGCTGACTGCACCTCCTCGAACAAAATTAATTACAATCACTACGCAAGCAGTGGAAATCGGGCTCACACATTAACCCCAAGACGCCTTTGAAGACTCGCCAGAAGATTATTTGTTTTTGTTCCTTACCTTTCAACGTTTGCACGGTCCAGCGATATAGGGAAGACCCAACACGGGTGAGAACGATCCAAGATAACAGACTTTCTCTCTCTCACTACGCGTGGGATTCACCTCAAGCGCAACAGGTTAACTCGCCTGCTAAAGGTATTTGTAACGTTATGTTGTTAAGTAGGCTAGACGTACGCGACAAGGATATAAAACTACAGTTGAGTGTGTTCCTATGGCTTGAAAGACGGGAGGGACAATTGACTTAGTCGGAATGCCCTATCGCCTGGTGGCAGCGACAATGCACCCACCCTGGGTAGGACGGCCCGAGGCTGCCTGTTGGGAACGTGGGCTCAACCCGGCGCTACAGTGCAAGCCACGGGTCTCAACCGAGTGGCACAATCGTTAGTCAAGAGAGCGTTTTGCTACGCACCGTGAAACTGCTCGACGTGGTTTAACCAGGGTGTGGGAACGAACTTTTTTTTCGTTCCCACACCCTGGTGGGAACGATAAAAATCACGATTTCGTGATTGCCTGCATCACGCAGGGAATCACGAAATCGTGCTCGCCTACTGTGACAGGCAGCCTAGACCACAAATTCACAAGGCTGAAAAGAGTGGTTACCTTACTCATGTCCCTGTATCGGTTTCAGAGAAAGTGGTCAAGAAGGTGAAAAACGCGAACAGCCCCGAGAACAACAAGGAAAGCCCTTATACTCGACCAGTTGTCATGAACTATATGCATAGGGTTTCGCGCCGGCTAAAGAAAGTGGGCGCCAAACATAATATTCCGGTGGTATTTGTGCCCCGTTGAAACTAAAGGGCTGTGCAAGGCTGCAAATCAGAAGACGAAAAAAGGTTTCGAATGTGGTACCCGGCACAGGCGACAGTTCGTCAACTGCGCAGATGCAATTGTATCCAAGATCCCCCTCTCCTGGGGTAGGTCTTACGTGGGGCAAGCAGGCCGCTGTCTCAACGACATATTACGGGTCCATCAGAATGCTTGCCCGCAACTTTGCGGCAAATGAAAATTGGAGCGCGCATGTTGAGAGTTGCGATAAGAGTTGTTCGCCCGATTTTGAGGGGAAAACCATGTTGTACCGCTCCAAAACCAAGATTACCCGCGACATCTACGAAGCATATGCAATGTTGTCAGGAGTGGAGGGCGATGGCGTTAGCGCCCCTTCAATCCGGCTTTCGACGCGTGAAATAGGTTTCCTAATTGGGGAATAGATATCATGTCACGTGTTCCGTATTATTGTTATTTTTTCGTGTGTTTTTCATCTCTATCATATATAACCGCCCCTTCAACATGACAATAAACAGTTGATGGTTTGCTCCTCACCGCGTCTGTTTTTGTGTAGTTGACCCTATTCTTCTACGTTTTCGAGTCAGGCAGCGCAACTGTGCACTTCAAGATGAAAAAAAACTATCCAGCAATTTACGCTGGTCATGTCTGGCCTCTGTGTCACGGGATGTAGCGGGGAACTAGAAGACAGCAGAGCCCAGGAGCAACCGATGGAGGCTGGGGTGCCTGCAACATCAGCGCCGATCACCAGCAAGCCCATGACACGGGAGGCAGAAAACGCCCAGGAACCCATGAAACCGGCGCAAAAGAGGCGGACTGAGAAGTGGGGTAGCAAGAAAATCACCAACATCGACGCTGGGCTACAGGCACACGACGCCAGACTCCACCGGCTCGAGAGTAAGATCGAAAAGATGTTCACGTCGCTCAAGACCACCGTCAAAAAAAGATTCTCCGAAGTCGACAACACATGCACAGCATTGTAAAGAAGTAATGAGTTGATCATGAGCCATCCGGTAGTTTCTCAGAAACAGGACACCCAAATTGCGGCGGCGGGAGGAAATTCCAGACACCATCAACCATGGCCACAATGGTGATGAGCAAAGTGGTGTGGCAGTAGAACTGTCGCGGCCTGCAAGGAAAGCGAGCAGTTTTACAACACATCGAGCATGCCGGACACAGGCCCGACATCATACTACTGCAAGAAGCTCTCTTGGCACCACCGTCCCGCCCTCGCTACAGGTTGCAAAAGGTACCACTTGACGGCCGAGGACTGCACATTTTTCCAAAAGGGACTCACGATGATGGAGCACCACATTACCAGGATTAAGATGGAGCACGCCTTTTCTATAATTGCGGTGGGCAGAGACACAAAACAAAGTGTTTTTGTCAATATATACAGCATCCCGTCGCAGACCCAGCAGTGGTTCAATACGATCCTTCAGAAAGCGAGTGTGGTAACGGGCAACGCTAAACTGATAGTTAGCGGGGACTTCAACGCCATGGACCAATCATGGGCGTATGTCAGAACAACGCCAAGGGCAGGAACATATCACAGGCCGCATTGCACATCGGACACATCCTCATCACGAATCCGGCCAACCCCACGAGAATAGGAAACTAGGTGTCCAGGGACACAATCACTGACCTGACGTTTACCACGAACATCGGAGCCAGCGAAGTCACCTGGGAAACACCGGGGACGAGCTAAACAGCGTCTACATGATCGTAGTGATCGAGGTAGTCACGCCGGGATCCAAGTCGACCCCCCCACTTAGGTACACTTGAGTTGGCTGGGAAGCGTTCAGGAAACTAAGGCGCGAAGGGACTACTGATACCCAAAACATTGAAGACATCGGGGAATGGATGAAGGAGATCGTGGCCGACGACGTAAAGGCGGCGACCAGAGAAATCGAAACGGAGGTACAGGCGGACGGCATGGACAGAAGACTAGCCCACCTCATAGAGGCGAAGTAGTCCATTTTGTGATGGTGGAAGAAACAGACTCAACTGGAGGCTGAAAAAGAGGCTTGCGGAAATAAATCGAGCGATAGAAGAGCGCTTCCGAGTGCTTAGTTACCAATTGTTGAGTGAACTCTGCAATGTGGCGGACGGGTAGCGCCATAACGAAAAGACGTGGTACCTGCTCCGACACCTGCTAGATGAGAAACTGTGACAAGTGTGTGGTGCCCCCATCCCTGATATTCGTTGGCCGCTAAGTTCGTGGCCCCACCAGGCTCGGTGGGCAACATTGTGTGTGGCCGGGCAATAAACACCGCCGAGCACGGCTGCTCGGGGGTCAGTCACCGTCACCACCAGCACGCTGCATGTCGTCTCTCGGCAGGAGGGTACCCCTACCCCCCCAGGTTCACGAACGCGGGTCTAAATTGTGACAGAAACACTAAATCGCACCAGAGAGACATGCTCGCCAAACTCCTGCATAAGGAAATCGCAGAACACGGTGAAGATGCGGTGAAAAGAAAACCCACGGCCCATACCACGGTAGACCGAACGCGAGCATAGACAGAGACATACAGGCGGAAGAGGTCATGACGAGCTCAACAGCAAGTCGGCACCGGGGCCCTACAGGGTATTGAACAGAGCTCTCAAGAACCTGGACGATTGCTGCGGGGAATCCCTCAAGGCGCATTACGAGTGCTGGAGGGCCGGATCCCTGCCGAAGGAATGTAAGAAGTCCAAGGTGATCCTCATCCTGAAGACAGGGAAGCCTCCGAGCACGGACCAACTCCGCACGATCTCGCTTACGTCCTTCGTGGGCAAAGTGCTGGAGCACGCCTTGGTTTCACGATGGCAAGAGTATCTGGAAGACAAAGATCTGTATCAAGAGATAGTCATTGGCTTCCTCCAATTCCTCAGCATGGAGGATGCCAGGATACAGCTAAAGCTTCATACCTTGGATGGCGACCCCGTGGACTCTAAGGCTATATTATGCCTGGACCTGCAAGGGGCCTTTGACAACGTCAATCACGCAGACATACTCGAGCAGGGGTCGGAACTACATTTGGGAGAGAGGTCTTATGACTACATCAAGAACTTCCTAACGGGAATTAAGGCAGAGATCGTGGCAGGGAACATCGAAACGGAATCCAGAGAAGTGGGTAGCCGAGGCACCCCTCAAGGGTCGCTTCTCTCACCGATCCTTTTCAACTTGGTCATGATCAGAGTAGCCAAGAAACTGAGTCAGCTAGAAGACATCGGACATATCATATATACCGATCACATTGCGGTATGGGTAACAGGAAGCAGCGACGCTCACGTCGAAGCTCCCCGCAGGGGGCACCTTGACTAGTGAACGTGTTTGGTTTGTAGCGCCACCACGGTCCCGAGCTCCGAAGGGGTGCTTACACCTGTAGGCATTTGGTGTTTGCAGCACCACGGACCCGAGCACATGTGGGTTGAACCCACCCACGCCCTGGCTGTGCGTGGCTTAGCCGTGTCCGGCGAAAAGGGCATCCTGGTGAATGAGCCAAAGCCAGGGTTGTTTTGAACCTTCACGGCCTCCTGGCAGCGGCAACACGCCACTTTGGCCCCCGCTTCCCGCAGACGGTGCCCCCGGTCTGACCCGGCCTGGGGGGAATCAGCCAGTCGCCTTTTCCTGTCCTCCTCTCAGCTCCTTCTCTTTCCTATTCCGTTTCCTAACACTGTCCTGTCATCTCATTTCTTCCATATTTCTAAGCTTTTCCTGGCGGCGAGGTTTAATCCTGTGCAAAGACGTCACTCTCGATCCCGAGCATAGGATTATAATGGCAAGGTACGGCTAGCGTGTGAAGTCACGTTCCCTTGTTGGGCTCGGTTGCGGGTGGCCGGCCTTGCTACCGAATGTACACCATGCATTTATGGCTTCCTTTTCCACCCCAAGAACAACTGACCGGTCCCTCAAAAGGGGCCGCACCGAAGTACTTAGCATCAGAGCAGCTCCACCTGTCGAAGCCTTTAACAAATACCTTGGGGTACACTCTGAAAAAGAAAATGCACCCCTAGCGAAACAATCGGTGTTCCTAATTGCAAAATGCCTCGAGAACATCGTTGGGAAAGACTACCATGCAAAAAAACTTGCCTCCGGTGACCTGCTGGTAGAAGTACAAAGAAAAAACCAAAGTGAAAACCTCCTGAAACAGGACACCCTGGCTCAACTAAAAGTGATGGTCACGCCACATCGTAGCTTTAAAACAAAACACAAGGCGTCATCTCTGAACGAGAACTACTTCATGAGGATGAAGACGATCTCCTCGAAGGGCTCAAAGACCAAGGCGTAACAGCTGTGCCGACGATAACTTGCGTCGCGCAGGTGAGGAAACCCGAACTAAGCACATTGTTTTGACTTTCATTCGTCCAACACTTCCCAAATCGGTCCATGCTGCATTTATTTCCTGTCCAGTGCGTCCATACATACCTAATCCACGAAGGTGTTTCAAGTGCCAGAAGTACGGCCAGGGAACTCTGTCGTGCCGTGGCCAGTCCATTTGTGCTCACTGTGCAAGCACTGATCACACCAGTGATGATTGTAACAAGCAACAAGTGAAATGCCCAAACTGCAGTGGACCACACTCTGCCTTCTCACGGCCATGTCCATCATTCAAAAAAGAAAGATCATCCAACTGAAGGTCACTGAGAACCTCACGTTCCCACAAGCACGCGTGAAGCATGCCTTGCTATCGGGCAGAAGTTACGCGGACGCAGCTCGCCGGGGGGTGGGGCGTCGTCTGGTAGATGCGGGCACCCAGTACAGCGAGGCTGACCTTGTCCCGTCACAGCCCCCCACTCAGCAGCAGAAAGTCGCTACCGTAGCTTCTGCTGCTTCACTCCGACCTAGTGCTGGGCGAAAGGCCACCAGCAGGACTCCTGTCCAGGTCAGTGATGTTGACCTGGCCTCGTCTCAGGAACCTGTGCAAAGCTGAACGCTGCACCTGTGGGTAACGCTGTACCAGCTGTGCCCAGTGCTGTGGCTACGGCCTCTAGCACAAAGTCTGGTCCTGACAATCTTTCAACCTCGGAAACCGCAGTTGAGGCCATGGATGTCTCTCCTAGTACGTCTGCTCCTGAGGATCACAGGAGCGCCGCGGTGCCACAGGTCGTGGCAAACCAACCAAACCAAAGGCCAGTAAAGTCGTTGCCCTTGGAACTGACCCCACATCCTAAGTGAACTGTTCAGAAGGGCCCTGAAACACGGCCTGCTAAAAAGAGTGGAAAAACATAATCCAAAACATGATCCTTTTAAATTCAAAGCATTTCAGTAACACACGATGTGATCCGTTCCCGGTGAGCGTCGTAGTCCGCTCCCCGTCGGCCACACGTGCGCCCTCTCCCCCGCGTCCTCCTCGCCTGCTCTCCGCTCACAACACCCTCTCTCGCCGCGTTCGGTCAAACGCATCGCATCGCTCCCCCTACACTATATATAAAAGAAATACTATCCGGCGCCCGGTTTCGATCCTTCGACCCTGCGGGCGGAACGCAAGGTACACGGCGCTCTACCCACAGCGCCACAAAGCCGCCACAGATTGCCACGCGAAGAACCCGCCTTATATCGTTGACTCATTCAAATTACTGCTGACGAGCGCTCTCTCGTCAGCAGTTGCCACAAGTGCAACTACGTTAACGTAAAACTAGTTAACGTCGTGCGCCCCCGGAAATGCTCTGCATTTGATCGTGCCCCTCGCGAGGGGGACGGGTCTCGGTCGCGGGACCCGTGGCGCCATCTGGCGGAGGCACGGCACAACTCGTAGCGTGTCTCGAAACAGCGGCAAATATGAATTTTTATTTAGTTCTAGCATTCCAAGCAGCTTGGGTGACTATTTGTTTTTTTGCGCTCGTGCAGTAAGCATCCCCCAAGTTTCCACAATATCTCACGTCTAGAAATTGCATTTCTTAGACGGAAAAGCGAGCGCAGATGCGTAGTCGTGCTGCCGACCGCTGTGCTTGTTCACCCAGCGCAAAAAAGTGCCCCCGCACCCTACTTTTACGCTGTACGTTAAAAATATCATTTGATTTTATTTCCTTAGTACCTATATTGACTTCGCTGACTCATCTCCCGCCTTCAAGAGGCCCTATATTTTCCTACTGGCATACCAGTAAGGGAAGTGTCGCATGTGCGCCTGTGCAGTGATTGTGTGAAGCGACCTTGACTTGTGGCTAGATACAGTGTACAAACTAACGAAGCAAAGAAAGGCACATTCTTCCATTCACAAACGTGTCCTCGCTTCGTTTCAACTGAGCGAACGAATTACGACGGCCCGTAGGCGGCCGGCGGACGAAACGCTGGGCCAACTGACTCTGTCTGAAGGCCGTAGAGCCGTGCAGTAGCGCAGCCAATTGCGAGCTTGACTCCTCCCGACGTCACGCGAAAACGCCACAGAAAATGGGCGAGCGTAATGAGAGGAGGACAGCATTTTTTCTCTTTTGCTGATTTTCATGGCTGCTGAAAGTGTTATGTACTGGAATTGTAGGGGGTTGTTACGAAACCTAGCCGATATTTATGATATCCTCACTAATCACAAACCACAAATACTGTGTCTCCAAGAAACACACCTGCGCATATCACAGACAAACTTCCTAACACAGTACATTGTTTACCGTAAGGACAGACAAAATTGCATCCAGCCGTCTGATGGTGTGGCAGTAGTACTCCAAAAATCTCTGGCTTGTCAGTACCTCCAGCTACAAACGTCACTCGAAGCTGTAGCTGTCAGAGCCATAGTTTTTGGCAAACTAGTAACAGTTTGCTCTCTCTACATTTCACCTGGCTATCGCCTTTCAAGTGTCGAATTTTAAAACCTCATCAATGAACTACCTGAACCTCACCTCATAACCGGGGATTTTATTGCTCACAACCCCATCCGGGGATCTGTGCGACCCCATGCTCGAGGGCGACTCATTTAAAAGTTTTTCATGACATCCGGATGTTGCACCCTTAATATGAAGCGCCCCACATATTACAACTCCACACACCACACATACTCAGCAATAGACCTTGCAATTGGCTCTGCAATCTTACTGCCTATGCTTGAATGGAGCGTATTTAACAACCCGTATGGCAATGATCATTTTCCTGCAAAATTAATGGCTGTAAACAGTGACTCTCAAGGCACACAACCACTTCGAACATTTAAATTACAAGCAGCTGACTGGAAAACATACAAAAAACTTTCCAGGCTACCCCTACAACAATAAGCCATTTAGATGTTGAAGCAGCACGTTCACTGATTACAGCTAACATTCTTGACTCTGCTCAAAAAAGCATTCCAGAGACTACTTTTAAAACTCCCCCAAAACCCAGACCATGGTGGAATAAGGACTGCGCGCGTGCACGGTCTGAACAGAACAGGGCGTGGGCACTTTTACGCCGCTATCCCACGGGCGACAACCTTCTCACGTTTAAGCAGGCAAAAGCTAAAGGGAAGCGTACGCGACGTATGGCAAAAAATGAAAGTTGGACCAGGTTTATATCATCTATAAACTCTTCTACAGATTCTAGGAAAGTCTGGACTAGAATAATGAAACTAAAAGGATACAAGAGTCATCCTATTCCCCTAGTAAGTAATGTTGGTAACTCTATAAAAGATCAAGCAGATGCTCTTCGGAAACACTTTGAACATGTATTCAGTTCTTCACATTATACACAAACATTTTTACAGCACAAGAAGACAGCAGAGCGTCAGCCCCTTCGTGCGAACCAGCGCTCCAATGAGGGATACAATGCTCCATTTACAATGCTTGAATTGATAAATGCACTCTCTACATGTGGTAAGTCAGCCCCTGGAGCTGACCGAATCAGCTATGACATGATCAGACACCTACACAGTGAAACCCTGCATGCAATACTCTCTCTCTTTAACAAAATATGGCAAACAGGTCACCTTCCAAGAACATGGAAAGAGGCTATCGTTGTACCACTTCTAAAAGAAGGAACAGAATCCTGTCTTGCGGCGAGTTACAGACCTATCGCCTTGACGAACTATTTATGTAAGCTGCTCGAAAAAATGATAAATCGGCGACTATTGTACTTTCTCGAGTTTATTGGCCTCTTAGACAAAAATCAGACAGGCTTCAGGTCTGGAAGGTCAACTGCGGATAGCCTGGTTGCATTTGAATCATATGTGAAAGACGCCTTCATTCATAAGCAACACTGCTTCTCTGTGTTCTTTGACATGGAGAAGGCGTATGATAGAACATGGCGATACGGTATATTGCTAGATTTGCAGTCATTTGGCCTTAGTGGTAATATGCTCAACGTTATTAAGGACTATCTCTCTGATCGCACATTTCGTGTTCGTGTGGGTAACGTGCTGTCGAGAACCTTTGTTCAAGAAAATGGTGTACCCCAGGGGGGAGTGCTAAGCTGCGCACTTTTTCTTGTTAAAATGAGTTCACTAAAAAATGTTCTCCCACGAACTGTCTCATACTCCAGCTATGTTGATGACATTCAAGTTAGTTTTAAGTCCTGTAATTTATCGATATGTGAACGCCAAATCCAATTAAGTGTCAACAGACTGGTTACATGGGCTGACAAAAACGGGTTTATGTTTAATGCAGATAAAAGTACTGTTGTGGTATTTTCCAGGTGGCGTGGTGTCCATCCCCTTCCTTGTATTCATTACAAGGTCAGCCCATTCCAGTGAAAAATGAACACAAGTTTCTGGGTATTTTACTTTTCCACAAACTCACATTTATACCGCTTATTAAATTGCTAAAAATGAAATGCCTGAAAACGATGAACATTTTAAAGGTACTATCGCATCAGTCATGGGGAACGAACACAAAGTATCTGCTTTCACTTCTAAATAGCCTAGTAAGGTCAAGGATTGACTATGGATGCATTGTATACCAGTCTGCAACCAAAACTGCACTCAAAATGTTGGACCCAGTATACAACTTGGGGCTTCGCTTGGCCACAGGTGCAGATCGAACAAGCCCCATTCCATTCCTACATGTTGAATCCAATCAGTGGTCCTTAGAGTACCAGCGCAATTACACAGCTCTGATGTATGCTGCCAAGATTACTTTTCTGAAGGAACACCCTTTGAACGCCATTATGAAAAATAACACTGATAATAATAAACTTTTCGAAAGTCGACCATCCATAGCACCACCCTTCCCTTTGGCCGTGTCGCGCCTGTCAAAGGACCTACAAGTTCCTCTTGCTGAAGTTTACGGCACCTCCATTCATGAGTTGGTTGCTCCATGGGACATTTGCCCAATTCAGTGTGACATGTCTTTCAGAGAAATACAAAAGAAAAATGTCCCAAACATTGTTATTACTGAGCACTTTCTATCACTCAGGGACAAATACAAGGCAACTGAACTCTACACGGATGCCTCGAAGACTTCTGCAGCTGTGTTTTGTGCTGCAAATGGCCCCCTATTCACTTCGTCCAAAACAATGAACAGGAACACTAGTATATTTACTGCAGAGGCGTACGGTATCCTGCTAGCTTTGAACCACATTCTCCAACACAAAATTAAGAGCTCAGTCATATACACAAACTCTCAAGTGTTGTCTCAAAACTTTCATCCCTGAAGACTAGTAGAAACCCAACTGTTAATGCCGTTTTAAGAGCCCCCTGTACTCGGCTTATAGTCTCAAGCTTGCTGTCACAGTGTGCTGGCTTCCAGGCCACTGTGGCATTGCTGGAGATGAAGCCGCTGACCAAAGTGCTGCAGCTGCTGCCCTTCGTGATAACATAGATATTAAGCTGGTTCTATATCAAGACCTCAAACCTTATGTGAGGAGGAAGCTGTGAGAGCACTGGCAACAACAGTGTGATAAAGAAATAAGCAATAAATTACATGTCATTAAACCTAAAATTGAAAAACCTCCTTCTGAGAAACATGCTAGATCACTAGAAGTGGCCGTATGCAAAGTTAGAATCGGCCACACTCACATCACACATTCATACCTGTTGACTGGCACAAACAAGCCACAGTTTCGTCGATGTGGGGGGCACCTATCTGTCCTCCATGTGCTTATTGAATGCAAGATGTGCAACATTGAAAGGAAACGTCACTTTAATGAAGATTACGCATATAATATTCCCTTGCACCCTCCATTATTTCTCGCAGACCATCCCATGTTCTCTTTCAAAAGAGTTTTTAGCTACCTTACAGACGTAGATTTTTTAAAACACATATCTTACTGTCGATAACCTCACCTGGGCTCATGACGTGTTGCAAAACAATGGCGGAACCTGAGGCTTTACACCTCAGGTGGCTGCACTCACTGTTTTTTAATATGACCTTTTAAAGCACCCTTTCTCTTAGTATACTCATTATGTTTTAATATGGCCCTATACACCAATTCTCTTGCAAAATTTTTAATCTAGTGTCTTTATTACAATTCTTTGTAATCTCATTCACGATTGTCATGGCGCTCTTTGCCTTTGTCGGCCTGGCGCCATTAAACCTGAAATTATCATCATCCGCTCACGTCGAAGCTGCATTACAGCAAGCAGCAAAGTGAGCCGAGGACACCCTGGCAGGCACGGGGCTTCGGGGCTTACCCAGCAAGTCCAAGCTCCTGATCTACAAACCAAGGGTAGGATGCCGTGCAAGAGAAAGAAATGAGCATGAGTAAACCAAGGTATTCACTGTCGACGGCAACAGTATCCCAAAGGTAAAGAACATACGCGTCCTGGGCATGCTGATTGGTGAGCACAGTAACAACAGATGCACCATCACGTTACCGGCGGGGAAGGCGGCCAACGCTATCAGGTTCCTGCTGAGCGTGCCCAACAGAAGAGGAGAAATGCGCGAAGAAAACCTCGCCAGGCTTGTGCACTCCTTCGTGTGGTTCTACATCACGTACGTGGCAGTGTTTCATCGATGGAAGAAGATCAAGAAAATAAGCTCTACATCAGTATCCAACGGGCATATAAGACGGCTATCAGAGTACCCGAGACCATCAACACGAACGGACAAGTTAGCCTGGGCATCTATAACATGCTTGACGAAATTGCCGAGGCCCAAAGGGATGCCCAACTGGAGACTGTCGACGACCAAGGCAGAAAGAAAAGTTTTGGAGAAGCTGGGAATTGGATGTCACAGGCAACAGGGCCACAAGGGTCCGATTCCCGAAGGCGGACGTGGCAGAATCCGCGTGGACCTGTCCCGCGGAACATGCACGTAGAATATAATGTCGGCAGAAGGCGAGCAAGGGGTAAGGCATTGACAGACCTGCACGACAACGACAGCGGCTCCTCTGGATGCCTAGATGCTGCAGAATACGTAAGTAGATACGGCTTCACGGTAGTAGCAGTCAACGCTAAAGGGAGAGACGAGAGCGTCACCCAGCATAGGAAACAAACAACGACAGGAGACATTAGAGATCGGCAGTGCGCTGGCCGTCGTGTACCCAGGATGCCGAAAAGTCTTAGTTACTCTAGGCAGCCAGTGGAGGACGACGCCCGCGGTAGCATCTCCCCGGCAGCTGCCAGGATACTAAACCAAAAGACGGAAAGCGGCGGATGTGTTAGAATCCAGTGTTTCAGGCACATGCAGGGAAGGTTTCGGAGAACAACGACAAGCGCAACGAGACCGCATACCCAAGAGCGCGAGAATTAATAGACCGCGACGTGGGGGCCTCAGGACGACTGTGTTTCAGTACCAGGGATCGCATGACAAGGTTCAACGAGATCACGTGCGCCTACAGGAAGGCAAGACGAACGTAACCGGCGCCCTGCAAAGAGTTCAGCAGGGAGCAGGCCGTAATATAAACGCAACTACAAACATGAACGATTCCGAGCTCAGCGCTCAAGCAAAAGATGTACCCAGAGCCACACCCCAACGACAAGTGTAGGGTGTATCAAAAGGAAGTATCAACGCTCACACACATAGTTTGGGACTGCATCTTTTTCCGAACGGTGTCAGTATCGAAGAAGTACCGGCGGCGATACAAGAGGCAACGCGGAAAAGAAACTAAGAACTACACCCCAAAGCCGTCCAGTCGGCCATCGTGGCACTGGCTCGGTAGTAGACCGGCGGGCCGGGAATGGCTAGCAGGGCTCCGGCTGTGGTTGGATCAGGAAGACGACGCAGGCCACATCCGAAGTCTGCATAACGACTTTACTGCGGGATCAATAAAGTTTTTTCCAGTCCAATCAAACCAATTCCGCACTTATAGAATGTGGTCTGCTCCGCTGTGGCGCCACTTTCCAACAAGAGCACCATGGTGTATAGCAGTCTTAATTGTGTGTGCCACTGTAATGTGATGTTTTCGCGTTTCTTGTGTATGCTGCTGTGATCGCGACAAACATTGTATTCGTCATTCTTTATTACTATTTGGTGTTGCAGAATCGTCGGGTATATATAAGCCAGTACACCGATAAATAAGGCTGGGACGTAGGCATCGCACCCAGCTGTGCGTGGCTACCACGTGGGGTAGGACGGCGATGACCATTAGAACAGAGACTACGGGAGCGAGCCTGTCGAAGCCTAGGAGCCAATCGAAGCCAGTTGCGGGAGAGGAGATCTTACACCGGCGGCCCAACGGCAATCTCCAAACTCATTGCATGAAACTTAAAATAACCCTGAAATACCTTAACTGACGACTCAAAACGAAGACCGAAACGACAGTTTTTCGGCTTCTCGCTTAAATGAAATAATAAATAATGCTCTGTTTTTATTTTCATTCCGTCCAAACGTATCATTTTTTCCGTTTCGACACCCGGGGTTTAACATATCAATGATCGCATGCATGTGAGAAAAGTGTAATATCGCCACAGCGATGGGTCACCCGTGTAGCAGGCAAGATGCAACGTCGGTACCACTGCATGCGAAAACAAAAGGTCACGCGGTGACTACTCAAACAGAGCGCAAGGAAGCCATTCTGCAAAGGCTGCGCTTGAATGTGGCCTACACGTGACATTATTTGTATAAAATTCAGCAGGCATCTCCACCTCTTTGTTCCAGATGTGACTCACGAGAAGACATACATCATGTTATATGCATGTGTCCAAAGTACACCTTGCACAGGCAGAAACTCTTATTATCGTTGTGCAGCCAGTTTGGTGCGGGGCTTGAGCTGATGGCTGGTTTGGGTCCATGATTGGGTCCCAGTCACGCTGCACGTGCAATAAAAGCTCTTTTGGGGTTTTTTCGGAGCACAGAACTGAACAGAGTTTTGTGATTGAAAATTTTGGCCCCATCACATGACATAATTTCTTTTTTTTCTTTTTTTTCCTTTCGATTTTTTTTTCTCTCATCTGGCGTAGCAAGCTAGCCCGACAGCTCGGCTAACATCACTGGTTTTCATTACAGTTATTCTCTCTCTCTCTCTCTCTCTTAAACAAACGCGAAGCAGCAGCCGGCGTCACGAATAACAAGTATACAAGTGGTGATTTCCTGTGCACTATTGCGCCAGTGGGAATGCCTGCTGAGGGGAAGACAGACGTATTTTTGTGTGCAAAACAAGCTGAGTTTTGACAACGCGGTGGCCGCTGTATTTGAACATCGGTTTGTGAGCTGCTATGGCGTTAGCGAACTATACTCTGAATTAGTTCCATTATTTGAATATCCTTAAAGGGAAAAAGAGAGAGAAATTTACTGTTAAGTTGTGTGCATTGTGTAAGGAGACCTAGAATATTCACTACTTCCCCGATGGCACAATCCCGTGAATGAGTCAAACATGAATGTTCATGAATTTGATTTGATTTTGATTTGATTTTCTTTTTTATTTCTTGGCAAAAAGCAAGGGAAGGTTGAGGCGAGGACAGGCAGAGAAAATGAGGAAGAATGTTTGAGAGAACAGGATAGCCGAGTCAGCTGCGCCTCTTTATACGTGATCTGGGCACCTTGTTGGAGGATGATTTTGAACTGAGTATCACTGCCTCCAGGTACGCAGATCCCATTTTTATCTGCATAAGGAGTATATGAAAGCCTAGAGAGTGAGGCTACTATCCTGATTGTAAGGAGTACTTGGTTGAGTAAACCGGGGAGTGTAACCCTGGCGCGTGCCCAAGGACGAGTGATAGGTAGTGTCAGACCAGAGCCTGCCTTTCTTAAGTTATGGTTATGCATGCAGTTGGGAAGCAGTACACGCAGTTTAAAACGCAGTACTCTGGCTGAATGGACTGTATGCATCTAAAGGTCGCACTGTTGGGGACTCTGCACTGCGATTTGTACAACTAAAGCTCAATAATCTCCGCTGCGTCATCTTTAGGGTGTTGGGAAGTGACTTTGTGGTGTAGCTTGAGGAGAGCATGTTGACTGGAGTGTTTAGGTCTATACCTGAGACAAGTGGGTAGGATGGCTTTCGTTCTCGTTGTATAATCGGTGAACCTCCTGGTGAGTCCCTGTTTGAGGACTTTGGCCACACACGAAGGGAGACAGGTCAGACGGAGACGCGTGATGATGAGAACATTGCCGGTGTTCAGAAATAAGTGGTGTAGCATGTTTCTATGCTGACGGACGCCTATTGTGAGCCTCGTAATTGCTTTGGGAAACCGTCATGGCCGTAACAGGCGGATTTTATGGGTTGCGGCTAAGCCTGCTGAATGGTATCTCGGTTTGTGGAATCGGGCGAGAAACAGGCACCTCGTTGCACGGAAATAGAAATCATAGACGGTGAAGGAGGGAACATGCAGTGAGGTTTAATGTGGGCAGCATCTGGTGCCTTCACGCGACCTCAGTACCCAACTCTGCCACCCTCCTTTTCGAATTGAGTGTACTCGAAGACCAATTTCTGTGGCACTGGAGAGAACACTGTGGGGGAGGACGGAAGGGGAGCTATTTGCTCTGTGTTAGGGCGCCAAAGTAATTCCCAATAAACTGGGTTGGATTTCAGTTTCGGCGTGGCAGATAGGCATTTGATATAGTTCATTTCTTTGCATGAACTCCAAAGTGTGGTGCACTGATCCACAATCACCGAGCATGCAGGCATATTGGTGCCTCCTTTCCCACGATTCCCTACCGCACAAAGAAACAGCCTCCTTGCCCAAAAAGAACAAGTGTAAAACAAAAGGGTAATCCTACCCATCTGGCTATTGATAGCCTATCTGGGCGTAACAAGCTTACATTAAAGACAAATGACTGAATAATGCCACACATTAGCAGGAAATAGTTTGAATTTATGCAGATATTTTTGTTCCTGTGTATTAAAATAGTCTTACCGGTAGTTTTATTCCTGTCGTTCTTGCTAGCACTCTTGCTAGCGTGATCAGGAGACATTTGATTATTCCTTGGAGACCGGCCATGCGAAAGTGGTACTTCAAGCCATTATCGAAAAAGCGAACCCGGCTTGAAACCCAAGCCCCGAAATATTTTGCCTTCAAGTGCTTTTAAGTTTTTGGTACGTTTAAGATTATCGCGAAATACAAGCAACCTACTAATATCTTTTTTGCACTGTAAAACTCTTTGACATGTTTCAGCATTGCTTCCAGTGTTTATTAAAACTTTGCGCACAGCTTTTCTATTATGCTTCACTGACATTTCTCGATGTTCTCACAGATGAGGACGGTTCTACGGCCTCATTTACCTACGTAACTTCGGTGATCCTACCGACCAGAATGACGATGAAGACATCGGTCAAGGTAGGGACGATGAAGACATCGGTCAAGGTAGCCTGCTAATTGGTGAGCCTCTAAGGTTGAAAGAGGCTTGTTGAGGAGGACACATACTGAAATCTATGTTCAACATTTATTAGCCATGAATGTATGCAATGTCCACGAATAAAACGGCTGTACGCGTGGCGCTCTGAGCTGGCAGCGGGTGAGACATACTCCGGAGAAATTAAATATTAACGTGGCATTTGGGTACAGCATATAACACTTTGGAAGGAGTGGCTTGTTTAATGGGCACAGAAAGAACGCGAGAAGCAAAAAATCCGAAAAAAGGCAGATGAAATGTAGATTGCAATTCTATTGTGTGAGGATGTCAGTTTTAAAACTCTCGAAAGGTAGAAAAAAGAACAACACAATTAGCGACATTCTAAAACCTCAAAAATGTGCAAACAGATGACAAAATTAGGCGCGTATGGCTTTCTTGAAGTGTGTTTTTGTTTTGTACGCATTAAAAAGTGTCTGAAAACAACACCTTTTTGTTTTACATAAATGAGAAAGCCTCTAACATTATGGCATCGGCAGGTACATATTTGAAAAATTAAACCCGTTCCACTCAATGTGAAAGCTGTCGGAAGTGCAGAGCAGTGATTCTTCACAATGGACTGTACCGCCGTTACAAGCTTACTGCTACCATCCCACGCAATTCAAATCTCCCGCCTTCGCAGTGTTTGCGCGCCCCCTGTCTGAAACTGCGCCAGAGGGAGTTCCGTTATGTTTGTTGTTTTTTCCCCACACGTGCCGGCGTTACACTGCCACATTTCCCACAAGCGCGATAATTGGATTGGATTGGTTCTGGATTGAATTTGATTTGGATGATAAACAGCCGTAAGCATTCATGATAATCAGCTAATCCTAGAACACCAGGAAATCTAAGAATAACCAGCTGAACCTTAGCTCACGCTACGTATATCCTGGCATAGCCGTACTAAGCCACTGTTAAGTGCCAGTGGTTCACGAGTTTCGAGCGCTTATGACTATATAAACCGCTTCGCTTTCGAAGCCTCTGGTTTACCCCGCGGCGAAGGGGCCGTGGCAGGCTACACCCTAACGCTGTGACGATATGCCTGGTTCCAGCGAGCGAGCTAGGACGATGAAGCGAGTGCCTAAGGTGCTCTCCACTTGAAGTTCAAGACGCCATGATCCACCATAGACAACGACGTGGACGGCGAAGACGGGGGGGGGGGGGGGTGCAGCCTGAGCATGATCGATTATGGCTGCCTTGTACACATCGTGAATATATCATCCATTATCCGGAACCATCGTTCCTCTCATTGGCTCTGCGGCCATGTAAAAATATTACCCACCGCAGCAGAATTACAGAAATGACGCTGTAAACGAACGGAGTTATTTAAGACAGCACACTCGCCGGTTGACAGCTGTAAAGAACGACAGTGGAAGGGGGAGTTATGCAGAAGTCCCAAAAAACTGTTGCTATAGAAAAGCCATACACGCTTTACAAAGCAGCTACATGGGAGCCAGCGATACATATGCCTTAAAACTGCAGTGATTTCCTGTAAACCTGTTTTCTTCCAATGTTCGGCTTATTCTTTATAACCGCGCTTTCTTCTATTTGGCGGCTATAAGCCGTACGACCAAGGTACAGTCATGGACAATTTAAATACGAACCGCGGAGCGCACGCCTGAAGATACTAGTGCCGTCACCTGGCAGCGGCCGTGCCGTCACCTGGCAGCGGCCGTAGAAAACGCACGGCCACGCGCTGTAAAGATGTCGGGTGCGTGCCCCACTCCGATATGCCACCCGCTGCTCGCTCGCATGCTTGCCTTGTCGCCGGGCGGCAAGAGCGCTCCAAGCACTGAAAGTACCACCCCCGCTGCAGCCCAAGGTGTTGGTCGCTTTGAGAGCAATGCGGCGCGCAATTGCTGACAGCTGCGGTCAGTGCTTCTGTTGGAAGACATACTGTTGAGCTCATGATGCTTTCTTGAAGAAAAGCGGCGCACAGAATCGGAGACAAAAATAAATGCATGCCGCCTAACTTGTAAAGGCAGTGCTTTGTTTTGAGTTGGTGGTGGCGTGGCTTGGGAACCGAAAAGTGAGCTGGCCAGCACGAAAGCACCCTTGTTTAATTTCGCAGATTCGGTGCTTGTAGCAAACAATAGATATACGATCAGAATTCATCTCTAATGATATACATTAACTGCAAGCATTGTAAGGGCTGAGAAAATTAGTGTCAGAATTCCAATATTACCCAAAATTAAGAAGATAGGCAGGTCCAAACATTCTAGAGGCCAGTTGCCGTTAGAGAACAATTTCGGAGGCAAGAGTTTTTTGTTTTTTTTTTTTGCTGGGCAGGGCTTGTAGAGTCTGCAGAGGGGGCAGCACATAGCATTGTTTAGGAGTGACCCAGGTGTCCATTGTTTTTTGCTCAAGTTAATGCACCTCACATGCAAAGCTATGTCGGTATCGTGACTCTGGCACACACGGGGAGCCGGCGATTGTGGCCGGCGCACAGTGGCTCTCGGCGCACTGATACACTCTCGCGCCCCGTCGCTAACAATTCAGCGCTCTTGCGGCATGGTAACAAGGCACGCATGCCAGGGAGCAGAGGTCAACATATCGCAGTGGGACACGCAGCCTCGCTCCTGACTTCTCAACTACGCATTTCTGTGCGTTTTCGCCAGCTGCTGCCAGGTGACGGCACCGGCATCTTTATCCGCGCACTCCGGGGTGCGTATTTCAATTGTCCATGAGTGTACGTCTGTCCATTCCTTTGGGCAGCCCATTGGGAGGACGCCAGAAAACCGCTTTGTAGGCTGCCATCTAAGTGGCGACTTTTTATGGTCACAGGCAGTATTGTACTTTTTGGAGGTCTACTAAATCTCCGGGTTCTTTTGTTTTTACACTCTTCTCCAGACGAGTTAGTTTTAGCTGCTGAGAATGTGTCGTTCGCAATCCTAGGCTCTGGTGTTTTATCCATGTCGGTGATCGCTGATTGACAGAATCTAGACTTTCCGCTTCCAATTGTGCCCCGGCTCGGGTTCCCGCTTCCGAACAGCGCAAAGTGTTCAAGTTGATGCGCTGAAATCCTTTACCATCCCTTCGTAACAAAATTTTGAGATGGGTGAAAGCTTTCCCTTGTAGAAGTTGCGTCAAAAGTCCGCCAGTGCCATACCTAAAGGTGGATCGTACCCTTACTGAAAGTGTCTCCGATCGATCAACACACCTTTAAAACTCAAATTGCAAACGAAGAACGAACCCATGCACGTAAATGTCCGCGGGCACGGCGAGAATAGGTATGTGGGGTTGGCCACCTCAGTACAGCCTCCACGACACAATATATCGGCGTAATGCCATCATCTTCTGCAGTCATGCCTTTCTTTATTGCTTTGAGCGCCGTTGCTACCTCATCATTCATAAAAGGCGAAATTTCGCGTACATCAGAAAACGCAAAACGTCCTTGAGTCAGGGTCAAAAGCGTACAGGTTTGCAAAAAAATCTTCTGCTATTTCAGTATCTCACCTATATTGTTTGTTATTTTGCTATTCTTATCCCAGGATGCATTCGTTCTATTTTTCCCAATAACGAGTTTCGTTCCACTCGATTTCAAACTTCTCAGTGTTTCAGTGGGTCTTCAACTAATGCAAGGTTGGATGCAGGGATGTCGGTAGTTCTACTTTAGATGATAAAGTTTAAAACTTGGCAAATTATATTCGGCCCATCGCACTGGACACTCATGTTTTATGTGCTTTTCAATGAGGTCGATAGTTTTCTGCGATAACATCGATCCAGGCAGCACAGGACTGTTCGGCCTGAAACAGGCCGGTGTACTTTGGCCGGTGATTTTCTGTCTGGTCGTTTTCCGGAAGCCATGTTTGGGCCGTGTCCAAATGTGGGCCTTTTGGCCGTATACGGCCGTACTCCCATGGCTGTCTAACGGCCAGTGTCCGTCGGCCGGTCGACCGGCTTACGTTCATACGGCCAGATTCCAGCCGTAGCACTCCGGCCATTCCAAAGCCACCCGTATACGGCCGAAGTACGGCCGCCGGAGGACAGCCGAGATGCGGTCGTCGGACTCCAGCCGGACTAAAGCTGCCGGAAATACGGCCGTGCTACGGGCATTGGAGTTCAGCCACAGTACGTTAACTGTACTGGGGCCGGTCACTGCATGTCGCGCAAGCAGATGACTCATTTGCGCTGTGCAGCAGCACAAACCCAGCATTTTGGGTCCAATGCAGCCACATTACAGTGAGCTCGCGCGCAACCACCAGCCGTCAAGCTTTCAGCGCAGCCTTGCTTAATTACCAGCCTCAGTTGACAGCAAAATTCATTTATTAAACAGTGGTCACAAATTGTCGTTCCTTTAATTGCTGTGCCTCTTTTACTGTCGAACGCAGAAAATATTCAGTTCTTTGTAGAGCTTGAATAGATGTATTTTCCAGGTCCCGATATCCTCTGCGGGGCGGCTTACCTGTAACAAACGGGGAAGTGGAGGGGGGGGGGGGGCGGAGGGCGCATACTTTACTGGGTTGAGTTTCAGAGAGATAAATTGCGCCGCTTTTAGCCAATTTATTTTAGGGCAATATTCCAGAACACTTTCATGCTATGACTACATAAACTATTTTATAACAGTTACTTGACCAATTTTGATGTATATAAAACCGGCGTGAATGCCTTTACGAAGCGTTTTGGTTCTCAACAAAACACACAGGGGCATTTAATATAACTCCTTCAGAAAAAAGTATTTCCAGTTTTTGCCAATTTTTCTTGCAAAGACATTTTCTACTCGATCAAGTTTTCTGATGATCTTGCGCAGGGCTGATACTAAGAAGAAGCGAACAGGTGCTTTCATTTTCAATCTATTTTAATGTTGTTTTCATGAGTTACGTCCACACCACCTAATAGTCCAAAAGAACTTAATTTTCTTCTAATGTCATACTACGTTCAAAAAATTCTAGACGCGTTGCGAATGACGCCCTGCTTCAGGTGGCTGCAGTTGTATCCATCTGTGTTCACGCAAGGAAAGGAGTAAAATTAGAGTTACATAATTTGTTTCAAACCAATAACATAGCAATGGTAGCATGCATACAGGAAACCTTGCCTACTGCAACGAATAGGGCAATAAATATTTTATTGGTCAAGGTTGAATGCGTAGGGTACTCAACCCGTCGAAGGGCAAACTTGCGCCTCTGGAAGTTTATTTATTTATTTATTTATTTATTTATTTATTTATTTGGTACCTGCTTGCCTTTGGATGCATTACAGAAGGGAGATACATAACACTAAGCATTAAATATGAGACAAAATAACAAAATAATTCTAGAAAGCGCGCTCAAAATCGTCAGTATAAACAGTTAATGCAATCATTCGTGGAAGACAATTACACTGCAGTATTGATGTAAAATAAAATGAATCGCGCAAGGCGTCACCTTTAAAGGGACACTGAAGTGATATGTAAACATTGCGGGATTACTTGCGCAAATTGTAGCCCGGAGTCCCCAGGCCATGTTACGACCACTCTGGGCGCGTTTATGCGATTTTATTTAGTAGAAAAATAATTCGAAAATGCTGTCCTCCTCTCTTTACGCTCGCCCATCTTCTGCGGCGTTTTCGTGTGACGTCGCGAGGAGCCAAGCTCGCAATTGGCTGAGCTACTGCACGGCTCCCCGGCCTTCAGACAGAGTCAGTCCGCCCAGTGTTTCGTCCGCCGGCCACCGACGGGTCGTCGCAATTCGTTCGCTCAGTTGAAACGAAGCCAGGACACGAATGTGAATGGAAGAATGGGCCTTTCTTTACTTGGTTAGTTTGTACACTGTATCTAGCTCCAAGTCAAGGTCGCTTCAGACAAGCGCTGCAGAAGAGCACATGCGACGCTTCGCTGACTGGTACGCCAGTAGGAAAATATAAAGACTCTTGAAGGCGGGAGAAGAGTCAGCGAAGCCAATATAGGTCAAAAGAAATAAAATCAACTGATATTTTTACCGTACAGCGTAAAAATAGGGTGCGGGAAGCACTTTTTTGCGCTGGGCGAACAAGCACAGCGGTCAGCAGCACGACTACGCATCTGCGAACGCTTTTCCGTCTACGAAATGCAATTGCTAGACGTGAGCTCTTGTGGAAACTCAGGGGACGCTTACTGCACGAGCGCAATACAACAAATAGTTACCTAAGCTGCTTGAAATGCCAAAACTAAATAAAAGTGTAAACTTGTTGTACAATATATACCTTATATTACCAAGGCCGGCGGAACCCGTCCCGTGGCCGACTGGTCTGGGGCGCTAGGTGTGTCGCTGCAAGTGTTTTGCAAGTCACGAGTTCGAGTCCCCGCGGGTGCGTGGTTTTTTTTTGTAAGTTAACTTTTTCGTTTTCTGCCGATGTTTTCTACATTGAGTTGACCTTTTTTTGGGCCGCAACGTTCATGGCTCCACGAACTAGTTCACAGCATGCGCGCAGGTTGGCACTGGCGCGCTAGCGATTTCTCGTTGGCGTGCTGTTGCCATAAGCACCGACTGCTTGCGGGCAGTGGGCACAGGCCAGAATGAACAGACCCTTGGCCTGGTGCGAACACGCTTTTTACAGTACAGGCATGAGTGAGGCAAGCTCCAAATATAAGGGAAAAGCGCATGACATTTGGGCGTCTGCGGGTACGCGGAGGGCGTCCATGCATTGCGTAGGCCTCGGCTAGTGAATGCTACGATTCCAAGCCGTCCTGGGAGGCTTATCTTTATGCATTTTTACAGCTGACAACATGGCAGAAGCGCGGTACGATGATTACTGAGTTATTGAGAATGCCCATTCAACAACGCCACCGGTTGTGTTTTAGAGAACCGAAACCGAAACCGAAACTTGTTTGGTTGCCTTGGGCATCGTTCAATCACGGTGCCCGCTCCTCCCAACGTCACAGCTTTAGTTGGTGCGGCCGCCGCAAACCGCGCATGGTAGTTTTTCTTCTTTCGCGCTTTGTAAAATAATTACCGATTTGTCAACCGGTTAAACGATGAAAAGTGTGCTAATTTGAGCCAGTCTACGCAGTGCAAGCAAAAACGGGAGCTTGACAAATTCACTTCAGTGTCCCTATAAAGGAAAGTTAATAATTTGCTTTAAGCTAGCGGTCCCACTTCGCGATATGTAGAATGGCGCTTGGACATACTTCTCCCCTTTTATTCCAGTTTTCGAATGATAGATATTACGAAAAAAGTTCAACCTGTGGTTTCGTCTGTAATCTTTTACGTCCTGCTGTTTCAGTTTACTTTTACTTTCTCTCATGCTAAGTTGAGCGTGCCAATTGCCTAATACGAATCGCACTGACATATTCTGTATGTTTTCGAGCGTACCAACCAGCTCTTTGGTGTAGGGATCCACGAAAACACACGCGTACACCAAGATTGAACGCACATGAGTGAAGTACGGTTGTTCTTTTCAGTTAGATGGAGGTTCACTGAAATTTCGTCTCAGAAAGGCAAAAACATGTGGAGCCGTAACTTTTATGGTGTGAGCCTGCCTATATAACCTCTAACCACTCCCTAAATAAACTCCTAGGTATTTATATTCCTCGGCCGTTGTTACAGCAGCATAATTTACTGTATACCTATTCAATTGAAATGAAGGTTTTCTTGTAAAGGTGCCGTTAACGCACTGTATAACACCCAAAAACTTTTCTGAATCAGCACACCAGGATGTTATTAAATTCGAATAAAGCTGCAGGTATACGGAATCACGTTCATTCGCTATAGTCCGGTAAACTACACAGTACTTTTGAACAAAGCTATAGGGCCAATAGTAATAACAATAAAAAAACCGATTCATTCAGTTCATAGGATGAAATGTACTACGCAGAAGGTGATATGGAACACCATTTCATTTTTTGCAGTCCAAGAATATACAGTCAACCACTTCAAGCTTATCTATTGCAAGAGCCAAATCGTGCGTGAACTCAACAATCTGTGTTGAGCAAGAAAATCCTGACAAAATCCGTGTTTGCTAGGATGCTGGCGATTATGTTTACCCAAATGAGTCATATCCCAAGAGTAGCTAAGCTCACCTTCAAACATCGGAACTAAATTAACAGCTAGGCTTCGTCAGCGACAAGGCTCAGTTGTTATCGTAAATTTAAAATATTTTTTTTCTAAATGGGCAGTCGTAAAATCCCACGAAGTAATAGTGCAGGGCATTAAGTTGATCCTACCAATGCACGAGCGAGACTCTTCTACGTTTATCATCAACAAAATAGTGCAACATTGCTTGTCGCAGTTTAATTGTAAGCAGAATAACTTGCGCTTGCCAGTTATTTTGGTGAACCATCTCCATCTCGGATCGGACATCTCTGCCCGGTCGATGTCTCCAATGCTATCCATTTCTTGAGGGGGCGAATAGCTTCGAGCTGATGCGTCGACGAAGCCGGCGGACGAGGCGTGGTAGCGGCGATGACTGGCGAGGCTTAGCTCACCCGTCGGTGTGGCACAGTCTTCTTGTGGCAATAAATGACATTTCGATAGCCTAAAAGGTTCCCTGCTAATTTCCAGTGAGTCCTTGCACCCTGCCCGTTCACCGAGAACACTCATTACTGTTTGGAAAACGATGTTTGTTCATTTAAAACATAGAAAGACGGAGCGGATGAAAAATGCGTCCCCGTCGTTCGGCTCCCTAACGGCTTTTTGTCCCCCCAAGAAAAAACTGGTCGGTCTCCTTCCAAACACGTCTGTGCATGAATTCTCGGCGCCCAGGCGCGTGCCGTTGTTCGGCTGTATGCCGTTTTCCGAAAAAATTACGTATAACCAGATACCTTACGTAGGCCGGTCTCCTCTTGAACACCGGTTGCCAAATATTCTGTGGCCATTCGCTTGCCGTAATTCGGCCGAGGACAGCTACCCGAATGAAAAACATATATTCTGGGGCCGTACGTCGGTCGGTATCCTACATAACACTGGTTGCCCGAAGAAAACGAATATTCTACCGCCGGACGCGCAGTTCACCATTGAAACAACGAATGCACGGCAGCCGCGCTCCGGCCGGTCTCCTTTCGAACACCAACTGCCGCAAGAATACGCATATTCTGTGGCCGGTCACTTGCCGTGCTTCGGCCGATTACCGCTTCCCGAAGAAAAAACGGATGCCCTCAGGCCGTACTTCGGCCGTTCTCTTTCTCAACATCGGCACCCGTAAGATAACTGAATATCTGGCAGCCGGTTAGCTGCCGTTGTGCGTCCGGACACGGGCGGACGGAAAAATACCGAAGCGCTGGTTGCCGAATGTTGGCCGTTCAACGCATGATCAGTGGCTGCCAGAACCTGGATGCTGGCCGGACATGCCAGAAAGCGGCCATACAAGGGCCGGTTTTGGGACACACTTTCTGTGCCGCCTGGGATTAGAGCTGTTTCATTTCTATGGCTATTTCTGACCTAACGAACACATTGGCGAAATGTTTGTAGAGTGTCGACACGATTGCCTTGATATAACAACACAAACCATTTGTCTATGTCCCAATTTGAGCTTTTCCACTCTTTTCATAAGGAAGGCCGGTTGGGCGTCTGCTGCTTTACAATATCCTTATTCATTCCTTTCTTAAGGCCATCATCTGATCGCATGTTTTGAACCTGCCTAATACTTGTGCAGTCAGAGACAAACGAACTGCGATCACGAAAACAACCCTAAGTCAAATTATTAAAGACGTTTTCTGGACGTCAAGTATTGGTGCGCATTTGGTTCATAAGGAAACCACAAGCTCCAACACTTTTACTGTAATTAGCCATGTATAAATTTGAGCTTCTTGAATAAAATTGCGCTATTTTGGTGTTTTATTTGATATTTTTCTGTTCTAAGTTCATTTGTCTTTGGCTGTACACTACTGTCCACTTTAAAAATAAACCACCCTAACCGTGGCCGCCGCGTTCCACGAAGCGCCGGCGCCGAGAAGTCAAGTGAACCGAGACAGCCGGCGCAGTGAACTCCCCGCCTATGCGGGCGAAGCCACGGCTCGTCTGGTACGACACTCCACAGGCTGCTTGGGTAATGCTGCAGTCGAGGCGTGAACTAAAAATAATAAAAAAGTAATTTTTTTGATCACGCTGGGGAAATACGCGCACTTTTTGCCACCTCTATTTTTATTTAATTGCAGTTGTTCAACTTCCGCTTTTTGATGAAACTTATGACAAAACTACGAGGTTCAAATTTAGTACAAATTTGCTGTAGAACTTTACAAAAAAGGAGGGCAAAAAATTGTAACTTACAAGGCAGATGTCGTGGCGAAAATGTGAAAATTTGTGCAGGTCTCTCGAAACGCATCCGCCATGCATGCACCGCGCCCTTCCATTCATGTATTTTCATTAGAAAATCAGCCATGTAAGCTGCACCCATTTTCATACTTTCGACAGGAAATCCGACATGTAAGTTGTACCCCTTCCGCACTCCTGCTCTATAAATTGCTAGAGACTTTCTGTACCAAATTCAAACCTTGTAACAACAATAATTTTTAAGTTATAGATTTTTTTTTCCTCATGGGGGCGGACGCACGCGCTCAGTCACACGCGAGCAAAACAAACCTAGCTAAATTACGCTACAGGATTACCTCTTAACTGCCCTACTCGCGTTATCGTGGTGCTTTCTGAGTTTGACAAGTTCAATCGCCTCGCTGGGCGCATATTTGGCAAACTTACCGCCAAATCCGTCCGAAATTCAGCAAAAAAGCCGCCCGCCCGCATCTTCTCACGGGGGGAACTCGAGTAAATGCGTCGCATAGGGGTGGTTGTATTGCGTGAAAGTTGCGTAATTGGGTAGTTTGTGGTTACCGTTTGGATGTGGGGAGGATTTGGAATGCTTAATTATTTCTTTCGTTGTCTTCTGCTGTTGATGGTGGGGTAACATTGCCTTCAACGGTAGAGTGACGCTGCTGTTGCAGTGTGTCGCACTACTTGTTGACGGCACTGTTGCTTCCATCGCTTATACTTCATCTGCAGCCAAACGAAAGGCAATCAAAGACGCACTTGACTGAAGTTCGAGCGCGCTCTCCGCCGCTTATATACACTGCGCGCGCTGTCGAGGGAAATGAGTATGGGGGAGAGACGCGCATGCGCGCACTTCCGTTCACAAGCGTGCGACCTTTCCACGCCCCCACCACGCTGTTGTCACGCAGCTGTCACGCAGCTGTCACGCCGCTAGCACGCCGCTATCACGTGTACACCTGCCGCTGTTGCTGCTGAGCGCGACGGAGCGCACGGGGTAACTACTGCGCATGCGCGCGCAGACGCGTTCCCCCCGCACCGGCGCAGATGTTGTTGAGAGCGACGAGGCGCACCGGGCAGCTACGGCGCATGCGCGGGAAGACGCGCTCCTGCCGCACCGCCGCAGCTGTTGTTGAGAGCGAAGAGGGTACGGGAAGGAGGCGCTCACCTCCGCCTCGACGTGACGTCATGAGCTGCGGACGCCTATGGACCGATGAGTTGGCGAGCCTAAGAAATGCGACGCATTTAAAAAGTTCTGCAGTTTTGTCGTATTGTCGCGTGTCGTGCTGTCGTCTTGTCTTATTGTTGTCGTGTCGGGGTTATGGTGTACTGTCGTGTGTCGTACCCTGTAGTGTTTTTGATGTTCCCTGGTGCCGAATTCCTTTCTTGTAGGGATCCTGATGTTCCATCAGTAGTTGCACATGGTTTGATTGATATTGTTCATTGTGAAGAGTAGAGGAAATGGAAGTTCTGTTGTGACGCCAGGAAAGTTTGTCGTTGAGAAAATTGACTGTCGTTACGACAGAAATGTCTGTCATAACAACAAATGGGTTTGTCGTAACAACACGACTTTAGTTGTCACAACAAAGATTGTTCTCGTACGACAGGAATTCTAGTTAGGTTTTTGCGGTATTCCTGTTGTGATGTTAGACTGGGTTCAGGTATGAAGTGCTGCGCGTCTTTGGAAGCAATCGCCATCCCGGGAACCTAAGGAGCCACACTAGCAAAGTTCGACCTTGCTAGGAAGCCTCTTAGGGAGGTAAACTGCACTCCGTGGCCAGAGAAGAATCTGGTGGGCCTGTTTTTGTCGTTGGCCTTCCCCTCGAATGGCTAACCAGCTCAAGTGTCAACCCTCAGTCCCCACAAGCTGTAGAGCACCTGTCCACGGCGGCGGTCAGAACAGCGATACAGCAGAGTGTGCTAAGAATCTTCGGGTTCGAACAGGCTGAAATTGGAACTTGACCATGGCAACGTTCAACACACGCGCTCTGTCTGGTGAGGGAAGCTGAGCTTAACTTACAGAAGAGTTCTGTGACAGTAACTACGATATTATAGGGTTGAGCGAAGTTACAAGGACAGGAGAATGCTTCACAGAGCTGACTAGCGGGCATATTCTATGCCACAGTGGACCCCAAGAGAGGAAAGGACACGGGTTTTAATTTTATTTCCACGAAGGAATAGCAGGAAACGTACAGGAGGTTTTCAGCATTACCAAAAGAGTTCGGGCCGTTGTGTTCAAGCTAAGCCAGCGATACAAATTGTTAAAGGGGCCCTGAAAGGCGTTTTGAGCACACTAAATTGACTAGCGCAATCGTTAGATTGGGTCGTCAACATCATCTGTGCCAGGTATTACTCTTTTACGCGCAGTGGAAAGCTCACACTTTTGTTGCAAAGTTTGTCGCTTTTTTCTCACCCTTTCCTTCGTGTTTTTGGACGCCGCCATCTTCACATGTCTACATCATCAATTCCCAGATGTTCGTCATGAGCTAGACATCCTGCTATTGGGCGGCTTTTTCACGCACTTCCGGCAAAGAGATGAGTCGTCTGCTCAGCGTCGGCTCACCGGCTCCGGCACCGCCAGCGGAGTGCCGGAGTGCTTGGACATTTTACGACAAACGAAACAAGTGTAAACAAACGCTTAACCGTTTGTATTGAATGCAACAGGGCCATAACACGACATGAATATTCTCTTACTTGAGTACGTTCCATAAAGAAAACGTTGAAGCCCCGTGGCACTTCTTTCTTGCAATCGCAGAGAACGCCCTGAGCCGAATGCCCGGGTTTGACGCATACATTTTATTCACCTTCCAAACAATCCAGAGATGCGTTTCGAACGAACACAACGTCACAACATGCGTTGCAAGTCCGAACCGCGATTGACAGACGATGGGTTGCCTCCTCCTTCCCCTCGTAAATTCGGCACTCACCTCGCGCGCGGTTTGCGGGGACGAACAGCAAGTCACTTAACTCTGGCGCACAAGCTTATATGGCTTTTAGCCACGCACACTGCACATACCCCATGCGAGGTTGAGTCGTACGCCGCTTGAGAAAGATAATCCAGACCATGGGAAGCACTATCCACCCGCAGAAGCACAACGTCGCATTTCATCGCGAAACAAAGGCGTCCACAACACACACACCATTGCCTCCTGTAATGCCAAACGAATCTCGCACTTCCAAATGGGAGTGAGTAGTATGCCTGCAGTGCCCATATGCCGCGAGGTGGGGCCCCAAGCTGAACCGGGATCACGCAACCGTAACTGGCTTCTAGAGCGGTTTGTGCCTTGTTGCCAGGACAACCGATGTTTGATATTGTCGAAGAAATGGTGCTCGCTCCAGCGCGAGGAAGCTCAGAGCCGTGGCGGAGCATGTTTTGCCAACGTTGCCGCTCTCCACCACGCGCCGCCCCAAGCTGAACTGGCGTTTTGTGCACGAGTTCTGTATCGCCGCCGGCAGGAATTACCACCCCACAAAATAAGACCCGGCACCAGCGGGGCCACATCTGATACGGCGCTTTTTGGATAAACAGTGCGCTGTGCATCCAAGGGAGCGAGCGCAGGATCCTCCCCGTGCGGCTGCGAGTTCGCCGCCGATACAAAGTCACGCGCCGCCGATATGAACTTCAGTAACGTACACCGCGAAGGGGCAAGGCCAGGCCGCCGCACACATGGGGCCAGATTTTTCGTTCGCTTTTCCAGCCTTGAGTGGTGTGCGGGATTCATGGTGTCAACAAAGCTTGCCCGTAGCAGACGGCTGTGTGAGCAGCGCAATAGCGGAAGTACGCCACCGCCGAGGAGCGCAGCATCATGGGAGGGAAGGCTCGCTCGGCGTGATCAGCGGAGAGTAAGTCGAAAGGAGGAGGAAACGCGGCGCGACGATAATGCGCGGTTTTTGATTTACGATTTCTCAGCTAATACTCATCGCTTCAACAAAATTCTTGCGGGAGGAGATTGCTAATACATTGCTTTATTTGGTTACATGTACATCCACGCATCGGCGGAAGGTATTTTAGGACCCCTTTAAGGAGGGTATAGGTGTATGTCCCAACAGCGAGAAATGAAGAAGCCGTAGATTGCTTCTACGAGGACGTCGAATCTGGAATAAAGGAGGCCACGACACAGTTCTCGATTGTAATGGGGGACCATAACGCGAAGGTCTGTAAGCAATAATGGAAGAAAGGGAAGGTCAGCGAGAAACTTCGGAATAGACAATCGTAGCAGCCGAGGAGTAAACTGGTGGGACTTCCAGAGATAAATACCATGATGAACACTTCCTTCTAGAAACGAAAGAATAGGAAATGTACACGGAAAAGTCTTCATGGTACCAAAAAAAACAAAAAACCTTCAGTCTAAGTGACTAATCCGGTATCGTTACAGAAATAGATGTAATTAAGGTTCGAAGCAGCGATCCCAGGATGGTTAGATGGAAGCTAAGGTTGAATCTTAGAAGAGAACAAACAAAATGTATTAAAACTAAAACCCCCGCTTAGAATCAGTGAGAGAAAAATCCTAGAGGTGTAAAATAACTATTGGAAACAAATTCCTAGCTTTTGAACAAGCAGAACGAGGTCAGTGTAGACAGGCTAAGTGAGCACGTAACATTTCGGTACTAAGTAAATCAGCATCAGCTATGGCAGAAGCAGCTTCTAGAGAACTGGAAAACAAAAAATGAAGGAAATAATTGCAAATGTATTAATATGAAAGGGTGAACTATGGTGGGTCGGATTGAATTATTCGAGCTGTCAAAACTGATTAACAGAAATAAAACAAAAGACATTTGTGCATATAACAGAGCAGTGGTCGACTAAGTGCTACAAATATGGGCGTTTGAAACCAACCAAGAGAAATCTAGTCACCGCCAAACACGATGTACACACTCAGTGATTGTCAGGGAAACATAACGCACAATTTGGAGATAATTCAGGTCGCAAAACAACTCTACCCCGGTCTGTGTGCCAATGACGTTAAACCAGGGGAAACCACTCACAATACAAGCTCAAATTTCGATGTCTCAATAGAAACATAACAGGAACTTGGAAAGGCTCTGAAAGGCATAAAAATTGGAAAAGCGGCTGGTGACAACGGCATATCCATGGCTCTTTTAAAGCAGAGAGAAGAGATTGTATTGGAAAAGCTTGCTGTGGTATTTTTGGAATGCTTGAAAACTTAAAAAGGGCCCATAGCGTGGAAAAACAGTGACATTATCCTGATTCATCAGAAGGAAGACCCCAAGGACCTCCAAAATTAAACACATCGGTCTACTCTCAGTTGTTTACAGGCTGCTTAGCAACGTTAAGGTTAGCGGCTTTGGTGACAACCTCAATTCCACCAAACAAGAGAGCAGGCAGAGTTTAGAAAAGCGTTCTCAGCCATGGATCACATCCAATTCTTCAACCAAGTAATGAACAAATACGCCTAGTACACTAAACCCCTTTACATGCCATTCAAGGATTGCGAGAAAGATTTTGATCCCGTACTCACCGCCCTGTTTAGAGGCCATAAAAGACCACGGAATAGAGGAAACCTACATAAGACTTCTTGACAATATATATTAGGGATGCGCGGGCAGGATAACCCTCCACAAGCGAAGCGATAGATTTCCGGTCTGAAGGGAATCAGAAATGGAGTGTCCATGTCTCCAAAACAATTCATAACATGTCTGGAGGAGGGATGTGGAAAGCTTGACTAGCAAAATGCAGTGGTAAAAATTAACGGTTAATTATTAGCCATTTGAAGGTGGAGGATTGCAGTTTTGCCGAATAAGATTGCACTACAGAAGCAATCAATGCTTGAGGACATACATTCAGAAAGCACTGCTTGGTGCTAAAAATTGACACAAATAAATCTAAAGTAAGGGGGGCAAACACGCTCAAAACGTATACTTCAGCTTTGGAAACGAACGGCTAGAAGGAGTATCACAGTATAACTACATTGGAAAGATGGTTAGCGCTTACCCAAACCACGAGAGAGAAATCCGGCGTAGAATAGGTATGGGCTTGAGAGTAATCGGGAAGCACTACTAAATAATGATAAGTAAGCTACCTCTGTCACTGAGAAGAAAGGTATACTACCAGTGCTAACTGGCGGTGATTACATATGGAGGTGCAACATGGTGCTTTACTAACCAACTAGAAAGCAAACTTTATTTACCTGTACGAGCCATGAACTAACAATAATAGAAACAAGAATCTCGGACAAGAAACGAGCTACCTGTATCAGAGAAAAAAACAGAGTTTACAATATCAATGTTTAATTAAACAAAAATACATGGAATTGGGCTGGCCACAAAGTGAGAGTAACTGCCAACCAATGGACAACTAGGGCCACAGAATAGATACCAAGAGATGGAAGACAAGAGGAAGGCCAGCAACACCCGGATGAAATACGGAACTTGGCATGTAAACTGTGAACTCGAGTAGTGCATGAAAGCAGCGTTTCGAGGTCAATGGGGGAGGCCTTCATACTGCAGTCAACTTAAGCAGGGCGATGATGTTGATGTATGGCATGACATGCTACACATTCATTATGCAGTTACTCACATGCCAGCTCTTGTACTGTTGGTTGTCTACTGCCCTATGAGCAGTTGCTTAAAGTTCCCGCTTCACTTCTACCCCTTTCACACGGAAATAGCGAGAGAGAACGCGGTGTGCAGATGGGAAAGCACACTTTTTTATGGTGATTACTACTGCGTTGCAAATTCAAGTACAAAATGGCAGGTACTCGAGAGGAGGTGTGGTCTTCATGTTGGCCATATTAAAACCATCCAAGGAGATCAGTACCCAGCATTTCGCACAAATTTAAATACATAGGCCGAAATGCCGCAATGCTGAGATTAAGAACAGAGCTTGAAAGAATATACAGTCGGTGCGTGCGTCCCTAAGTCTTCGTGGTAAAAATTCTTATACAGGATTGGACGTCCCAATCATTCGAAACGTTTAAAAAAAACTGTGGCCAGGTTCACAAAAGTTCCCCTGCGCACGTCATAAATAACAGCATTTTGGGATGAATCAGCCCATTTGAATGGTTCCTCGAGCATGAATATTCGCCTAGGCGCTTACCAATCACACAGTACTCCTAAAGATTTGATGACTTACTTCTTCCCTGACACCAAATGTGTCGGCGTTTTTCCTAAAAAGCTTCAATGAATAATCTTTTTAAGGTACCTTTAGGTCAGGTGCTCTTAGATTGTTTAAATTGTGAGAAATATGATAACAGTAAAACGTACCACGAAGCCATGTAGGCCTTGCGTTTTTTGGGCAATACTGTTTCATACGTGCAGCAAATCTTAACTTGGTGGTGGCTGCAAAGATGTGCACCAAGTTGAATGATTCCAATGCACGCCTAAATTGCGCTTCTGCCCGTGCATGTACGTGATGTTTTCCAAATGGTATATACTACAAGGACGTCGATGCATGTCGCTTTCTTCTTCGAAGATAGTACGTGGCCAGTATACATAATTCACATTACCTCATTATGCCCCTGTATCTAGTCCGTGTCCTCTTTGTTATTACATAGCTTGCATAGGAAGTACTACCGCTCTTTTTGGAGTACTGCTCTTGTGTTTTACAGCGCTTCTCGAGATAACCTTGCCAGATTGGTTCACAGTGTTCCATTGAGCAAGCCGTTCTGCAAGACGGTCGTTACACTCATGACAGCACTCGAATCTCGGGCCATACTCAAACTTTTTCTTCGGCGGGTTTTGGAGGATACAGCATTTGTCACGCGGTCTATGCCACGTACAATGTGTACAGTGTAGGGCACAAAAGCTTCATGTCAGAAATGTTCGGATGACGTCTTTGACCCTACACGCTCTGGTAGCTGCTCACCCTTGTAAATGTTTCTGTGAGAGATAGTACCCCTTAAATTTAAAGTAATTTTTTGTTTTCTTTGTAATTTGAGATGCAATGCTGTTATCATGAGTTCCGCTACATAAAACATCAAAATCGTTTTTTTCATCAATTCCCGGCCTGTCCGCTATATCATGCCCGCAATTGCCGCTCTTCTGTTGTTCGGTATTGCATATGCAACTGCTGAAGCTCATGTAATCTCCAGACACTGTGGCCAGCGTTCTTGCTGCGGTGACAATGCGGTTAAATGAGATAGGTCGGCAATATTGGGAAGTGATTAGTGGGATGTTGGTTATTTTGAAGCAAAATTATTAACGATAAATTAATTATTTTGACTACAAGGGCAGAGTTGAAATACTGGTACGTTTAATTTTGTACCAGGCGCATGAAACTGGCCCTACAAACCTGCCACAACCTAGCCCAAGAAGCCCGCCGGTGGCCGAAACAACAAGCCCGCCGGCGGCCAAAACAGCAAGCTCGCCAGCACCCAGCCTAATAACCACGCCGACAGCCGAAACAAGTCCACCTGCACCCAGACCGAGAAGCACGCCGGCAGCGAAAATAACAAGCACGCCATCACCCAGGCCAAGAACCTCGCTGAGAACCACGAAAAGAAAACCTGCAAGCACAATCGCAACCACTACAACCAAGAGACCCACTACAACCACTACAACCAAGACAACCACTACAACCCCTACAACCAAGAGAACCACTACAACCCCTACAACCAAGAGAACCACTAGAACCACTACAACCAAGACCACCACTACAACCCCTACAACCAAGAGAACCACTACAACCCCTACAACCAAAAGAACTACTAAAACCACTACAACCAAGACAACCACTAGAACCCCTACAACCAAGAGAACAACTACAACCAAGAGAACCACCACAACCCCTAAAACCAAGAGAACCCCTACAACCAAGAGAACCACTACAACCCCTACAACCAAAAGAACTACTAAAACCACTACAACCAAGACAACCACTAGAACCCCTACAACCAAGAGAACAACTACAACCAAGAGAACCACCACAACCCCTAAAACCAAGAGAACCACTACAACCAAGAGAACCACTACAGCCACTACAACCAAGAAAACCACTACAACCCCTACAACCAAGAGAACCACTACAACCCCTACAACCAAAAGAACTACTAAAACCACTACAACCAAGACAACCACCACAACCCCTACAACCAAGAGAACCACTACAACCACTACAACCAAGAGAACCACTACAGCCACTACAACCAAGAAAACCACTACAACCCCTACAACCAAGAGAACCACTACGACTACTACAACCAAGAGAAGCACTACAACTACTACAACCAAGACAACCACTACAACCACTACAACCACTACGACCACCACAACCACTACGACAACTACGACCACCACAACAACTACGACCACTACAACCACTACGACCACTACGACCACCACGACAACTACGACCACTACGACCACTACGACCACTACGACCACAACAAGCACTACAACGACTACAACGACTACAACCACTACAACCACTACAACGAAGAAACCAATGGGACCAGGTGAGCTTTGATTTTGCTGTCTCTTTTTTATTACAAACATGACTTATTACATTGTTTTAAAGCCTTCGGGATACATTATCATACCATCGAATATTGGCTGTAGCTCGCGACGATGCCAGAGTGTACCATTTTACTAACGCTTAGTAATTCTTGACCTATCCAAATTACTGCCCGGTGGAGTTGTGCAAAAATTTGGACTTCCCATCTGCTTTGAATGTTTGGGCTCCGAAGGTAGGCCAGAGGTTGTAGAAAATGGTTGGTACTGGTGTTTTCTTAGAGCTATGCCAAAACAAATTTTAGAGTTTTGCCTCCTCAAAGAATCATACAGCCTTCGGAAGGAAACTAAAAACCTGTTAAAATTGGTGGTGTATCTGCTTTCTTCCCTGCAAATATCACCAAAGCCCAATTACTCTGGCACCCGCACAACGTAAATGTCGCACTGCTGTTTGCCGCACACCTAGCACGCCTTTTATCTCCCGTATCGCTCTTCCCTTAATAAGCACGCTGGAGGTTTGCTCAATTCAATTTTACCGCGTTCCACTGCTCGCGCGCGATCTATACACTTTCGTTGCTGTTGGACTTCTTGAAATGTCGCGAACAAATCTTGGCTCTGGAGCGAACAATTTTTGTTTTAAGGTAGAAACCTTTTACATGCATTTTTGTTCGCTATTACAAAAATTAGGCTGCCAGATATTTTTAAAACAAGGAAAGCAGCATATACAACTTACGTATTGATTGTTTTATTTATGCCAAATGCTTTTTTTGCTGAACAATGTAGATATGTATGAAGTGTGTTCGCAGAGTAAGTGGTTTAGAAAATTTGCCCGTATAAACTAATCAAGAACTTTTTCATCCTCTGGTAGGGTTGCTGACTAGAGGGACTGGCAGAGAGACAAGAACACCAAACATTTTCTGTACAAGTTCTCTCTATAAAAAAAGAGTGGTAGTTTCTCCTTTGAGGGTGAAACAGGAATCTATATTATATTGCTCCCTAAAGGTAAACATTTGCTCTATTCAAAATGGATAAGCACGTTCCTGCCCCTGGGAGCGGAGAAGATTCCCAATTTCCTCAGCTATTAGAGGAGCGTCGCTCTTTAAGGGATCGTGAAGCGAATTTTCCAAACTTCTGTTTTTGTTTGCATTGCATTGGCTGGCTCGAATGAACACACTTTTTAGCATTTATGCGGCCGATGAAGGGGTGTTTATTTTATACAGCCGAAAGAAGAAATAATACTTTGTGACATTTGCGGGGGCCGCTACCAATAACAGCAATGATGCATATACGAGATGACAATGTGATTGGACAATGCCCAAGAGTGGAATTCGAAGCAGTTTCGGTTTCGGTTCTGTGAACACACACTCTTGGCATCCGACGTTATCGTATGCTTGGCATAATTGATATCTCGGTAATCAGAATACCGAGCTTTTTCATGCCAACGGCTGTAAAAGGCGTCAGCTAAGCCTGCCAGCATGGCCTCAATTCGCAAAGATCCTAACTGAGGCGTATGCAGTCGTACAGCCCTCTCCGCGTTAGCGGAGACGATCAAGGGTGATGTGCTTTGCACCCATCTTTGAAATAGTGTGGCTCGTGGTTGTATCGTAGTAGGCGTGTAAGCACGTGACCAAGGGTCGGCTGATTCGGGACTATGCCCGCAAGCAGTCAATGCTAATAGCAACACCTCTCCAACCGGAACTCGCGAGCACGTCAGTGTCATTGTGCACGTGTTATGAAAACTCGCTGGAGAAGAATGAACGTTTCAGCATTGGAAGAGTAAATTCAGTGTAAAAACATTACCCCAACAGCAAATGAATCAACTTCAATATAACATGCCCTATAGGGGATGTGAACTTCCGAATAGCAAAACAATGAAGGCCAAGGCTCCAGACCACTCGGCTATACCACAGCGCTGTGGAGGCTGGAAATATACTGTTAAAACAGGTGGTTGCATATTTTAACAGAACAGTAATCAGTTCCTTCTCACAGCCTCCTCTACTTTTTTGTTAACTGGAGGTAGCACCAGTGCGTTTACTAACCAAAGGAGGTAGTAAGCAGCATTACTTACTGTAGGTCTGTTGTAGTTGATAAAACTCCACTCAGGTACCTGCTTTTACCAACTGGTCATGTACAAAATCCGACCTTATTCTACAGTTCACACACTCAACGTTTTTATGCACTTTCTGGCCGAAAGGGTGGAACTATCTTGCCGCATGGCATAGACCTTTAAAATATGTTTTATCCAAAAAAACCATTTCAGGATGAAAAAAGGGTGTGCTTGTGAACACCTTAAAGTGAGGGTGTGGGCAGAGCAGCTACACGGAGCGATGTGGATCGGCTGAACGCGTGGCACGACATGGGGACACATTCAACACCCAGATATCACACTTAGCCCACAACGAAATTGGGCAACAAAACCAGCATGATGCAGGGCGGAGCGAGAACAAGTTATTTATGTTAAAAACACCAGTGCTGTTCTTGGTTTTATACCTAGCAGCGGAAAGTCCACTGATAGGGTTAGTGGGCTTGTCTGGAAACCAAATGTTTAAGCAATTACTTTCCAAATATGCGTTCTAAGGGGAGCATATACAAGCCAGCATGTTGATTTTAGTGATGAAGTGGATTGGGAAAAGTGCTTCAAAAATTATGTTCAATACGTCCAAGAATCTTGTTACTGTTGGGGAGTTTTGCATCAAACTATCAACAGTTACGAAGTGGGAGGTCTATACTAGTAACGATAGCGTTAGGGTACATGCTTGGTGGCAACCCCTACGTACCACTGGGCCAGATAGTGATGTTTCTAATGAGTTAGTACATACCATCGTTACAACCCCTTATTAGTCTTTTTAAACGGTTGAGGGTATATATTGTGCAGCCTCTCAACATTTGTATTAAGGTTTACATTCCAAGCAGCTTAGATGACTATTTCTTGAATATAACTTGTGAAGTTGTGGGGATCGCGACTTTCACGCGAACCCCTTTTCTGGCTAGCTTCCCGTTGCGGCCGGCGTGCACACGCGCCTCGCTCACGCGACGGGAACCATACGGGAGGGCGCCAGCGACCGGACGGTTTGTTTCCGCCCTGGTGGAAGCGTTGACCCTTTTCTCCTCTGCCCTACCCGAGAACCAGTTCTTCCTCGATACTAGCGCCACCGTAAGGCGAAGTCGGGTGGGACGTAGCATGACGAGGGGACGCTCTCTTGTCTTCGGGATCCGGTAGCGCGCGGACGTCTCGGCGCTGGTCCTTACCTGGGGGAACGCGCCACAAAGGACGCGTCCGGACGAGCTGGGAGACTGCACCCGCGCTCGCACTCCGCAGCGCTCCGCTGCTCCGGTATGCAATCGGTGAGTCGAACCATCTCGATCTCTAGCGTTGTTTAATGCCTCGCATCCCAATGTTACCGTTATGGCCTACGATTAGTCTGTATGCAGTGTATTTGATTTGCACTTTGCAATAAATGCTGCCATTGATGTTTTGCCCTCGCCGCCTTGTCTGTCTCCGAAACAACGGACCCGTCCGCAGCCGGCGCTCGCAAGGCATGTTTGCTGAGCGCGGATGGCTGCGGGGTGGGAAGTCACTAGTGTGTGAAATGTAGAAACCCACATCTGGCGCCCCAACGTGAGGCCTTGTTTGCGGAGACGAGCAGGAGGCACGGCAGCATCCTTTGTTCTGGCGTCGGACGATCCGAGCACAGACAACAGACTTCAGGCCTAACTGATTGGAGCGAGTTATTAGCAGAGGCGAACTTTCCTGAGAGTGAGGCGAATTATTTATTGCTGCGGCGTTTTTAATTTGTTAAGCGCCGAGTTTGCAGCAATCGTGTATATGGCAGGACATCGCTGCCAGTTAACACGTGGTCGCCGAATTTTTGTCGGGACGTTGTTGTTTATGGAAACGGGGGTTTCCGAGTTTGCATCCACGCGAGGCCGGGAGCCCGCGCCGTTGTGTCAGCCCGAAGTGAGTGTGTACGGAAGCTGCAATTTGGGTCCGAGTTTTGTCGACTCCGGGAGTCGAGGCTCTGGGAGCCGTGTGGCCGGGCCACGTGTGCCGCAAAAGGCTAGCTGGTATTGCAGCCTGGCACGGGCGCTCCGATACCGCTGAATGCGGTAGGCGCCGTTCGCTCATAAGCTGCTTGTGTTGCAGCGAGCGAGTAGGACCCTAACAATGCAGATGTCTCCTCACGGCTGCACGTACGGGCACGTTCAGGGTTTCTTTCGTTTGGTTCGTTTTATTTTGTTGTGTTTTTGGATGCGGGTCGTTTGCCGAAGTGAGTGACCCGAAGGCTTTCACAGCCGGTCCTCCCGGCGAAGGCACGACCTTGGGAACAGTGCGAGGGCGCATGGAGCGTTCCCCCTCTTTTGTTGATCGCCTCGCGCGAGAGAAAGGAATCTCTCCCGCCTCAGGAAAGACTTGCTTTGACCCCTCGCTGCTTGAAAAACTGTTTCCGCAACGTAGTTGTTTTTGTTGTCGCGCCACGCGGGCGACGGGACTGAAGGGGGGCCTCATCCCTCTTTCACTGACGGGGAGAATTACGCGAGGCAAACTTTGCGCCCGCTGATTGTAACGTCGCAGGAGCCTTCTTGTTCGGCTCGAGAGACCAAGCTCTGTTCACGTAAACTACGCGCCACTGTGTTGAAACGTATTTCAGCATTTTTACGCAAGCGGCGTTCATGTGTGTGAACATAGGGCTGTCGATGGGAGCAAGTACTGTTTCCGCGTTCATGTGTATGAACGAAGTGTTACTGATGCGAGCAAATACTGTTTTCGCATTTGTGTGGTTAAGCATCGCGCCTTGCGGTCGATGCGACCGTGTGTGTTCTTTGTGCCCTGTATCGTATAGGGTTAGAACAGGTTCTAGCTCTGTGGACATTTCCAGAGCGATTGCATTGCTGACAAACTTAGCAGCTGAACCATCGGATTGTGTCACGTTATCGATGCAATCGAGTTCGTATTTTCCCTACCCTGCACGCTGCAGGGTTAGGACAATTTGGCGCGCTTTGTTGACGCTAACAAGCTGGTAATTATGCCGAAGCCTTGGCAGTTGTGATATTCGACATCGAACCACATGATCGATGGGATCAAAGGGCTACTGCAGCCTGTTTTTTCCTACCCTATACATTGTAGGGTTTGGACTATTTATTGGGCTTTGTTGACATTAACAGAGCGATGGCAATGCTGACAACTCGGCAGTTGTCGTTAGGATCGCGCCACAATGGCGGTGCGATCGGAGAGCTATTTTTTCTGCCGTACACTGAAGGTGCGGGGAGTTTCTTTGTGCAGCTAAGCCACCCCGGCTTGGACCACATGACGGAGCGTGTTTATGCTGCTGTCTACTGTTCCGGGCGAGCTGCCGAGCCTGCTGAAGGGGTGCGGTGCGGCATGCCGTCACCAGCCTGGCTGAGAGAGTCGGCAGTCTGGTCGCTCGGCGGCCACGGGCCATCACGGATGTGCCGCCACTTGAGCAACGCTTGCTTGGGTTGGATGGTGCGATTCTTCCCGGAGCTACCCGCCTGCAGACATCAGCGGGCGACGACCGGGCCTGCTGGTACACTACCAGCGGTGGCATTGGACGAGTGGAAGCCGGCGTAGGCAACACGATGCAGTGACTAACGATTTAATCGACGAACGAACTTTTCGTCGCCTCTAGTCCTGTAGTCAGCTCTCACCGGCGTACGCAAGGAATTTAGGAGGGAGGGATGTGGGGATCGCGACTTTCACGCGAACCCCTTTTCTGGCTAGCTTCCCGTTGCGGCCGGCGTGCACACGCGCCTCGCTCACGCGACGGGAACCATACGGGAGGGCGCCAGCGACCGGACGGTTTGTTTCCGCCCTGGTGGAAGCGTTGACCCTTTTCTCCTCTGCCCTACCCGAGAACCAGTTCTTCCTCGATACTAGCGCCACCGTAAGGCGAAGTCGGGTGGGACGTAGCATGACGAGGGGACGCTCTCTTGTCTTCGGGATCCGGTAGCGCGCGGACGTCTCGGCGCTGGTCCTTACCTGGGGGAACGCGCCACAAAGGACGCGTCCGGACGAGCTGGGAGACTGCACCCGCGCTCGCACTCCGCAGCGCTCCGCTGCTCCGGTATGCAATCGGTGAGTCGAACCATCTCGATCTCTAGCGTTGTTTAATGCCTCGCATCCCAATGTTACCGTTATGGCCTACGATTAGTCTGTATGCAGTGTATTTGATTTGCACTTTGCAATAAATGCTGCCATTGATGTTTTGCCCTCGCCGCCTTGTCTGTCTCCGAAACAACGGACCCGTCCGCAGCCGGCGCTCGCAAGGCATGTTTGCTGAGCGCGGATGGCTGCGGGGTGGGAAGTCACTAGTGTGTGAAATGTAGAAACCCACAAAGTAGACGTCCCGTATTCGCAGAAACATCTCGTTATGGACTTAATTCCTTGCAGAAAAGCAATCGCAAATGTGTAATCGCGCAAGTGACCGCTGTGCCAGTTCATCTAATCCAGAATGTACTCCCCGCAGCTTCGTTTTACGCTCTAGAATAAACGTTTCGTTCATTCATTATTCTTAGTATAATGCCGCTGACTCTTCTCTTGATTTTAATGGGCCTTTGATTTTGCTACTAACAAACACCCAGAGAAGCATCGCTAGTGCGCTTGTGTAGAAAGTTCAAACAGTGTACACACTTACAAACTAAAGCCGCAATCTTTTGCGCACAAATGCTGTCATGGCGTAGTTTCAACTGCGCGAACTCATTCCGACGCCCCTCCGGCGGCCGGCCGACTAAACGCTGGGCCAACTGATTCTGTCGGAGGGTCGGCGAGCCGTGCAGTAGGCAATTAAGCGAAGCCACTTCGACTGTATGTCATATGAACGCCATAGAAAATCGGGAAGGAGGGGCCAGTAAGGAGAACAACACTTTCAAATTAAAGTTTCTACAACGTTAAGTCGCGGAAACGCAGCGAGAGTGATCAAAACAAAGCTCTAGGCTACAATTGGCGCTAGTAACCCCCCAATGTTTACAAATCACTTCAGCGTCGCTCTAAAGCAGCATGCCGGCGCTACCCGAGCAGGGCTTATGGGAGAAAGGCCTAGCTTGGTTATCGGTTTTAGTATGGAGGAAGTACATGTAGGGATGATAGGGTGTTCATGTGAACTTAATATGCACTAGGATAACCAAAACATTATCAACCTAGCACGAGAACTTCTGTGAGGAAGAAAATGTCATCCGCCTTGGCCACTTCTTTCATTTCATCTCGGGAGGCGGTCCGCCATCGGGTTTAGCGTGGACGCCCCACCACATCCACCACTGTAAAATAAGCAAAAGTCAAAGGCGGCATTCAGAGTGCCGCCTTTATTTCTCACAGTCGTGCCACAGCGCCGTTCTCTGACCCACAAGATCACAAACATCAAATGCGGCCGTTTGAAAGCCACCAGCGGGTGTTAGGACCATCACCTTGCTACAACCGATGCATCGACACGTAGCCCGTCTGCAGTGATGTTAGCGCAGAGACGACGCAGGCGGAGCGAAAAACGTAACCGTTGCCTCGGCAGGAGCGAGGACGCTGTTGCACCATCAATGCAGACGGGAAACGTCTTCCTATATACCCAGCTGGAAGTAAAGCAATCGTAAATGATTATAAATGACCGATGGATGACACTAAAAGGGGGGGACGGTTGAGGGGGCAGATTCTAAGCACCACTATCAGAGGGCACCTACATCCGGCCGTTTGCTGTATGTTTAGCGTAAGCAGCGTTACACAGGCTGCATAGTGAACGGCCAGATTGGAAAGAAACGTACCACAACAGAGCAACATACGCTTCATTGAACGCATTTCCAACGCACGATTCATGCAATAGACAAGTTAGAACTTTGCAAGCTTGATAGACGGATACATATATATTGCATAACACATAGTACGTTTTTCGCGTGTCCAACTTTCGCATGACCACAAAGAACAACTAAACTTAAAACGGTTACAAAGTTTTTATAACAGTGCATGCTAGTAGGCACCATGAGGTCGGTGTTTGTTTTGATAACCCACAGCAATGCGGGAGCCTCACCTATGTTTTGTTTTTTCGCCAATGTAGCCCGTGTAACGGCTACATTGGCTTGGAAAAAACAATACAATAGCTCAAAGAACAAAAATAGCTCGCGGAGAGAAACAGCACGGGGCGTGTGTTTGAGCAATAACACTGATTGCATCGCCTTCGCCCTTTTAGCAGAAAGCACACCCGTGGTATGGCAACCATACGGGTAGGCAAGTTCAAATGCCACCAAACGTGGACATTGTTCTGTTTGTAACTTATACATAAATATGCACTGATCTGTGCTCGTTGATGAAGAACGAGACAGTTTAGTATCATCGCTGTCATCTTTCACCATCGGGCGACAAAGCGTCCATCAATGCGGTCGTAACGTTGAACAGGACGCGCACGAGTCGCACACAGCAAAAATTCAGCGGCGCGTACAGAATGTGCGCAAAACACGCGGATGGCGAGCAGTGTGTTCGCGTGGCGATTATATCGTGGTAAAAAAAGACAGTCAGAGGACAACGAAGCAGCATACTGGAGGGGCGGTGTTGCACATATTCGTCGTGTACGTTCGACAAAATGAAGTACGGTTGTATTTCTGGGGTCGGTGCCGCCGGCTGATCGCACACGACAGCGGAGAATGTACACTCCCCCGACCAAGTGTATGGTATAGGGAGTCTACAGGGCGTTACATGTAAACAGCTAAAAAGAGGAACTCGCTGTGCTACAAACGAAAACTCGCAATTTTCTCCCAACTTCTACCTTTTTTTCTTAGACTGTAGCCGTAGAAACGTTTGTGTCTTTGAAAGACAGCAGCGAAACGACGTTCCTTGTACCGACATATTTTACACTAGATAAGCAAACAAATTAGGAGGAAATTTAAGGTATTTAATCAGGAAATTCAGGAAAGGACTCGTGCCTCAACAACCTTAAATCTGCCTATCCAGAGTAAGTGTACTGCTTTTCTGATCGATAACGCGCTTTTCCAATAAAGTCTCGTATGAAGGCCTCTTGGAATGAAGGCGCCTCTGGGATTCTCCTCGAAGCTCCTGGAAGTCTCTACAATCGGTTTATTTTACATTATCAGGCCATCTATTGTCATGCAAGAACGTTCGGCTGATTTGATTTGATTGATTGTGGGGTTTAACGCGCCGACGCTACGCTGGCGATGAGGCGCGCCGTAGTGGAGGGCTCCGGATTAATTTTGACCACCTGGGGATCTTTATCGTGCGCCGAAATCTCGTACACACGGGCGGTTTTGCTTTTCGCCTACATCAGAAAAGCGGCCGCCGCGGCCGGGAATCGAACCCGCGACCTCGTGCTCAGCAGCGCAACGCCTTAGCCACTCAGCCACCGCGGCGGGTAAGAACGTTCGGCAAGCTTCATGCTAGTGTTTCTCTGTCCAGCGCAATGAAGATCGCTTTCCGTGGCTGCTGTCGTGGTATGCTTTAATACGAGCATGTGCCCAGAGGCAGAGCACCGGTAGACCTACAACGGACTGCCATGGCTATATAGGCCCAGTGGCCAGGGAACCAGAGGTTGTCTAACGCAAGCAATAAAAAAATCGTGTTATCATGTCATGGGCGAAAGCCTTGGCATCCAAACAGCCAGGCTCAGAAAAAGTGGCTATCCGGTATCTTTGATCGGTTCTGTTACAATAACGATTATGTACGCTGTTTCTAATCGACGGGTGACAAACCAGATAGACGTGTAGAAGTGATACCGTATATTCATAGACTGCCCCATCGGTTGAAAAAAATAGGCGGTAGACATGAGGTACAGGTAGTTTGTTCTGCACCCGATAAGCTTAGAAGCATGTGCAATCGGGTCGATAAAGCGCTGGAGACCGTGGAAATCGGAACTAGTAGAGATAGTAATTGTGGTGTTGCGCACATGCGGAAGTTTGTGAAGTGCTCTGTTGGCATAGTTTACAAGATCCCGCTTACTTGCAAAAAGGCTTACATAGGACAATGAGGACGTTGTGTAAAGGAAAGGTTGAAGGTTGAAGTGCACTGTGTCAGCAGACGGCTATTTCTGTCAATCTGGAACAGCACTGCGACAAGTGCTAATGCACTCCAGATTTCCCAAACACGAAGGTGCTCTTCAAATCACGGGACAGGGTTACACGGCAAATATGCGAACATTGTGATGGTTTCTGGCCTCGAAGGTGAGTGCGTCAGTGCTCCGTTAGCCTCGTTTCTGCAAACAGAGACAATATAAGGAAAAAAGTGTTGTAAGAGGTGATATTATTCGATCATGCACTGGGTGGTGATACGAGGTGGCAGGGGTATTTATATGTTGTGTTGTTTATTAAAACTTCACAGTTGTTAGTGGCGCATCTCCCGTTTCGTGTGTCCTTTTTTCTTTACCCTGTCGTCGTCGTGTTAAATTCAGCGGTATTGTTCCATTATGTGTAGATACCAACTAGCCCAACAACAAGCTTTATTGAAGTGCTTTTCCGAGTCAATTTCGAACGGGTTTGCCTACAGACTGGCTTTGGGCGCAGAAAATCTAACAAGGATGCGTGCACGTTCGAAACTAACTCGCCCCGAGGGGCAGCGGCCGGGTTAAGTGAAGCTTGTCCGAAGCTTCGGGCGGGATTGCATACCTCATTGGTGCTGTTATGAAGCCACCAAAGGCTCCTGTTGCCTTTCTGGAATCTTTACAAGAGTATTTTTAACCAGGGCCACTGACATGCCCGTGTGGAGATTTTAACTATCCCGGAAACGTTGGAATCCAGTCAAACCAGATTTTCCAAATGTTACGTACGACAGGAAATTGCTGAATATTGATTTGGGAATGCTTCACGCAAATTCAAAATGAATTCCCTCAGATGTGTTAACGACGGAACCAGTTTTGCATGTATAATGTTTGCAGAGCAAATGGTAGGAATACGAAATAGCTATTTACGATGGTCTCGGTGGGTATAAAGTGAGCTTGCTTTTTATTTAGGATGTCATTTTACCCAGACAGCTTAAATGTACACAGTGTGAAATGTTTTAGCCAAGCTGCTGATGCTACATTTCTGGAAATTTATAAATATCCCGAAATTGTTTTAACTGGGAAACAGTCATCAATAAATTGCGGTGTAAATTTAGAAACGTTGCTCATTTCTTCTTGGACAAGCTTGTGCAGCAAAAAAACAAAACAAAAACTGCGAGAAAACATTAAAATAAAAGCCTGCAATTTTTTGAGACCAAACGCAAAATTTGGCGAAAGAAATCAAACGCAGTAATAAATCAGACGGCATTTCTTTTTTTTCGCCAATGTAAAGGTTAAGATGACCGCTGTGATGACAGTTATGCAAACACACGTCTGAGTTTGGAAAATGTTCTTAGCAATTTTAATCACGTCACCTTCAGGATCCAAAAGAAATATCTTGACAAGGATTGAAACATTGAGGCTGAGAGTGCTCAAGTTTTAGGCAGGTACAATGGCTATTTTAATTCTGTATTTTTTTACGGCGGAAGTTTCAAATAAGATATTTTCAGTTATTGTAACCGCTCTACAAAGTGTACCATGTCAAAGCCGCTATTTTCTGACAACGAATACTCTTGATTATTGTTCAGATAGATACGAAACTGTCTGTCCGCCCTGATTGCATACCAAGTGAGTTCTTGAAGCGTTTGGCGGAAAGGGTAGGGAAGGAACTTTAAATTATGTTCAAAGCATCCCCACTGGTAACTATATAACTGCAAGCTGGTTGACTGCCAAACTGGTTAACTGCAAAAGCAGTGGCTTTTTATATGTCTGGAGCAAAAGTTTGGGTTGAAAATCAGACTGATCTGGATCACAAGCATGGGGTGTAACGTATTAAATCCGGTTTTAAAGATATCGAATGTTACCCAACTAATAAAAACGCATAATGTTTTCCCCAAGCACTCAATGAAACGTTCACGTTGATGCAGTTTGATTTGACATGTCGAAAGAGTTCGATATGGTTCTCTACGCTCAACACAAAGAGGAACTTGTACATCTTGGCGTAAAGAGTTAATATTTGAATGGCTTAAGTATACCTATCCAACAGAACGCAATTCGCTAAGAAAAATGACATAAAATTCTGTAATTGGTGAATCATCCCGAGTATTTAGGGCTCCGTGATCGGACCGGTGCTCTCCTTGTGCTCTATTACACACATCGCAGAAACCGTTTCATTCAATATTTTACTTCCCCTGTTAGGAGATGACTGTGTCGTGTATTCCAAAATACTCATTGTGCAGATCGTGACTGGGGCAATCAATGAAAAACGGAAAGAAACTATAGCAGAACCTCCTTCACGATAGTAACAAGACACGTTAAAAATGGTTGGTGTTTACGGAGGAATTAGACGGCATGAGGTACAATGGGTAACGCAATTTAAATACTTGGGCGTCACCCTGTCTGAAAGCCTTAGTTGGAAAAGCGATATTGATCGCTTTTTGAGCGTTTCAGAATGGATGTTCTGGTTCCTAAGGAAACTAAAAATGGAATCAAACATACCGAAGCTTACGGCGTAATAATGCTTCAGCCGCATGTGCTAGGATATGCCAACATTATACATGATCTGTGCAGGAAATATGAGATAAATAAGAGAAAGAATTCACAGGTGACCAGACAGGTTTATCAAAGCCATTTGCCTCAGTTATGACGACCGTCCACACGAAAACTGCAGTAAAGACTACTTTCTGTGGGAATGATGATAATAATGGGTGAAGTGAAAGAAGGTTGAAACACGAAATTATCGCTGGTTCAAAGAGAAAGTTTCAAGTCCAAAACAATACGTCCAAAAGCTCGGCAGCTGAGCCAACCTACAAGATAGGTTCCACAAGATAGGTTCCACAAAAGCAACTCAAGCGCCTTTTGAGAAGGGCACTGCCCGTGGTAGGAATCAAACCTGGATCTTTCGCATTATTCAGTCGTCGGTTATCGGATAGGGCCATTCCGACATTGAAGAAGAAATTTTATTTCGTACCTCGGCTTTGATTAAGGTTGGAAAGCAGAAAGCATCGCATTTTAGCTGTCTTTATACTTAAGGGGTCCTGAAATATTGCCGCGAACCATATAAGGGTTTGTTTATTTATTGTTTGTTTTTAATGCCCGGCTAATCCTTTCGTGAAATGAGGATGTACATATAAATAAATAAATAATGTATTATTAATCACCTTCTTCGCGAATATTGTTAGTGATAAATATTAGCTGCGAAATTATTAATAAAAAACCACGGATTGTTTCCTCAGCGCGTTTTCTTGTGTTTTCACCATTCTTTTTGCTGTCAGCAGCGCAGAAGAAACCGCTTCAAAGATACTTTGTTCCTCAGAGGAGACTTCTACAACCGCTTCCAGTTTTCGCCTCCGCTGACTGCCGCCTGGTAATGAGTTGCGAGAACGGCGAATTTGCACAAGCTCTTTTGACTTTCTCCTCTCAGAAAATAACAAAGTGGCCTTAGTGACGGCCTGCAGTATACATAACGTTCGACTAGCCTTGTCGTTCAGTTGCCGAACCATGTTTCAGCTTTTCCGGGCAGAACTGGATGAGCCGAGACAAGCCGCTTCATATTTCCAAATTTTCATTTCGCTAATGGATCCCATCCTCCGATGAAGGCTGGGGTTGCGTTCTGGGGTTGTGTTCTGTCGAACCCACGCCACAATGAAAGTAACGAAGAAAGAATGGTGACCATGAATCGCCACCTACAGGGACGATGCTACGATGAGTTGAATTGGGGCGTATTGAAAAGGACATATGTGGGCGAACAAGAAAAATTATTCCGTAGCCTCCTAGTACGGCGCACCTCATCGCCCGCGTTCCATGGACAAGGAAAACCCCAGAATTCATCAAATCAATCCCTAAATTTTTTGATGAAGCTCATGGTGATAAGGAAGTCCTGGGACTGGGTCCTTATGACGCTGGGTCACTAGACAAATAGTGGTTCGCCAGGAACGTTTCTAGATTGGTCAGTCAAGCAACAAAACAACACCTGAAGACGCAACCGCATGGCCGGACAGTCTGGAAGACAAATCTACACTGAACCTCTACCAGGATTTTAGTTGCGATAAAATACGCTAATAACTAACTACGCTAGTTATATTTTAGCCCAGCAGTACTTTAGCCAAGCACACAAACTTGAAAGGTGATATTTCGTGTGATTGAAAATGTCCCACATCAACGAAATCTAATCGTAAAGGGCGAAACCTGCTTCAGGAAAACAATAGGATTGAAAAACTCAGGCGTCGAAAGGCCACTTCCCGCGCTGAGAGCTGCGATTTAATCTGTCATCATTGCCCTGAGCTTTCGCTCTTTTTAATCGCACCTTAGGTGCGCCCGTCCTCTGAAAGCTTCTGCGACCGGTAGAGAGGACAGCGGTTTCTTCTGAGAGATATCTCGAGCACGCAAAGAAAGCTGCCCTAATTTGAACCGCTCGAGCAGAGGTGCGCTATCGTTCTCGGGCGCTCCGAGGTTCGCTGAGACCAGGCGAAAAGTGTGCGTGCGGCGCTGCCACTCGGCAGGCCCGCAAAGGAGCACTTGTCGCACTTCTTTGCGACACTGTCGGTAAGCGAACACCAGAGGGTGCTTTCGCTCTCCTTTCCGGCGGTAAAGGCCAATCTAGGCACGGCCGGCCCGATCACAACAGACGGCTCAAACCCAAGGCGACACCGGAATCGCTACTACCTCGGCTGGCCGTTGCTCGACATCGAGTATCTCAGTTGGGGGTGGAGTGCTAGCGACTCGCTGTGTTGCAGCGGCGTCGTCGTTAGGCTTAGCTCCACGGTAAAAACCGTTTAGTGTCTCGTCTGGAGGCTCTGCAACCGCGTAGCTCAGTTCTTAATTCGCGTCCGGAGAAGCACCTTTCGTTTCAACGGACTGGTGTTGCCTCCTTTCGCTAATGTCACAGTTTAGGCTTTTCTCGCGGAACGACGTAAGCCTGCAAACTACGGGCGTTCGGGTGGGTAGCCGTTTTCAAGGCCTCCCGTGAACCTCAGCACTCCGAACACGAAATTGAACATCTCTGCTCACTGTAGGGGATTTACACACAGTGTACGTACGCTGCCCTCTGTCGTGAGACTGTGGAAATGCACAAACCTTGCTATCTTTCTCAGTGTCACCATTCCTCTCAGAGGTGGCGAACTAACCTTCTCGAACCCTTTGCAGCGAGCTCGGCTGATTCCTTCCTCGGCAATTTCTCGACATTGTACCCCTTGTCGCGTAACAGCTGATGCGACCTGTTCGAGAGTAGGTACCTCTATTCCGGAAGAAGTTGGGGGATACTGCCGCCTGCGTTACAAGTTCACCAAACGGACCTCCGATGCTGACCTTGGCAATAGGCAAGCGCACGTTTCGTGCTACTACGACCTGCTTCGCCCAAACACTATATCCCTTCAGCTGATCTGGTTCAACGTACGAAGTGTGGATTATGTCTACCATCGCCGAGGATTCGCGATGGACTTCGCGCGGTTTACCATCGACCACTGGCTCACGCACGTACGGATCCAGCAACTGCTGCTGTCCTCACTCTGATCTAGCACGTGAAAGACGAGTTTTCCCTTTTTGCAAATCACTGCGAAATGCCCCGTCTCGCCGCAGTTCTAACACGCAGCCTGTTTGCGCGCTTCAAACGCTTTCTGCGCTGCTCCTCAGCGTATGCACTCTTTTAGTTTTCGAGGCCTGTTTCACAAGCCGAGAAAACGACTTTGCTAGCTCCACCATCTTCCTGAGGATCTCGGCCCCGACTTATCAGGCATCGGCCTGAACTCTTTTTGGCCGCCTTTCGGCACCTGCGCACCTCGACGTGCGACGAACTGGTCGGCTGGCTGAGCTGCATGATCCACAGTATTTACCCCTGGACTGTCTTGCACCCAAAGTCTAATGTTTTTCTGGTAAACGGCGCTAAAACTGCTCAAACCGAAACGCTCAACTACCTTGTCGTGCTCTCCGAAAGCCTTTGCCTCTTTGAGCCACTCTTCCACCTTAGCCCTCAGCTTATAGGCGACTCTGAGTACGACTCGCCCTTAGCTTTCTCGGCTTCACGAAATTTCTCGCGAAACGCCTCTACCGACAGCATGTACTTACGCTGGAGGCTCGACTTGACTTTCTCATAGTCCTCCGCCTACTCTTTTGGCAAGCGGGCCATCACGTCGGATGCCTCACCTAGCAACAGCGCAAGCAGCTTTTGCGGCCATGAGTCTCGGCTAAACTGGGCTCTCTCGCACGTGCGCAAGAAATTGACCAAAAAAAAGACCGGTGTCCTCTTATACCTTGTATGGTCGCATTAGGTCACTCATTCCCAACGTAGGTCGATCAGTCGCCGCAGACTGCCGGCTGCTGACACTCTCACGCCTAGATCGAGCTGCCTCAATGTCAAGACCATTCATTGCCAGCTCATGCTTTCGCTTTTCTCGATCCAGTAGGAGCTCGTGCTCTCTCTCCTGTTTGTGCTTCTGTCGCTCCTTTTCTCGCATTCTTTTCTCGCGTTCCTCACGCCGGCACTCAGCCTCTGCATCTGCAGCCGGACGTTTCGCGGTCTTCCTGCAGTGATCAATGCATTCCGACAGCTCATCATCGTCAGCCCCAACAACGAGTATGGCGTGTATCAGCTAGGGCTTTCTCAGCGCTTCCAAAACATCCAAGCCCAGCTATTTGCAGTCTCCAACAACTGCGGCTTTCTCAACGCCCTCAAATTCATGGCCGATCTATAGTACTGCTTTCCCACTGCTCCAAAATTGTTTTGCGCTAATAACCCACGCGACAAAAACACACGCCCAACCAGCTATCCTCAGAAGCCTCAGTGAAGAAAAGTCCCGCAGTCACCAATGACCGCCGTGAATTCTGCGAAGTCCCAAGACACCTTGATGTCTGTGGTGTGGAATCTCGCACCGCTGGCTCCAGGTGCTTCGCACTTGTCATCCGACCGCTGCCATGCAGTTGTTGCGAAGTTGTCATCCCACCACTGACAACCCGTTGCTGCATATGGGAAGGCCTACCATGCCGAGCTCCGTCGCTTGCGACATACGTGTGATAGCGTGGTGAAGCAAGCGGCCAGCTAATAATGCTGCCTCGAAGACCAGAAGCAGAAGGCAAACGTAACTTATTAACTTCATAGCGAGAGATCAGCCGCAACCAAAGAACAATGCCCCGACGGGCGAGGTTACAGTACAGGACTACAGCAGAGTGTCATCATTGATTCACTGGTGAAACAGGAAAGAACTACAGCTTTTGGGGGGTCTTTTTTAAACGCAAAGCACCAGCGGTCAAAACAAGCGTTCCCTCTAGATTCTTTATATGACACAAACGGCACAGACACACACAACGCTCCTTCCAGAGTTCGTGAGCATCGGTAGTGGCGACGCAGGCTCAGTCCGATAGAGGGGACAGAGGAGATCTCCACAGCGGACGCGGGGCTTCCGCGTCCTTCGGGCAAGTCTCGGCGTGTTGCGTCGGCACACCATTGAAGTTTGATCATGCCGATAGCGAGGCGCCACCGATCCAGACACGTCGCAGCTTGTTTGAATTGTCGGCTGCAAGCGTGAGTCACCGACTGGGAGGTCTGCTCGAAAGGGGCACGTTGTAGAGGCTTCGCCGCACAACCGAGGAGTATTGCGCCCTGCTGATTCGTTACAGAGGGCTCCTTTCTATACGAACTAAATGTTTTAAATGCGAATGCATTTATTAGTCGGGGGTTGTCTTGCGTCCATCGAGCGGCGTGCGCCTGCATTCCTCCAGCGCGAGCGCACGTGAGCGCGCGCCTCGTAGTTCTGCCTTTGTCGTCGTCGTCGTCGTAAATGCGAATGCATTTCTTAGTCGGGGGTTGTCGTGCTCCGTCGGCGTGCGCCCGCAGGTGTTATCTCTCCGCGCTCAATGCCGAACGCATGCGCTTGAAGCGAGCTGTACTAGTTTGCTCGAAGCGGCAAGGTCGGCGAGTACTGCGGTGTCAGTCTCGTGTCTGACGTGTATGGGAAATTGATATCGCACGCCGTTGCCACGTCTCACGTTCGAGACACGTCTCCGTACAAGGGCTTGTACACCCTTGCCTACACCGGAGACGGAGTCTTTGTGGTGACCGTGTACCTCGCGCCCAACCTCGCTCGAGACGCCGTTGCCGCGCAGCTGGACGCGGCTATGGAAAGTTTGCGCTTGCGCTCCAAACCCTCTGACCCCATAGTCTTGGTTGGCGACTTCAACGTTGACGTGCGCAAGAAGAGTGGCGAGTGGCTGGTCGAGTACATGCAGACGAGGCACTCTATGCATTGTCTCTCTGCCGGCTTTGACACGTGACCCACTACCATTCACGGGAGTTGCATTGATCTGATCTTTACGCGAAACTTTGACGCGCGTATACTTCTCAAAGACCCTTTGACCGTGCACTTTAGCGATCACAAGGCAGTGATTGTGGCCGTCAGGTACAACGATAACACAAACAGGTGCTGATGAATAAATGTCCCCGCATTTCCCCGAGGGGAAGATTGTGAAAGTGCGAATGCACGAGTTGAATTTGCGCGGTTCGGTAATGTTCGCGAAAGAGAGATCACACGCACACACACAACTACAAAGAAAGAAAGATACATTTATTCACAGACACCTATTTGTGTTGTCGTTGTACTTCATTGCTAGAGCGGATCTCAGCTTTGAAATTTCGTGTCAGTACTCCCTTAAGCAGGTGCATTAGCCCTTCTCACGCCTGATTCTTGGCCAATCCCCCACGTGGGTATGTGCCATGTCAGCGGCCAGGCAGCGCGCGCCCATCTCCCCCCGTTGCCAAGGAAGACGAGGAGATTCCTGGCCAATCCCCCACGTGGGTATTTGCCATGTCAGCGGCCAGGCTGCGCGTTCGCACGAGCGCGGACATCGCCGGTGGATGCAGGTTCAGGGTCGCTTAAGAAGTGCATTCGCACTTAATAAATGATTACGTTCACACTCTCGTCATTAATTACGCCATTACTCGCAAGACGCTCATCGGTGCACCCAATGCATTCGCATTTCTGCACGATTCCCTTCGGGGAGGTGCGGGGGAATTTTTTTCTGCTCTGTCCATAGTATTTCAATTTCTGTCGCAACAATCAAGCATCCATGTAATTCTTCATAAAGAATTATTGCAAATGTCCCTCGTGTATTTATGTTTTTTTCAGGTCTGCAGAATTTTGTTTGTCCTCAACAATTTTGACAAGCATGAGCATTGCCACAAGCATGAGCATTGCAACAAATGGTTGTGGGTATATAAATGTCTTGTTCAATATCTCCCTACACGTTGGCGGGGCAGCGACATTGTGAAACATAAAGAAAGAAAGATAGAGAGACATGCAAACAGATGGATAGAGACAGACAGACAAAAATGTCTTTGTTGAGGTAACCCAAGAAAGACTATTGTACTTAAAAACAAATGAGACCTTGTATGGACTTCAATCCGCCGCGTCATGAGTGCTCTATACGCTGGAGGTCACTGCGCCACGATAGATAGGGCGAGGTGTAGGGAAATTACCAATATGCTTGTCTAGTTGGCGCCGCTAACTCTTTTTGACTTGCTGGTGTGCGGAATTACTGGCTCGTAAACTAACCATTTTTTAAATAATGCTTGCGCGGTAGGGTTCTCTGAATCCGCACAACAGCTGATCCCCAACAACAGCCTACTTGGGGAACATAAGGCTTTTTAGAAGCGATTGAGATTTTGCGCGGAAAGAAAAGGGCTACCCGTACATTGGTTCTATGCTTTACGCTGAAACGTTGACCCATATGGTCTTTTAGCCGCTATAATTATATACGCCACTGTTCGTCTGCACTTAACAGAGCCTATCCTTTCTAGAAGCGCGCCGGTGGCACCCGCATATTACGTTTGCAGCTCAGGGGAAGCGAACACCCGAGATTGCACAGCCAAAGAGTCGGAAGCCGAAGGGCGGATCGTATTAGCGCTATTAGTGAGTTGTTTGGGCCTCCTGTACATCTGAGAGTTTGTTAAGTTACAGAAAGTAACAGAATAGAGCCGCATTCATACAGCACGATTGTTTTCGGGACGCTGTTTTTCGTTTCACGGGCGATTCACGACGAAGTGTCGGTCGGCCGGTTCAGCCGACCCGTTTTGTTCGCGTATTTGGTTGGCGAGCAAGTTGCATTACGCGGACTTCTGATGGGCCTACATGTTTGTGCCGTCGTCAGCGTAGTGGGTTATCGCGGCCTGCGAACTCGGAAGTCGGCCGTCGGGTTGGCGTCACCGTCGTATCGGTGTAGGGTGACTGCAGCATCACGAGAATTTGTTTAATAGAGTAAAAAAAGGTAAATATTGCCGCAGTGCTGTAATCGTGCGAGCCCATTAGTTTATGTCTCACGGCGGCCTCCCTGTTACAATCCCCCCATCTGGGAATGCGTCATAGCGCCTGTGTGAAATGACTTAAAGGAAGACGAGGAAGAGGATCGAGACGCGTTCTGCCTGTTTTGCAGTGCTACAGCATCGCGGCCTAGTGAGCTTCTCCCGGTGCGCCTACATCATTAAACTTTCCTGTGTCACTTTTCCCGTGACATTTTTGGTGGAGTGTGCGGGGTACCAACCAACGCACTTCGACCCCGAAGAAACCGTCGCCTTCAAACCAAGCCGAGTGGACACAACACCCGTCCACAAGGTGAGCCGCCGCCTGCGAGGCCTTGAACCCGAGTTCGGCGGCGTTACAACTCGAACAAGGGCCGTCATGAGCAGCACCGCCAGCCAAATTTCCCAGTGCAGTGGTTCCACCTCGCCGGTGGTTTTTCACACATACCACGCACACCACGGGCGTTTCACGGAGAGCCCTATGAGGACGTGGAGGATTGGCTGGACGATTTCAATCGTGTAGCCGAGTTTTATGACTGGGACGACAATCGCAAGCCCCACCACGTTTAATTTTCGCTGGAAGAGTCCGCTCGAATATGGTTCGCAAATAACGAGCGCAAGATGACCAGCTGGCCCGAGTTCCGGCGTAGGCTGCTGGAGACCTACGGCAGCGACGAGCGAAAAGAGAAGGCAGAGCAGGGTCTTCAGTCCCGGGGTCAGAAGCCAAATGAGAGCGTGGCCATGTTTGTGGAAGAAATGTCGTTCTTGTTCAGGCGCGCTGACCCCGAAATGAGTGAAGCAGTTAAAGTGCGCCACCTCATGCGTGGTTTCAAGGAACAGCTTTTCGCTGGACTTACTCGAAGCCCTCCTACGACAGTAGCCGAATTCGTACGAGAGGCGTCCACAATGGAACGCTCCCTGCGGCAACGCGCCACGCAGTACGGACGTCAAGTGAACATTACCGCTTGCGGATCAGCGTTTGACGACATGAGAGCCCTCCGGGAACTTGTGCGTAGCGTTCTGCGCGAAGAACAGCAGCTGCTACAAGGAGGAGGCAACCAGCCAACCGTCGCTGACCCGACTCAGATAACAAACTTTTATAAAAACGAAAGAATTTCCGCCGATATTCCAGTTTTCGTCGATAACCACCCAGTAACCGCTCTAGTCAATACTGGTGCCGATTATTCTGTCATAAATAGCTCCCTCGCAGCAAAGCTTCGGAAGGTTACAACACCCTGGAATGGCTCTCCAATCCATACAGCGGGCGGTCACCTCGTGGTGCCCATGGGCATGTGTACTGCGAGGATCGAAATTCGTGGTGTGACCTTTACCGGTTGTTTCGTTGTGCTGCATGAATGCTCAAAGCAGCTTATACTCGTCCTGGACTTCCTTCGCGAGTACGGCGCAATAAAAAATTTACGGGAGCTGGTCGTCACACTTTCCTCCCCACGTACACGGTACGACGAGAAGGCTCAGCCAAGACCCGCACTCCGCATCTGCGAAGACAACGTGACGCTGCCGCCTCAAACCAGCATGTTTGTCGCCGTTGAATGCCAGCGAGCACCGGCAAATTGTGGCATCGTGGATCAAAACGTTTCGCTTCTCTTCGCTCGGCAAGTTTGCGCCGCCCGTGGCCTGGTTGACCTTCTTAACGGGCGGACCGAAATTCTCTTGACCAATTTCAGCGCAGAACACCAGCATGTGCCATTCCGTACAGCCGTCGCCTACTTCGAAGAAGTGAGCGACGGTCCAAAGCTGCACAGTTTGGCGGGGTCATCCACCTCAACTCATGTCTCAAGAACGGCAAAGGTTGACGTGAACCCCAACCTGACAGCACAACAACCGCGGCAGCTTCTGGAGATTGTGGACTCTTTCAGCGATTGCTTTGCTACGTCATCAAAAGTACGGCAGACGAGCATAACAAAAACATCGTATCATAACCAACGAAAAGGAGCGACCCATACACCAGCGCCTTTACCGAGTTTCCGCAAAGGAACAGGATGCTATTCGCCGGCAGGTGAAAGAAATGCTCGCCCACCACGTGATACAACCATCACCTAGTCTGTGGGCATCACCTGTGGTCCTCGTAGAAAAGAAAGACGGTACTCTCCGTTTATGTGTGGATTACAGGAAACTGAACAAGGTGACAAAAAAGATGTGTACCCTCTCCCGCGTATCGACGACTGTTTACATCGCCTCCGCCATGCTACATTCTTTTTTTATCGATTGACTAACGCAGTGGATATTGGCAAATCGAGGTCGACGAACGAGACCGCGAAAAACCCGCATTCATTACTCCAGACGGGCTCTACGAATTTAAAGTGCTCCCATTCGGCTTGTGCACCGCTCCTGCCACGTTCCAGAGAATGATGGACGCTGTTTTATCCGGCCTCAAATGGCAGGCATGCCTTGTCTATCTCGACGACGTAGTGGTGTTTTCTGAAACTTTCGAAGAGCACTTAGCGCGACTCCGTTAAGTTCTGCAAGCCATTCGTTCTGCGCAACTTTCTCTCAAACCAGAAAAATGCCACTTCGGGTACCAGGAACTGAAATTTTTAGGCCATGTTGTCAGTGGTGAATGCATTGTCCTGATCCAGAGAAAACAGCTGCCGTAGCCGCATTTGCCGTTCCAACTGACAAAGGAGCTGTCCGCCGCTTTTTCGGCCTCTGTGCATACTATCGGCGCTTTGTGCCGAATTTTTCTAAAATAGCAGAGCCTTTAACCCGTTTGACGAGAAACGACGTTCCCTTCAGTTGGGGCCCGGAGGAGTCCCGAGCATTTGGCGAACTCAAAAATCGGTTACAGAGCACGCCTGCCCTAGGCCACTTTGATGAAGGCGCAGAAACAGAAATACACACCGATGAAAGCAATATCGGCCTTGGAGCGGTGCTTATACAGTGGCAAGATGGTGTCGAGCGTGTAATAGCATACGCCAGCCGAACTCTTTCGCGCGCCGAAGCCAACTACTCCAAAACAGAAAAAAGAATGCTTGTCAGTCGTGTGGGCGGTCACCAAATTCCGGCCATATTTATACGGGCGACGTTTTAAAGTGACAACGGATCATCACTCCCTCTGTTGGCTGGCGAACCTGAAAGATCCCTCAGGGCGTCTAGCCCGCTGGAGCCTCCGATGACAGGAGTTCGACGTCACGATAGTGTACAAGTCGGGCCGCAAGCACAGCGACGCAGACTGCTTGTCACGCGCCCCTGTTGCTCAGGACTCAACCGATGCAGACGATGATGGCGGCTTCCTCGGTGCCATAAACCCAATGGCTCTGGCTCAAGAACAGCGGGATGATTCAAAGCTCAGTCCCCTGATTGATTACCTTGAAGGGCAAACCTATCGGTTACCTCCAACTTTTGCACGCCACCGTACATCGTTTTGTCTCCTCAACAACGTCCTGTACAAGAAGAAGTTTGGTCCCACGGAAACAACGTACCTACTCGTCGCTCCGAAAACACTCCGTGAGGAGATCCTCGGAGACGGTAACGACGAGCCATCCTGCGGTCATCTCGGCTTCTCCCGCACTTTGGCGCGCATACGCCTCCACTACTACTGGCCGAAGCTGACCTAGAGCGTGAAGCGGTATGTTAGAACCTCCATGACTGTAAGAGGCGCAAGATGCCACCGACAGAGCCAGCGGGATTTCTGCAGCCCATAGATCCCCCAGAAGTACCCTTTCAACAAGTGGGGATGGACCTTTTGGGCCCTTTTCCTCTTTCCTCGTCTGGCAACAAGTGGATCATTGTTGCTACCGATTATTTGACTCGTTATTGTGTAACCAAAGCTATTTCCCGGGGCACTGCCACAGAGGTTGCGAAGTTCTTCGTTGAAAACATAGTACTTCGCCACGGTGCCCCGACGGTAGTCATCACAGACAGAGGAACTGCTTTCACTGCGCAACTGCTTGACGATGTCCTGAAGCTTAGCTGCACCAGCCACCGTAAAACAACCGCGTATCACCCTCAGTCTAGTGGACTTACAGAACGCTTAAACAAGACAATTTGCAGATATGCTTTCAATGTACGTAGACATAGACCACCGTAAGTGGGATGACTCATCCCTTCCATGTGCGACGTTCGCCTACAATACGGCGGAACAAGAAACTACGCGCTTTTGTCCTTTCCGCTTAGTATAATGGTCGCGATGTCATCACAATGCTCGACTCCATGCTTCTTCCTGAAGGCTGCGCCAATGTCACTGATGGTGCTGAGGAAATCGTTCAGCGCGCAGAAGCCAGCTAGCCCGTCAGCGCATTCGACACCAGCAAACCCGTGATGCGCGGCGGTACAAACAACCTCCGGCACAGAGAAGTCACTTACCGGCCAGGAGAACAAGTGTGAGTGGACGAGGCCACTCCGAGAAGTTACTGCGACGCTACTTCGGACCATACACTGTCTTGCGCCGGATGAGTGACGTGAATTATGAGGTTATTCCTGAAGGAACAGTGCGTTCCCCGCGGGCCTCTATGCGAGCTGAGGTTGTCCATGTTGCGCGGATGAAGCCTTATCCCGCTCGTTGAACTCAACCTCGGACAACTATGGTGTTGCGTAATACTGTCATTTCCCTTGTTTTTCCGTCAAGAGGACCTGTTGGTAAAGCATCGGGACGATGCCTTTCAGGGGAGGGGGATATGCCGCAGTGCTGTAATAGTGCGAGCCCATTAGTCTATGTCTCACGGCGGCTTCCCTATTACAATCCCCCCATCGGGGTATGCGTCATAGCGCCTGTGTGAAAGGACTGAAAGGAAGACGAGGAAGAGGATCGAGACGCGTTCTGCCTGTTTTGCCAGTGCTACAGCATCGCGGCCTAGTGCGCTTCTCCCGGTGTGCCTACACCATTAAACTTTCCTGTTTCACTTTTCCCGTGACAATATAGATAAACACGGTAGCGTGGAAGCATCATGAAGGAAGCATCAATAACCAAGGCTGCCATCCCAAGCCACCGATACTGACGAGGCGACGCTTCCCCGGCAATGCGAGGAAAAAAACCCGTCCAATAGCAGAATATTTGCTTCATGATGCGCGAAGATTAGATGACGTACACATGAAAGCACAAATTCACGAACCCCAAAAGCAATATTTTTGAGTTATTTCTCTGCCGCATGGGAGCCCGGAGTGCTATGTGCAGGAGTGTTTACTATTTCAGTACTTATACAATATCTAGCATGCATTAAAAAGTTTGTGCGGCTGCTATATGAAGAGAAAACACTATAACTGCCATTTGTTTGGTCCTTATACTTTCGATCGTGGCCGTAAGTGCGTCTAAACACACTGCAAGAGTGGGAAAGGTGCGACAGATTTTGCAACGAAAGTGTGAGCTTTCCGCTGCACGCATGAAAGTCATACTTGGCACCCAGCCTAGCCACCCATCCTAGCAATTGCGCTCGTTCATACAGCGGACTGAAAACGCCTTTCACGACCCATTAATAAAACGGGTTGGCTTTCGGTCGAAGTTTAAACGGACTGACTTGGTTAGCGATATGCTAGGCCAACTTCATATATCTCGTCTTTCCCACCAAAAAAAAAAACCAAATGGAAAGTCTTTTTTATTGTTAATAATGATTTCCTGGAGCCCAACACTCGCTCGTATTTAACGCCAGGGAACACGCTCACCGTCAAAAGGAATAATGGGGACCAGTTTTTTTGCAGTCATTGCCAGAGAAGTAGTTTCAAATACTGTTTTTTTTTAAGAACAGTAAAAGGTTGGAATGCACTGCTACAGGCAGTGATTGCCTGTGACTCAGTTCATCCGTTCGAGTCATTTTTCGTATCACGGTGACCGTTAGCTCTATACTGTGTTTTTAGTCTTTTTGCCCTAAGGTGTGTGTGACTGCTGGAATCTTGGCATTAATTTTTGCCTTTCAGTCTCATTACCGAGGTCGTAAAGGATTACCGGGAAATTTGAAGCGTTTTGGCATGGGCGTTCTCTTTTGTAACAAATGTTTCCCGCTGTAATGTGTTAAAATAGTGGTGAAAAGGCAAAATTAGATTTTTGGATGCTCAAAAAAACTCTGAATCAGTACATAAAACAATTTGTTTAAGTTGCCAGAGAGGCAGTCACTTTTTGCCACGCTTCCCAATGAATCAATGCGCTGTTTGACTTGGATACATGTTACACTTTCGGCGGAACTGCTTTGTTTATTTTATTCTATTTCGAAATAACAGCTTTGTGTTGGGTAACGCTATGGTTTTATGTTTTGCAGTAGCGGTGTGGATACACCGATGTTTAGTGATGAGTAGTAATTTTAAACAAAATTTTCTTGTTGAGGTTTTTTGTTGCGACATAAAAAATCCGCCAAAATTTTGGCGATGCGGAATAATACAGTACACCTAGGTATGTTTAACACGAGCTAACACATTGACCGAGGGGATTTTTACATCTCCATTTCATCATGAAAGTAGACGCCATGCCGGCAATTACATCTGCAAAGCTTATTTACACAGAGCCCCATCCACTGCTAAGCTACGGAAATCGTTTGTTTGCCTCGCTGGAATTTGAGCTAGTTGTGCGGGACAAATTTGTGGGACCCTTCTGGTTGGTTTTCAAAATGTGGGCCTATTTGTTCTACAAAATTCGCTTTGTTAACCTTCATATTATTTAGGGTTAGGATGACTGAAAAAAATTGCATGGATTTGGTGTGACACTATATATCAGCTCCCAGAAGAATCACGCAATATTTATTGGACCTAGATTACTGGAGCACTCAAGCTTGTAGTGCTTTAGAGGACAGTTGTTTAGGATAAGTTACTTCGACACAAAACAAATTATCCTAATACAAAAATGGCAATTCGCTTCATAGGAATACAATATTGAATGCTTATTCGGGACATTAACGAAGTCTTGTCGCATTCTAAACTGGTCACGAGACCACCTTGCCTACCCACATACAAAACGTTTCGCGCGGGCAAGTGTGGACAGCCAGGGAGGTTTAATCCTTGCTCCGATTTTGAACCACCCGGCCAGCGTTTATGCATGGCGTGTGTATTTGCTTTCTACCATTTTTCTATCGTCAGGTGTACTTGACAAAATACCAAATACAAAACTATGGAACCAGCGCTTTTTGTATTTGCAGGATTATCTCTGCAGAAACGGTAACAACGCCTCCCACTTTTTGTTTCACCATTTTTATGTGGTTTATTTTGTGAGGAATGCAGTAAATAGTGCCATCCATCTAACAACTGGACTGTAACACGTCATGTTCGTTGACCACTTTCATGCAGCGATTACGGACCGGCCCACGACGTTTTCCTTGTTCTGCACTATTTCGGCGCACCATGTACAAGGTGACACGATCCCCGTCAAGGCTCCCCCTGATGGCGTCTGCGAGTTCATTTTGTACGATGCCTTGTACTACGACGGCGTCTCGGAACCGATAATAGGAGCTCCCACGACCCGCATTTCGAGCTTCGACGCGTTGGCCAAGACTTCGTACAAAACGCAGTACGGCATTTCCGTCGAAGCCCTGTGAGTAGTTTTAACGGGAAGAATTTTGGGGACTTGTTGCGCTCAACAACTAGTTCGCCACATGTCATATCTTTCCCGCACGGATGTCGGCTTAACACCCATTTAGCCTTTTAAGTGCACTTTATAAGCGACCCCAAACCATCCACCGCCGGCGTCGGCGGCGGCGGCGGCGTCGGCGTCCGCAGTGCTCCTCTATAAAGAAACAGCATCCGGCGCCAGGTTTCGATCCGCGGACTTTGCGGCCGCAGCGCGACGCTCTACCGACCAAGCCACGGACGCGACGTGATATCAGCGTTAGTGACGCGCCTTATATCTTTAACGCATTCAAACTACGTCGTCAGCGGCGTGCGTTGGCGACTCAGCGGCGTTATAGCGGCTTGATAACTGCGTGGTGTACATGTGATACTACAAACCCGATGGAAGAGATGGAAGAGAAGGCGGCGAGGTGGTGGGCTGCGGGGGCCGAGCGCAAGCGCCGCAAGCGGGCCGACAACCGTGCATTCGCACTTTCACATTCTCCCCCTCGGGGAAATGCGGAGGAATTTTTTTATTTTTTCAACATTGGGTCATTTGCCTTTAAGGGCGCTGAAGAAAATAGACGTTCTTATGCGGCATATTACTCACATTCAGCGACCTTTGACTGCATTGGCGTTCCCATGCTAGTGTGTTGTCCTATACTAATATAAAGCAAAGGGAAACGGTGTGTTGAGCCAAGGCTTGGCGAGAGTCGAAAAAAATTCCCCGCATTTCCCCGAGGGGAAGAATGTGAAAGTGCGAATGCACGAGTTGAATTTGCGCGGTTCGGTAATGTTCGCGAAAGAGAGATCACACGCACACACACAACTACAAAGAAAGAAAGATGCATTTATTCACAGACACCTATTTGTGTTGTCGTTGTACTTGATTGCTAGAGCGGATCTCAGCTTTGAAATTTCGTGTCAGTACTCCTTTAAGCAGGTGCATTAGCCCTTCTCACGCCCGATTCTTGGCCAATCCCCCACGTGGGTATGTGCCATGTCAGCGGCAAGGCAGCGCGCGCCCATCTCCCCCCGTTGCCAAGGAAGACGAGGAGATTCCTGGCCAATCCCCCACGTGGGTATGTGCTATGTCAGCGGCCAGGCTGCGCGCGCCCATCTCCACGTGCGCGGACATCGCCGGTGGACGCAGGTTCAGGATCGCTTAAGAAGTGCATTGCACTTAAAATGAAGATAAGCAGATGGTTTATTTCGTGGCACCCAGGACGGGCGTTCGTCGTTCGATTCCGCGAGGGGCGAGCCTCGTGCCGCAACAGCGAGCTCTGAGCGCGAGCTTCATGCATCGAAGAAGCATGGCGATGATAATTTTCCACACATTCCGGGCCGCGAGAAAATGGCCAGGCGCGAAATTCAAAGGACACATCTCTGCCTCGGTCCATCTTGCAACTTGTTCTCACGAGAGCGGACAAAGTTATTGGCGCTTTTGTCTCTTTCCCTCGGATGTCTTGTTTTGATATACAACTCCGAGTTCGTGAAACTAGCATTCACGTAGCTGCGCAGCCTTGAGCGGAATACAGGTCGTGGAATTTCCAAACGTAGTAAGGTGATTTTCTTCGATTACGCCACACGCAACTTGTAGATCAGCAGGCGACACTTTGTGGATTTTTCCGTGACGACGTATACCACCGCTCCAAACACCTGCGGGTTTGCACTGCCAAAGACGTGTAATTCCAGTTTGTTAAGAAACTTATATTCTCCGATTGGCGGTCGGGTAACCGCAATTTCCTCCATGGGGAGCTGGAGTACCCACTGGTCCCATTCATTCTTTAGATCTTGAGGCGGCTGTTCGTCCCAGCATATTCCTCGGTGACAAAGTTTTTGAAACAGCGGCCTTGCCAACATGGTGTACGGTCGAAAACCTAGTGGATCAAATATCCTTGAGGTCGCTTGGAGAATGAATCGCCTAGTGTAAGTCTTCGCTTTTGGGAAGGCTAGAGGATCATACATCTGGAACAGAAACATTTCTCTATGAGGGTCCCAAGCGGTGCTAGCATTTTCACCGCGGGCTCGTGAAGTACGACCACTCCTTCCCAGACAGCACGATCTTCATGCTCCAAATGCTGCGTTAAGTCGTCTGAGTTTGAGGTCCATTTTCCTGAAGGTCTTGCCTGTGGCCTTCATGAGTCCGCGTGCTTCTGAGAACAGCCTTGTCGCGTCTTCTACGGAGTCTGCACCCCTGACAAGGTCGTCGACATACAACGGCTTGCTCGGAAGTTTAGACGTTTGGGCTTTCCATGGTAGCGCCACTTCGTTTCGTCCATGTCGCAAGGACACATTCTCGAGGTGCTCTAACGCTGCGCTCTGTGAGGTACCATTAGTCGCCGGGTCCAAGATGCCTATGCTTTCAACTTCCCAAAACGATCGGAGGATATCGTCGCATTGGGTTACGTCGGCCCTCAAAAACGCATACCATCGTGCGCGAAGTATTTGCTCTCGCTGTCACCTCTGCTCTGCTACCTTGAAACGTCCATCCCAGTTTCGTGTTTATGGCCATCAGAGCCTGGTTTTCGTCGGACCTCACCAATTCGCCAGACATTATGGTCCACATCTGGTCGGATCCAATGAGGAGGCTTATGCCACCGCGAGTGATGACGTCAGGGTGAAGCAGCTCATCAGCAATGTCCTTTCCCGATGTTTTGCAAGCCCGAACGAAGGACGAATCCATCGTCGAGCCCGCAATGTCCTGGCAGATGTGGCGTATTTCTATGGCGCTGAGGACAACTTCGGTGTCCGAAAATATGCATTTCAGTCGAAGCTCGACGATACGGCGCCTTGCGGCCGGTTGACTATTGGCGTTGGCGAACGTGTGCAGAGCAATATCGACGAATCCAATGCTTTTAAATTTGAGGTGCTCGCAAAGTTCTTCGGTCACAAATGTCCGCTGGCTGCCACCGTCGAATATACCTCTGACGTAGCGGCAGGCGTTGTCACTCACCGCGCAGGCTTGAAAAGTTTGGAGGAGAACGCATCTACTTGTATTTCCAACTCCTGGCCTCTTTCCGACTGATGCGCAGACCGTCGTGCGTGGGTTCAGACTTCTTTCAGTACAAAAATCCGGTGCGTTACTTTTTCTCGGACTGCACACGCTTGATGCATGTCTACTGGCGCAGGCATTGCAGTTAATCTTCCGGCGACAGTCACGCGCTCGGTGTCCTTTTAGCGTGCAGCGAAAGCATCGCATCTCCTTCGACAAAATTTGCTTCTTCTTTTCCGAAGGTATATCCGCAGGACAAGACTCCGTAATGTGACCTTCTGACTTGCAGAATGCGCACCCCTCACCGGACGTCGCCGAAGTGCCGGAGAGAACACACGACGTGGGCTTAGAGTCTCTAGGGCGGATGCTTTTCTCTGCCTCATATTCAGGCCTGGTGTCTCGTCCTCTCTGACCCCTGAAATCGCTCTTTTCAAGGTTCTCCAGCTCGGTGCTGAGGAACTTCAGAAGACGGTCTAGGTCTGTCGTGAAATCCTCAGGTGCGTCCGCTTGCGGTGTAGGTGTTTCAGCAGTGCGCGTGCGGTGGTACTGGAGCACGATTTCGCGCGGAAGCGCTCGCAACAGGATGTCTGAGAGCATCGACGAAAAGTAGGACTGTTTCACGCCGAGGGTTTCGAGGCCACGGATGTTGACCAAAACCTGGTCGTTGAGCTTGCGAAGGCCACTTGTGTCACTTGAGGACCTGATCGGGTTGATCATTCGGAGCCTGGCAAAATACTCTTGCTCGAGTCGCGTGCGATCACCGAAACCCTTCTTCAGCATTGCAAGAGCATCCTGGTAGCAAGCCTCCGTCGTAGGTAGACCTCCGATTGCCGAAGCAGCCTCTCCTTTCAGAAAGAGTCGTAGGTAGTGGAATTTCTCGCAAACTGAAAGGCCGCTATTCTTGTGTATCATGTGGTCGAACTGCTCCCAAACTTCATTCCATCGGCACAGGTCCCCATAAAAAGGAGTGATGGCGAGCGTCGGTAAGCTTGGCCCGGTTCTCTCCGAAGTCGTAGCAGCGACTGGGGCGCGACGTTCGCTATGGGTCCTGTTATAGGTGCAGCTGCATGGGAGAAGCGGTTGCTCTTGCTTTTTAGCTCAGCGAGGACGCGTGTCGCGTTATCTTGATACTCGATCACGCTCGCATATTCGGCCTCAAATGCTCCCTGATCCTGAATGTGAGCTTCGAGCTCTTCGTTGATCTTATTTAGCTCGTCGTTATTAGCCTTGAGCCTCTCGTAAAGCGACGCTAGCTGGTCGGCCATAGCACAAGGATCGGCCATGGCGGCACTTGCCTCGTTGATGATCCTTGTGTTCTGCGCCCGCCTCGATGTCCTCTTGAATTTGAGCTTCTCCATGGTGGCTCCGCCACCTCGATGCTCTCGGCAGGTCCCGGCTGTAAGTCCCGGGTCGTCGGCACCAAAAATGTTGAGCCAAGGCTTGACGAGAGTCGAAAAATGAAGCTCTCCAAACAGAAGCAGAGGGTTTATTTCGTGGCACCCAGGACGGGCGTTCGTCGTTCGATTACGCGAGGGGCGAGCCTCGTGCCGCAAGAGCCAGCTCTGAGTGCGAGCTTCGTGCGTCCGAGAAGCATGGCGATGATAATTTTCCACAGGTGGTTCAGCTCACTCAGTTGAGTTTTATTTGAAGTATAACTCCGCAGTATGAATTCGAAAGCGCCTCTCGCAGGCACACCGAAAGCTTGCCAAAAACCGCTTCTGTTGCGACATTTGCACATTTAGAAGGGAATGGTTTTGCCCCGTGAGGATCACGATTTCCATGAGAATCACCAATTTCGTCTTACATTTTCAGTATTGCTAAACTGTACCCACAGCTATGTGCGGTTTTGCACGCTGATTCCTTAGCAACGCTTACAATTTTAGCCGACTGAAAACTATTTTTTGAGAAATATACAAGGGAAAATCCCCGTGCACACGCTTCTGGTTGTATCGGCGTGGCTAGGAGCTTCCTGCATTTTATTACCTTGCTTCGTTAGATAAACCCTTCCAAAATGCTACGAAAACTACGTGAGAGGTAGCTGTAGCTGTATTAGTAAATAGGGTCGATTCGGTACACGTCAAAGTACGAGATTTGAAGCCAGCAGTAAAAAGCAGAACAAAGTTTTGATACAAAGAAATGTTAAACAAAAACCTTTTGAGCTACCCAGGAAATGTAATTGTAAGAAAAGTCAGAAGCGAGTGTTCAACGGAAAAGATACTCATATAAAGGAAGGATTGACGAATAGTAATAAACAGGAGGGAAATGTTTAAGGAGTCTCGTGATATATACTAGTAGACCGGTGCTTTGTGTCTGGGAGACGCCTTCGAGGGACTTGAGGGCGCGAGCGACGAAGGAGTTTCGATAAGTGTCGACGGCTGATCAGGGCTGCATCTCCTTGACAAAGCTGGGAACCGGGCAGTGAAGAACAGGTGGCAATTGCAGTCGAAAGTAGTGACAATCAGGGTGTGGCCTCGTCAAGGCACTGCTGGCAGAGACGTATCCTCTGTACAATACATAACAACGGCTACAATGTAGCAGGGATCTTTGCTCTGATGACAGCCGTCAAGATCCCTCAGACTCACCTAGAACATATAGTCCGCCTGGTAGTCCTCTCCAAGCCTGGCCTTCATCTCTCTGTTCGTAGTCGGCTCTTCGTTTTCTTGGAGTGGTGTGAAGATCGTTTAGCCTTGCAGTCGTGCGGTGCGTAGGATTGAAACTCGAGAAAATAAAGAGAATGAGTTGCATTTTTAGCGCCACTATTGTGACAGATGAAAGGAAAACTCAGATTCCAACAAGAAACACAGGGGTCAAAGATAAAGAGGTTAAGGCCCGTTCAAGTCGCAGAAAAAGGTAAACGTCGTCGTTGACATGATGATCACCGCTGAGCCATGTTTGCGAGGTCGGCGTTAGTCCAGGTTCTAGAGCGTTGGCCATCGAGAAGTCGAAGATGCTGTTTGAACAAGGCAGCAGAGGCAGCACCATGTCGTGTGTGGCGGGCGGACAGACAGTTACAGCCTGTGCCGCCCCAAAACTCTCGGCCAAGTGTAGAGCAAACCCCCGATGGTCTCAGAGACCCGTACATATTGACAAACCCCTAGTTCTGTGTTCAGAACAAAGACTACACGTCTACTGGAACTGTGGTCCGGTATCGTGTCGTGTAACCCTCGCGTTAGATCACAACTGCTGACAAGACGATGGTGCACTTCAAGAAGAAAAGGCACCGTTATTGAGGCTCTCGGAAACCACCGTCAGTCAGCGCCCATGACAGTGCATGAATACGGAAAAAACGCAGAGCCTGCCCAACACCCCCAAGCACGGACAGCAGGCCAGGCGCCACCATTTGGTGTCACTTCTTTTTCCTCTAATGTTTTAACAACCTGGCTCCACAGAATTTCCACGCACGGAAATATGAGTTCGCAGGAGGCTGCCCCCCCCCCCCAAAGTGTACCGCATCCTAACGGAACGCTGTAAATTCAATCCACCAGCGAGTTTGATTCAACACGTTGTAACCTTTCTGTCGCGTCGAATGTGAACTTCGCGACGCCCGGCAGTCTCCAGGTTTGACGAGAGTTGAGAGGATCCTCGAGTAATACGCCGTCTGTCCGATTGACTCGGTGGAGTTAGGCGACACCAGCAAGGTACTCGGTTGCCCACCTTCACCAAAAATGTTTCCAGGAGATCTTATCGCCGTAATAGGTGCGATCCGAGACTTGCTGAGCAGGAGTGTCAAAAAGGATTGTTTGTGACGGTGGAAAGAGCACAAATAAGCGGCGGCTTCATAAGCTTGGGGGCTGGCATTAGGGAATATTTGAATAACAACTGTTGTGGTTTGTGGCATATCATTGTGTCAGTAAGACTATAGATCCATGATGGTTCTCAATCAAAGAAGTTCGTTGCGCCAATTCTGTCATTCTGACAATATTTCTTCCAGTGGAGCTGTATCCCAGGTCTTCACACGGGATAAAAGAATTAAACTTCTGTCAATGGTAAATGTTTACTCGGAGCAATTATCAAATTGGTTATTAAATAATAAATTACTACGTAACCCAACATAGACAACATACATAATATTTAGGAAGTACAATAAAAATGTCGAAAAAGAAATACCACTTATATTCAACAAAACCAAGTTAAACCGAGTGACAGAGCAGAACGTCTTAGGTGTTTGGTTTCAGCAACAACTTTCGTGGAATACGTATATTGCTCACCTGTCCACCGAACTCTCTAAAAGTATTGGTATCATTTATAGAATCGGCCTTTTGATACCACTATGGTTGAAACAAAGCTTATAAAATGCTCTCATTTATTCGAAACTATGCTACGGGATTTTGGTGTGGGTGACCACAACCAAATCTAATTATAACAGCCTCATTGTATTGCAAAAAAGAATTTTGCGCATATATTTAGATTATCATAGGTGTTACGCAAGTTTGAGGACAGGTTCTTTATTCACTGAATATTCAATGCTTCGAGTTGACGAACTCTATTACATGAAGGTTCTGCGCACCATTTTTCTATTGCAAAACACCCACAATCAACCTAACAATAAATCTTCTGGCTACCAACTAAGGCATACCATACGGCACACTCCAAAAGTAAGAACAAACTATGATTAGCAATCCTTCCTGTACCAGCCAACTAAAATAATAAATAAATTTAGAGAAAAATTCAACTTCGACGCAAGTGAACTGACGTTTAAAAAACAGTTCAAATATGTGTTACTTAAGCAAAAGGCTTGCAATACTGATATATAATTAAGGGTTTGCAGTATATGTCGATATGTTCCCCTAAAGGCAGATATTAAAAACAATTACAAACAAAAATACATTAACACGTATTTGTGACATAGTAGTGTAACTGATGAAAGTAATGCGCACGAATTACTTCGTTTATGTGTGCACTGTGATCCTTCTGTGAATTGTAGACCTATGCTTTGTATAATACAGAGGAAATGTAGTAATTAATTTGCCTTGTTCTATAAGTATGCTTAAATTTGTGAACAGACGTGTTGTTATGCACCCTGTAAACGAGTGGCTGAGGCCTGTGTCAGGCCGCGTTTCCCTTTAGTCTCAGCCTCCCCTTGGTTTTGCCAAGAAATAAAAAGCAAATACTGAAATACTCAAATACTCAAATGTGTTGGAAGCAAAGTTTCGCTGTGAAGGGTAAATGTTCCCGAAATCCCAGCGGGTCATGCAACCTGCTGGGCGTTTGTGGCACAAAATGGTAGGCGTAGTTAAAGATGCTCAACGAAATCGGTCAAGTCGAGAACCTTGACTACACCGGATGGTCGTCCTAGGGTAAGCTTTTCGAAGGATTGCTATAGTGTAATGTTTTCGATGGCATTTCCGCCATTTATAGCCCAGTTTTGCAATTTCATTCAAGCGGTTGCGGCAAGTGTTGTAGCTTCGGTGGAAGTGCAGTGCCTCGGAATTGGATACGGCTGCTGCTAAAAAGCCCTCCTCGCAAATGCAGCATTGTAACCTTGCAACTGTGTCACCCGCGTCCACTGCTTTAGGAGGCCAACGGCGTACTGCAGCTGGTGCGTTGGGGGTTCCCAAACCTCTGGTCCCGCCTCCTTCGATCGCCTCGAACCACCACCTGCCCTTCGTCTTCTTTCTCCTTTTCCTCTTCTTTTCTCCACAGGCTTTCAGCAATTTCTCGCTTCTTACTTTCTTCTTCTTCGTCGTCCCAGCCGCCTTCGCACCTTGACTCCTGACCCTCTTCATCGGGAGTTTTTCGCGAAAAACTGCTTCCAAGTTTGATGTCGATGACCCACATTCATATCACAAATCATATTCAGTCACTTTCTCACAGCACAGTTCAGTGCACTTCTAAGCACACTATGTAAGTCATATCACACTAAATTATGGTGACTGAAAGTTTTGCCACTTTCCGTGCGAGTTATTGTAAGTTCACAAAAAACAGTACTTCTGTGACCTGTTATGCCAGCAATTACTAACACACAGACTTTTCATTGGTTTTTCAGTGCACTCTACCCACAAGATCTGCTTAGGCATTATATTGTTGTTTTATCTTGTGCACTGCTCACCTGCTAATTCCACTGATCTTTCTCATTTTCAACATTCAGAAAAATACACTACTACTTCACTAAGCTACCCAATCACCTAAGTGTGTTATTCACCCTACTCTGTTCAGCTAGCAATTCCTTCTATTCTGAAATTCTTGGCAAACTCCATCTCTACGATCTAGACCGCCCTGTTTTGAATTGCCATCGTTTTAGGGTCCATAAGCTGGTCCGGCATAATGTCTTTCGTCAATGTAATGCTTCGGGTTACTCCTCCAATCTCCTCGAACCTCTTTCTGTACTCGCAGTTCTTTAATTTATTGACCTGCGGCTATGCTTCTTTTGCAAGCCTGGTAACACCCTTGAGTTGCTCCACAAACTTTGAGCCGCACATTTGCTGGAATCTTTTGAACCATTCCTCGCCATCCCCTTCGTTCATCTACTTGGCTATGTGAGTTTCTTTGTTAAGTGTAGGTTTCCTCCGCACTCCGGTAACGATAATCTTCTGGTACGGCTTCATATTGACAAAATGTTTTGCCTTGTGTACAGGGGTTGCCATATGCACTGCTTGTGCTGTTGTCTGCGCTCCAACCTCGTTGCCTGGTACTTTGAAAATGTCGCCAGGGATCTTCGCAAGAAGCTTGTCGACACCAATTTCTCCAAGATAGATACTCCTTGTGTTGTCGGGTTATTCTCTCAGGTGACCTGCCCCACGCTGCCATACTTGAATGAGCGAGTTCATGGAACGATTCGGTTTTCTCAATTGCGGCCATTGCACGTGCTGTCCTGGACATTATCGGAGTTGAAAGATTGCTATTGTTGTTTCTTTATTGTTTTTCCGTTCTTCCTTTGCGTGTCTTCTATTTTCTCCATTCAACTTAATTGACGTTTCAACTTAAAATTAAACTTAAAATTAATTTAATTGACGTTTCCATTTCATGACAGGGTTATTCACTTATCTAATTCCTGTGACATTACCCAGAATCAAGTCATACAGTGGTTCATCGACACATTTGGCTATTAACTCTCCCGGGTAGTAAGGGGTCGAAACTTGAATGATAGCTTCCGGCCAGAACCTTACCATTCCATCTACAAGAACCATTTGCGCCTCCTGCCCAGTAAACTCAGTTTCCCTGACCCGACATTTCCTCACCAACAGCGTGTTCGTTCCGGTATCCCGGAGAACTGAGATTCGCTGTAGCGGCTGCTCGCCATCTACAACAGCCATTCGGCATTCTTGGGTCGCCCGATCATCTCCTCTCAGTGTTTTTTCTTTTTCTTTGGTGCTTGAGATTGGCTTTGGTGGGGCTGGGCCGAACACGTTCGAGGTTATTGCGCCGGATGCATTCTCCTGGTTTTGAAAACCGCATTGTTGTGTTGCATGTGATCTTCTCTCACACACCTGGCAAGTCGAAGGTGCTTGATTCGAGTTAGCAAGAGCTCGACAATCAACGGCAGGATGCCCTACGCGATTGCAAAAAAAACAAGATGGTACACTCGGAGCGAACCTTTGTGTCACACTTTTCTGTGCTTCTATGCTCGTCCTCGTGCTCTCTTCCTTCACTTTGCCCAAGTTCTTCAGCCTCTGAGCTTCGCAGTATTCATCTGCGGCACTAGTCATCTCTTGAAGGGTCCTAAGGCTGTGCTCCTTCAGAAATACTGCCAACTTGGAATTGCAACAAGCGAGAAACTTTTCCGTCACCATTCGGTCTCAAAGTTTTCATACGTCTTTTCTGTGTTGGACATCTCCAACCACCGGTCAAAGTAACTCATGAGACGTGAAGCAAAGTTTTTTCCTGTATCCGCATCATCTGCCTTTGCGTTGCGACATTTCTCGCTTAAACCACCGGCTCTAAGTTTAAATGTTTGCAGCAATGCTGTCTTTACACTGTTGCAGTCCATGAAATCTGATGCCGGCATTATTCCGAAGACACTAAGTGCTTCGCCGACCAGACATAGACCCAATGCTGTCGTCCACTGACTCTTCTCCCAACCTGGCCCTAGTGCTACTTGTTCGAAGCGATGGAGATACGCGTCAGTGTTATCTCTTTTGTAATAAAAAGGAGCCATGGGCTTTCTTGGGCAAACGACCGTACTCTTGGGTGTCTGTGGTACTTGAGATACACGGGATTGATCAACACATTGGTTTGATGCGCTAGCATTTGCTGAACGTAGCGTTAACACGACCAATTCTTTCTCCTGGGCTAGCTTTTTTTTTCCACATCTGAGATGCGCTTGGCTTTGTCTTCCTCTTCTCGATTCGCCTCTCTCACTGCTGCTCTTTCCTGTGTCCGTCTCTGATTTTTCCTCTCATACAGGTCCAACTACCTTAGTCAACCCAAAGGTACAAGCCAATGTAATCACTTTTCAAGATCCATCTATTCTACCGCGGTAAACAGGTAAAAATGTGAAAAGGAATCATGGCAGTTATTGCGCCAGAATCATGGCAGTCTCGCCAGAGTTTTTTTCACGCGTCATATTGGTAAAAGAATTAATTCAGGACAGACATAAATCAAGTTGAGATGATACTTTAAGGTTGGTAAGGTATTAGGAAGTTTAGAGAAATAGAGAATAAAAGTGTTTGAAATACATTACACACAAAACCGACCCAAAATGGCTTTCAGCCTTTAAACTAAAATAGCGTCCGCACGCTCCATATACTGGTCCCTATAGGTTTTTAAAGGACATTTTCCTACCGCTCCTTGTTGCACTCGATCCTAGCGGCACTCGAGTGTGAGTTGTCGCTGAGGTTGCTCCCTGAGCTCAGCGCCGTGAAAATGGTGACGGGGCCAGCGGGGCGAAGCCACTGGTGCGTGTGTGCCCGTGGCCGCCGGTGCTGAGGCAAGCGGAGCGAAGCCGCTGTTGTCCAGGGTCACCCGCGTCGACTGCTTCAGGAGGCGAACGGGGTAGTGCCGCCGGTGCTTTGCGGGTTCCTAAACCTTGGGTCCCGCCAGCAATTTTTTTAACCTCCTTGGTCCCGCCTCCTTCGGTCGCCTCGAAGCACGATCTCTCCGTCCGCCTGCTCTTCGTCTTCTTTCTCCTTGTTCCTCTACTTTTCTCCACAAGATTCCAGGAATTCCCCGCTTCTTAGTTTCTTCTTCCCCGTCGTCTCAGCCGCCTTCGCACCTTGACTCCTGACGCCAGCCGTAACTAAGGGTCCCTTATTGACAATATTGAATAGGCTTCGCGCCATAGTTTTTTTTCTGTTAAGACAGGTGCACATTGGCAGTTTGTAAATAGCCGGTTTTCTTTGTGGCGACGTTTGGAAGTCCGGCTGCTTTTACCTGAACGAAAGTAATCTGCGTTACTTGAGGCCGTGAACTGTCGGGCTCGCAAATCGGCGCCGACTGCTTGCAGTGACACTTGGTGCAGTTGATCTTTTACCCTCACGTAATACCCATGTGATTCCTGCCTGTACAGTGGAAACAACGGCAGTCTTGCCGTTTTCCCTCATGGTAAGGGCAGTGCCGCACCTGTTGGTAGAATGATCCTTCGATTTGAAGAAGAAACGAGACAAGGTATTGCAATTTCCATATGTCACTGAAGGGGATTCTTGAGTAGTGGAAGTTCTGAAGATATTCGACATATGGTGAGGCTTTTTCCTACAGCTTGGAAAATTAATATCTTCCGCAGCCAAGCAACCATCGATGCGCTCTCTTGATTGTACCTCTACTTTGAAGAAATCAATCAGTTGAGTCACACTCAGAGGAATGGAAGCGGTTGCATCATTAGAAGTAGATGCATCGTGCGGATTTACCGAGTGCCTATTTAACTCTAAAGTGACGTTTTTTTGTTAACCGATATCAAATCAATGGACAGAGTTCTGTAGATAAAGAGTCCGCTTAGTCCACGTATATGTGCCTCAATTGTGTCGTAGAGATGACGGGGACAAAGGACATCGGCAGATGACGGACCGGCTGCAGATAACTAAGGTTCTGGTTGCCAGTCTGCACGATCAGGTGCGACTTCGCACATGTGTCGGCGAGGATGTTGCTAACATTTTTGTAGCATGGAGACCTTGCGATAAGGCCAGCGATGACATCTGATGAGTGATGACCTGAGTTACGCGAACTTGTTGCTGTCAGTAATCGTTCCCATTGTTGTAGACCGTGGACTCAAATTTCTCTAAGAATGGGCTACTGATTGCCCGGACGTTAATCTATTTTCAGTAAGTCGATACTTGGAAACTTGATGCCGTAGCTGGTCCCGCGCGGCGGACGTGGTTTTGTTGAGGCGGCCGAAGAACCAGCAGCTCCAGCTCTCAACTCATTGATGCTTTGGATTAGTTTCGGCCAGCATGTGGTGGTTTTGTGTGTTATACTCCGCGGTGTGAAGGTACCCTCGCTGGATCTCCAGTCCCGCCAAATGAGGCTCAGTGTCGCGGTCGGTTTGCGTTTCCTTCAGCTAGGTATTCATCGCCCTCGCTTAGTCATTGAAGGTTACGTAGTTGTTCAAACTAGCCCCGTTTCTGATCCAAGCCAGCCTCGGTTTTAGAATCAGCTTTTTTTGTAGCGAGCTTGCGACGTTCGCTTGCTTTTCAGCGGATCCGGGATGGTACCAGCTGAGGTTTCGAAAGATCTAGGTGATGCGGTCACAGTCGTCTTAAAATGCTCGTCCGCCTTTCCCTGCTCTCGGTGCCGTCGCTGGTTCGTCTCCCACACGTTTTTCGGCACCACGGCGGGCAAGACGGCGGTGCCCTTGAAGCAGAAAAAGTGTCTTCATTTAGCATCTCGGAGACAACCATCAGTCAGCGTCTGTGACACAACAGGAAGACGGTGAAAATGGAGTGCAGGAGACGGGTCCCTACACCAAGCATGTGGGGTAGGCAGAGCGCCACCAATCGGTGCGACTGCTTTTTTTCTCTAATCATCCAACAAGTACTGCGGTTTTGCGATAAGCCCCAGCCAGGGCGGCGTTCCACCTCACTCTTCAAGAACCTCACCCATTTCTCCTTTTTGCACGGCGTGAGTAATTAACATTTTTTCCCACTTGTGTCATTAATCCTAACATACGGTAACTGTGGGATCCGTCGACCCCCAAGGACGAGACTCGACCGTCAAGGAGGGAGGGAAGCGACCATGGAGGTCTGTCTTTAATGGAACATCGAGCGGTAAGGAGAAAGAAGCAATGCGTGCGCTCGTGAAGCGCGATCCCTGATGATGACGATGGCAGCAAAGGGAGATTGGCCGGAGGCCATCAAGTCGATTAGGTTAGCTGGCTGCAGCAGGTTGATGGCGGTCGATGGCGATGCAGCTGTGATCGCAAAAGGATTCTACATCTTCCCGGCCCCCAACGGCGTGGAGCGAGCATGCTTATAAAGGGCAGAGACGTTGAAAAGGCAGCCGTGATGCAAGTCCCTGCGCAGTCTGTGCGTATAGTCTGGCGTACCCGACGGCACGATACAAAGCGGTGTCGTTTTCGCACACTCTTGTCGGGGTCCAGTACGAGACGAATGGCCCTTGTATTGGCATTGTAGAAAATGTCGATGTGGGCGCGGCTCCCTGAAGAAGCAGTCTTGGGGAAACGTGGTCCTTTCAAGCCATGGATTCCGTAGTCCTGTGTTATCCAAAATGTATCAGTGGTCGGAAGCGCAGTCGTGGGAAGCCCGCGGATTCGTCTCCGGTTCCGAAGGCTGCAGACAAATCGACACGATCGCGTAACTACGGAGGGGGTTTGTAGTAAAAAGCCCAATGGGTTCTTCTCGGCCGAATTCGAGGTACATATCTTAATTTTAGAGGTCTGTGGACTTGTTTCATCGGTTATTTGCTGTGGCTGCATAGGAAAATTCTTCGGTTCGTGGGGTGAGTTGCTCCTAGAAGAGATCCCTGAGGGTCCTTCCCATGACGCCGAATGCATCAGTGGCTGGCTTTCCGTTTTCTTTGATAAGTTCTCGTCTGAGGTACCGCTTCCTAAGGAAAAGTTCTGGTCGTCGTTCTTGGCCAAGTGACCGGTTCTTCGCTCTGCTCCTTCGCAATTGTCCCCTAGGTCACCTTCGGAATTGTCACCTGCCTGGTTGGAGGGAACAGCAAGTTCGTAACTTGCGCCGGCAAAATACATGTTTTTCTTTGGTTCTTCTACGTCTTCGTTGCACATTGAGGGAACGTGCCGTCGTTTACAATATGGGCAGACAATCTTCCTTTTACACTGTCGAGCGATGTGTCCATGGGTCAGGCAGCGGAAACAACGTCCGTGTTTTGCGAGGAGAGACTTCCTTTGCTCCATAGTGGTTTTCTTATCCGAGCAAGATCCCGTATCGTGCAGGCCGGAACAGAAGAGGCACTGTCGCGTCTCGTTAGCTGCGGCATACAGGGCTGCTGCAGAATTCGGATGTTTGAACATTGCTCTTTGACGCCGTTTCCTTGGCTCTTCATTCGCCTTAAACTTCGTTCTCCGAGGCGAGTTCAGTATAGCTGCTTCCAGACACTCAAGTTCGTGTCCAAAAAAGTTAATTAAATCGTCGAACTGTTTCCTGTGGTCTATTGGTTGGTGCTGTCAATCCAGTCCGGTTGACGTTGAAGCAGTAGACAACGTTTTCGAATGCCGGTAGTATCTGAGGACCATGTCTCGAGGGAGTGCCCTTAGAAGGATCTCGCGTAGCATGGCACAATAAGTATCTGGGCTCGTACCAAGTGCATTCAAGCTTCTGCAGTGTATCTGCACATCGTCATGGAGCTTCCGTAATTGAGTTACGTCAGTTGAAGATGAAACACGTGGTATATCAATCAGTGCCCACAGGTGGTCTCGTGTAATAAGAGTCAGGTCGCCGAATCGCTTCTGAAGTATCTCGATCGCGTAATTATAGCCTTGTTCGGTCACGGGAAGTCCACACACCACTGCAGCCGCCGAGCTGGTCAGCAGGCCAGTCAAGTAATAAAATTTCTCCGTCGCCCGCAGTTCAGAATTGTTGTGTACTGTGGACTCGAAGAGACTCCAAAATTTGGTCCAGTTCCGACGGTCTCCATCAAACCTAGTGAGTTCTATTGTCGGAAGCTTCGTTCTAGTGGTTGCGGTTTCGCTAGGCGGCGGTGTCGTTAAAGAAGGCGAAACAAGAGACTCACCAGCCTGTTGGCCTCGAGATCTGTGTTGAAGCTCCGCTCTTATCTTCACCATCTTGTCGTTGTAGGAAGTCGTGTTGGAAGTCTCTTCGGTGACCATTTCGTCAGTGATGTCCCCCAAAATGTCCTCGTCCAGCTTCAGGATGGGTCGATACATGGCCTCGATCCTCTCCAAGGATACCGCTGCGTCCATCGCCGTGGTCAGGGTGCCACTTCGGAGGCCATCTTCTATCTCGGACAAGGCGGCTGAAAGCTTGTCCCGAAGGGCGGTTCGTCGCAGCAGCTTCCGCTCTATCGAAGTCATCCTTGGTCCTTGGAGGTAGGTCCGCCGGTCTCTCAAGCAGAAGCAGTCGAAGAAAGGCTGTCGGTTCTGCTTGTCGGTGTCGGCCTGGCAGACACGAGTCCCGGGTCGTTTCGGCACCAAGTTGTGGGATCCGTCGACCCCCAAGGACGAGACTCGACCGTCAAGGAGGGAGGGAAGCGACCATGGAGGTCTGTCTTTAATGGAACATCGAGCGGTAAGGAGAAAGAAGCAATGCGTGCGCTCGTGAAGCGCGATCCCTGATGATGACGATGGCAGCAAAGGGAGATTGGCCGGAGGCCATCAAGTCGATTAGGTTAGCTGGCTGCAGCAGGTTGATGGCGGTCGATGGCGATGCAGCTGTGATCGCAAAAGGATTCTACAGTAACTGCATTGCTTCTGAAAATGATGATCACGCCAGTGGCTTCTTCACTGCAATCCGGCGAAAACCCCGATGTGCCTTTCTTAGCTTTCATTGTCAATTTCCGCTGGTCAACACAGCGCCACCCCCTTTAAATAGTTTCAAGAAATCGAAAAGAGATAGGATGGTCCATACTACTGGATATCCAAACGCAGTCAGCGCTTTGCAGCGCACATATAGGGCGTCGTCACTAAATCTTCAAAGGCCTGAGTTTCATATGTCTCTGTAAACACTCTCGGTTAATTGGTGACGTAATTGGTGTAGAAAACACTAAATAACTGGAATCAAATGGACAACGTACGACCCCGTGCGCAGTCGCTTTTTTATGATTGGTTCAAAGCGTTTTTTACTATATATCCTGCATAGCTGCCCATCCCAGGCAGCACAGAAAATGTTGCCAGCCTTGGGACCATTTTTTGCCGATGCTTGGATTGTTTGGCCATTGGAAAAACTTGAGCTGCCAGAAAACCTATGTTCTTTGGCATGCATTTGGTCACAGAATACTTGTCTGCTTTGCCAGTCGTCTGGCCACGGAAAACCTGTTTTTATTGGTCACCATACGTCCTACGACGAACAGCACGCGCAGCAGCCACGGAGTGGGTCGGAAGCGTATGGCCACGAGGAGCGCGTTGTCTGTTTGGCTAGTTTAGTTCCGCAGATTAACAGCAAGCTTCTGCCCACGAAGTACACGCTTTCTCCTCGGCCACCATACGTGTGATGACGAATAAAAAGCGTCCGGCCATGCAGTAATCGTTTCCCATTTGGCCTGCGGAAGGCGGAACACGAAGGCAAGGGTCTGGCCACAAATTTGTTCTTTCCTGTTCGACCAACAAAGGTCCCAAAACGAACGACAAGCATCTGGCCGCGGAGTAGTCGTTTTCTCTACGGCCACGAATGGAGAAAAGATCTTCTGACAGAGAATTACGCGTATGTACGTGATGACCTCTGGAAGAAGGGGTCGCGGTGGGCGGGAAATGCAATGATGCGGGAGAAGGAGCCGCTTGTCCGCGGGGACCGTATGGCAGGCAGTAACTTGGTATGTAGCTTCGCGAGCACCTGGCGGGGGCAGTGACCTCTACCGCGAATCTCCCTTTCTGTGAGTCAGCTAACGAAGGCCATTATAGGCAGAAAGATCTCTCCTTTAGATAAGCTCTGATAAAGCAGGTACAGCTACTCACAACAGACTTGCTTCTACTGAAATAATAGTGCGTGGAATGCTAACGTGAACTTCAAACATTTTTTGAGCCGAAGCTCGCTTAAAGGAGCCGTGAAGACAAAATACAAGTTGGGTTTATTAGAAAGACTGCTTAGTCGCGATAACAATGATACCAATATCATCACAATCTTCGTACAAATAACGGAGATATATAAAGAAAACATGCGAAGCAGTCGCAACTCCTTAGCCAATTTCCCGCAACTTTTCTATGACGTAACGGAACCTTGTTTGTGCGATTGGCGGCCGCCTAACTGACCTGTCGCGACAACACATGACTGGACGTCTGTAATGGGGCCTCTAGTTCCATTTGACCGCATCACTTGAATGCTAACGTGTGGTTAACGCACTGAAAATTGTTTTTAGTGCTGGCTCAAATGATGTCACTCTTCTTATATGACGTCCCTGTGGCGCGAAATTTGAAAGTTTTTCAATACTTCTTTCATTTTTTTCGTTAAAAAACATCTTTTGCGGCGGGAATGGAGCTGAGTGAGATACGGAATCCTAGTTCTTTCAAATTAAACGAAGTTGCATTTTCTTTTCGTGGCTCCTTAAAACAACAAGGTACACCTAAATTCTACATTTACATCATGCGAGGTTATTAAGCGAGCACCGCAAAGGCGATGTAGGGCATTCTTTTTTCAAAAAAAAAAACTGCAGCTGTTGCAAGGGATCTAACTAGCATTCCAGTTGTATTTTAAAAGCACCGCGCCATTGTGGTTACTTCAGGTGTGCTACCCATGAATAAAAGCAAAAACAGGCAACGAGCATAAAGACAAGTCATTTATTTTCCTTTTCCCCGCCTAGCACGCACATGCATACGCTCCTTACATATAGCTAACTGCCCGTGATACACGTGGCGCCACTGATTCACATCAGCCTTTTATTTGAGGCATGTGCATCACCTCCATCCAGTTTCTCCCATATGAGCGCCACCCTTGCACTTTTTTCTTCCGATTTTTTCACGAACATTTTCGGAATAGCGGACCTTTGTGGTTTTTGAAACGCTCTTGAACTCCTTCTATAGATTTTTGCTCAGTTAGAAGATAGAAATAGAAGGACTGGTTCTGTGCGTGACTATTGGCTTGTTTAAAACTTAAGGTGGGAAGTGAAAGTCTACTGTCGGTTTAAATGTCTGGCTTAATGCAACTGAAAGAAAAGAAGGGCTAGTGGATGTGGGATGAGGCTAGAGGTGCTTTTCCTCTGTTTAAATGTCATAAGGAATTACACTCTGTGGAGGTGGATAATGCGTGACGCTTTTTAGCTCTACACATAGGGGTGACATAATTGAGGTGAAAGGTATGACCAAATTTTAGTTATTTTACTTGCTAGGCAGTCCTTCCACCGCGCAAAAAATATCAACGTCCGCACGCGGACGCACACCGCTTTTTTTCTGATAAAAAAGGAAACATCTTGCCGTGTGTTCGACGCATGTGACGACGAAGCGGTGAGGCGCAGTTCCAACTTAACTGAAACGCCTTGTTTGCAATGCAACTGGTGGTCCAATAAAATTTGGAAACTTCTTCCCACGCTACCCCTACCCTTACTCTCCATGTAAGCAAGGCACCCACACACCCGTTTTGCGTGGTTGTACAAAACGTGTGACCCTTACGCACATGCAGGAGCCACGCCATCAGTGTTTCAGATATCACCTATTATAATTTTGCTTGATGAAGTCCTCTCCTTCAACTCCAGCCACTTTTTTTACTTTTCAAGTTTCGTTCTTTTTTTGTAAGTTGCTCTTCGCATACTGCACCTGCCTTTTTGCAATGTTGCACCTTTGACATTGCACATAATTGTTACAGCCAAACGTCCTCAAGCCGTGCGTGAAACGTCTGAGAACCCTTTTTAACCGAAATTTCTCTGCCAAAAGTATGCCGAAACATCACTGAAAATTGCTTTTGGGTAGGTGGCTAAACAACCCTAAAATTATCTGTTGCAATTACATATAGGCGTAACGGCAACTTAGCAAAGGCTTCATGCTGGAAAGAAGCCAATATTTAACATAAATCTCGTTTTAAAGCCGCCGACAAGCTCAAAGTAGCGCAGAAAAAATCTACGTTTCACTTCAACTTGTGAAGTTCACTTTACATCTTTTAATAAGGTCATTAGTTATTCAAGCAACGACTGCGCTCAGCAGTGAGGGTTGGCAACAACGAGTGAAACCAAAATAGATCTGGCCAATGTACGGCGTACTATCGGCGTGAAATAAAACGCGAATACGAAAATATGAACCCAACACACAAACAGCGCGATTTATCTCCATGCAAGCCAGAATGATGCGTGGCTCGGTAAAAAAAAAACAGAAAAAGCGGGAGAGAGACCCCATGCATGTTATCGATCAAGCGTGTTTTTAATTTTCTCACTGATGTGAAGTTTTTACATCTCATCTCTTATCATGCATCATGACAACCTGTCCCTTTACACCAGTCATCTTCATTAGGTGGTCTTTTACTTCGTCTATTTTTACTGAAATGTTCTACTTTTACTGTCATAACACTCCCAAGAAATCACTTTTGTTTGGCGCTCATTGCCCTCGGTAGCTTTGCGCCGTGAAACTCCAAACATCATTATCATCATAAACATTGTGTTCCCCTTTTTTAAAGCGGGCAAGATCGTTTTTCATCGAAGTTACCCTTTAGGTTACCCTTTCCTGTACATTACCTATAGTTATTTCAACCTGTTTTAGATTGTTGGATAGCGCGGTGAGCATCTCATTGGTTTTCGCTCGCTCTTTCAGTATTTTGGTCAGACTCCCGCTATTTACGGTAGCTTTAGCATCCGGGTCAGATGTCGGTACTGGTTTAGCTCCAACTCTCCAGATGTTAACAAGATGAATTTGATAACCTGCGAGCAATCACACAAGAAAGCATGCAGACTCCGTGGCCTGGGAAGCACAGTCAAGGTACGTGAATCGTCCCTAATTGAATACACAAAGTATTTGTCACCAACCTGGGCGAAAAAGTAGAAGCTCATGAGCATCCGTCCGTACGCGGTACTGCCAAGCCCACTGAAGCTGGCTCAGGGTTTTATGTCAAAACTGGGACCGCTGACGTCACTCTGGCGGTGACATGGCGGGGAAACAGCACTCGAGGCACAGGTTTTCACTACGACGCTCCATCAAAGGAACACTCCGGCACTTGCGCGATGAAACTTGCTTGCGATGAAGGACTCCTAGCTGGTCTCCCCACGACGGAATCCACCCCCAGCAGGTTAATCCGGGCGAAAGAATAGAAGCTCAAGAGCATTCGTCCTCACGCGGCGCAGCCAAGCCCACTCAGTTGCACACTGAAATATAGATGAAAGTGGCTTCTTGGCGGCCAGCTGGAAACCACATGTCTGCCCGAATACATGTTCGAGAATCGCATGCTCTATTTTTGATACCGAAAGCATCGCTAGCTTTACAAATGAAGTGATTAGGCCGCCGGTTTCGCTTATGTGCCGTACGTTGAGGTCCCGTTCTTAACCGCACGAGAACCCTCTATTATCATACTCATCCGATTGTTTGGAATTCGGAGATAGTCTTGGGTCTGGCTGCCAAGGCAACCGATGCTTACGACTGTTCAAGCAGTGACGCTCTGCCCAGCAAAGTCTGGCCTGAGTGTCGCTGCGGCAAGCGCAGCTGTGGAGCACCGCATGCGTACGTTACCACTTTCCACCTCGCGTCCCGTATAGGTTAACCGGCCACGTGAATAAAACAATGGGAAGGGTACAAATTGGCGGATAGTGCCAGCAGCAGCAGGAAAGGGCTCGGTTGGCAGCTGAGCACGTATGTCTTTGGCATTGAAAAAATACAGGAGGCGAAAGTTTGAGCTCCTGCTTGGTTGAGTTCGAGAACGCTGTCTCACATTCATGTATATTGTGTGAGAATTTTGCTCCGCCTTTCACATCAAAGGTAAGATTTGCGAGCATTCATGCCGGGTCACGTGTGTTGTGTAGGCTCCGCTGATACATTTTCTCCCAGTCCCTAACTCCAACGGAATCGGTGCCACAGATTGTCCCCGGGTAGCGAGGCTTTGACAGGATGACGACTGGACTTGTGACGACCCGAGCGGTTTCAAAGTACACGTTTCGAAGGAGCACGTGTGGGGCGGTGTAAACCTTGTATCTGCTATAAGGCTACGTATGGTCACGAAGACAAGGACGACGCAGTTGTCTTGAAGGAAAAACACGTTTATTGGAGCGAACATGTCCTCCCCTAACAACTTAATACAATACAGAGGCGGTGAAGCAGCGGTCAACAAAGTGACTTGCACAGGCGAGTGTCGTCGAATCGAATGCCGCGGTCTGCTCCGCAGGCTTTTATCTTCCGGCGCGAGTGTTTCTGGAACCGTCGATTCACATCCAGAACATTTTAGATCACACAAGATTATTCGGGGCTAGCGACGTTAGGGCGAAACAGTCTGCGTATCTGAATGAGATAGCCCGTGAGGCATAAAAATAAAGAATGGAACACGCCCTTCGCATGGGACACAGACAACAGAGCCCGACGCTGCCGGGCAATAAAAACAAACGATAAATAAAAAAAAAACCGCACATGGTTCACGGCATTGCCGCCCCTCTAAGCGTGCATCGACCCGATGCTAAAATAAAACCACCGTCCGAACAAACAGCAACAACAGAACAACAACAACAAAACAGTCATCTTGCGAAGTACGGGTTGAGGTGAACCAAGCGGACGACTTCGGGTCGCCTGCGTCGTCGTGATGTGCCGAAATCATGATTGGGGATCACTTCGTAGGTTAATTGGCCAACACGTCGTAGAATCTGGTAGGGTCCGAAATACCGTCGCATAAGCTTCTCACTGAGTCCGCGTCGTCGGATGGGAGTCCAAACCCACACATGTGACCCGTGGTTGGTACTCGCCGCCTGGCCATCGGAGGTTGTAGCGGCTGGCATCCACCAGCTGCTGGTCCGTTATACGAACTCGAGCGAGGTGGCGGGCCTCCTCCGCACGTTGAAGGTAATCTTGGACGTCGGCCTTGACGTCGTCGTCTTCAACATGGGGAAGCATGGCGTCGAGCATCGTAGTCGGCCGTCTTCCGTAGACAAGCTCGAACGGCGTCATTTGCGTATTTTCCTGGATAGCCGTGTTGTAGTCAAACGTGACATACGGGAGCACTTCGTCCCATGTCTTATGTTCAACGTCGACGGACATTGACAGCATATCTTCGATTTTCTTGTTCATACGTTCTGTTAGTCCGTTCGTTTGGGGGTGGTACGTCGTCGTTCTTTGGTGATCCGTGTTGCTGTAGCGTAATACACCTTGCATCAGCTCCGCAGTAAATGCCGTTCCGCGGTCCGTGATTAGGACTTCCGGGGCTCCATGTCGCAGCACAATTTGGCTTATAAAGAACTTTACCACTTCTTGAGCAGTCCTCCTCGGAAGAGCGGCGGTTTCTGCGTAGCACGTCATGTAGTCTGTCGCTACGACAATCCACTTGTTCTGTGATCGTGACGTAGGGAACAGGCCTAAAAGGTCCATTCCAAACTGTTGAAATAGCCTCGACGGGACGGAGTTTGGTTGCAGAAGTCCGGTGGGTCTCGTCGGTGGCGTTTTTCGTCGCTGGCAGTCACGGCAGCTCCGGAAGTAGTGGGTGACGTTACAGGTAAGGCCGGGCCAGTAGTACTTCGCCTCGAGTTTTCCAATAGTGCGGGCTGTGCGGAGATGTCCGGAAGATGGGTCATCATGGCACGCTTCCAAAATTTCGTCACGAAGGTCCGCGGGGATGACGAGAAGGTAATTCGCTCTTGTTCCGGGGCTGAAATTCTTCTTCACGGGGACGGAGTTTCTCAGCATGAATGCCGTAAGCTGCGTTTGAAGGTCCTAGGAAGGGCAACGTTGCATCCCTTGAGATACTCGATTGTGACGCGTAGGTCGGGGTCGGCACGCTGGTGGGCGGCTAGGTCGCTCTCCGTCACGATCCCGAAGAACGCGCTGTCTTCATCAGAGTTCTGTGGTGGTGGGTCGACCGGGGCGCGGGGCAGGCAGTCGGCGTCGGAGTGTTTCCTGCCGAAATTATAAACGACTTTAACGTCGCACTCCTGCAGGCGCAAGCTCCTCCGCCCAAGACGGCCAGAGGGGTCCTTCAAATTGGTGAGCCAACACAGCGCGTGGTGGTCTGTTACAACCTTGAACGGCCTTCCATACACGTATGGGCGAAATTTTGAAATCGCCCATATAATAGCAAGGCACTCTTTCTCAGAGGCAGAGTAGTTTTTCCTCCTCCTTCGACAGACCACGGCTGGAATAGGCGATTACCTTTTCGCAACCGCTTTGCTTTTGGTCAAGGACGGCACCCAACCTATATCACTGGCGTCCGTGTGCATTTCTATTTCGGCATTTTCGTCGATATGAGCGAGCACGGGTAGGATTCGCAGGCGTTTTTGCAGCTCGCAGAATGCTTTTTCTTGGTCGTTTTCCAGCTTAAAGGGGTGCTGCTATCTTTGGTCAAGCGCATGAGTGGCTCTGCAATGCGTGCGAAGTTTGCGACGACGCGCCGGTAGTATGCGCACAGCCCGAGAAATCTTCGCATGCCCTTCTTGTCTTTCGGCCTTGGGAAGTTCGCAAGGGCTGAAGTTTTTGCCGGGTCAGGTAGGACTCCCGCGGCGTTGATGACGTGGCCCAAGAACTTGAGTTCCTCGTATGCGAAACGGCACTTTTCAGGCTTCAGCGTCCACCCCGACATGCGAATGCCCTCGAGTACAGACTCCAACCTTGGAAGGTGTTCCTCGAAAGTCCGGGCGAATACCACTACGTCGTCGAGGTATACGAGGCTGGTGTGCCACTTAAGGCCAGCTAGCACAGTGTCCGTGACTCTTTGAAACGTCGCTGGTGCTGTGCACAGCCCGAAAGGCATCACCATGAACTCGTATAGGCCGTCCGGGGTTATAAATGCGGTCTTCTCTCGGTCTCTCTCGTCCACATCAATTTGCCAGTAGCCGGTCTTCAGGTCCATCTATGAGAAGTACTTCGCGTGGCAAAGGTGGTCGAGGGCGTCGTCGATTCGTAGGAGGGGGTACCCGTCCTTTTTCGTGATTTTGTTCAGTTGCCGGTAGTCAACGTAGAACCTTAATGTGCGGTCTTTTTTCTTTACGAGAACGACGGGCACAGCCCAGGGGCTTTTTGATGGCTGTATAATGTCGTCGCTGAGCATGTCGTCGACTTGAGTCCGGTTGGGTTCCCGTTCGTGTGAAGAGACGCGGTACGGTGACAGTAGGGTAGGTCGGGCTCCATCTTCTGTTATTATTCGGTGTTTCGCTAGAGGTGTCTGATGTAGTTTTGCGCTCGACGAAAAAATCGCTATAGCGACACAGCAAAGCCAATAATTTGTTCCGTTGTTGTTGCGGTAACGCCGAATTCACGTCGAAGGGGTGCGGGAGCTTGAAGGTTTCTGCGGGTGTGCGTTAAAGTCGGCGACCGCGATCCCGTCACTTGCTTCTTGCCTTTCTTCGAGGAATGCAATTGCAGCGCCCTTGTTTAAATGCTGGTACGCCTCGGTGAAATTAGTAACCAAAACGTGGGATTCAGTGTTCCTTGAAGCGCGCAATGCCACTTGCGACAGAGGCACCACGGTCGAGGAGCAACCTTTGATGAATGTCTACGATAGCGTCGACGTCAGGCGCACAATGTTTACTGTAGACTGCGATCATCAAGCTTGCGCGGGGTGGCAGGGTGACATGATCATCGTCAATCCTTACAGCGGCAGGTCGTTCGGTGTTCGGTTTCGGCGTCATGGAGTGATGGGGGGAAAAGTTATCGACTCGGTCTGAAGATCGTTTATTGCACCGTTGTCTATCAAAAAGTCCATTCCAAGAATTACGTCGCGGGAGCAGTTAGTTAGAACGACGAACGCCGCCGGGCACGTTGTGCCGTCTATGGTGACGCGCGATGTGCCCGTTTAGCTGGGCGTCACGAGGTGGCCTCCTGCTGAGCGTATGTGCGGACCGTCCCATCTGGTCATAACATTCTTCAGCTTAGACGCAAATGGTCCGCTCATTACTCAGTAGTCGGCTCCCGTCTCTAGGAAGGCGACTGCGTCAAAGCCGTCGATGGACACTTTGAGGTCGGATGCCGTCTTCCTCGAGTTCCGTTACGTCGGGGCGTCGTATCTCTGCTTGTACGTGTTGATGGTCGGACACAGTGCGTCATCGTTGTCGTCGGCTTCTCAGCGGACGTCTCGGTCATGTCGGGTACGCGTCGCGCCGTGTAGCTGTCATCGTGTTCAGGAGTATCGTCAGGGCTAGGTCGGGTCTTCGGGATGATGGCATGTCGTGAATCACTGTCTTCCGCGAGTCGTTGCGTTGTTGGAGGGTTTTCATTTTTCTGTCGTCGTGCAACTTTACCTCCAGAAGTTGCTGCTTTTAGTTTCCCCCGCGGGGTCTGGGGGACCTTCCATGTGCGAAATCAGCATTGCTACGGTGGTTGGGCACCTGGTATGGGTAGGGGACGGCGATAGGTTGAAACGGGCTGGTCCACGGCTGTTGTTGGATAGGTATTTATAGATCTCCGATGGGCACTGGCCGGGTCGGGGGCGGGGTGCGTCGACGGAGAACCCTCGCAAACCGAGCCTTTTTTAAGGGCAGCGGCGGTAGATGTGGTCGGCCTCTCAGCAGTGTTAGTACAGCGGACGATTATCTGGCGTTCGCCACACGTCGGTTTTCCTCGGGGCGGGGATTGCACCACAGATGGTCGGATCGGTGACATGGGACGACGATACAGAGTCTCGTGACGATAGGGTGCAGGTGGGTGAGGTCGACGAGCAGCAGCCGCGTAGGTCATACCTTGCGGCTCGCGTGGTGCTTCTGGCGTTGTTGATGTTCCCAGGGCTTGCTGAACTTCTTCCCTGATGACGTCGGTACCGGAAGCGATTTGGAGTTGTGGCGGCGTTGGGAGAAGTTTCCGCTGCTCCTACCTCACTACTGCAAGGATTGTCTCGCGTAGGCTGTCTGCCTAAATCAGCATGCTGTCGACGTAGTTCGCATTGGCCGCTCAACAAAGTTGTGCTCATACTGCTTAGCCCGCAATTCGGGGGCCTTCTCAATTGTCCAAGCTTCGGTCACGAATTTGGCGACGGTTTTGGGCGGGTTGCGGACAAGTCCAGCAAACAGTTCCTTCTTCACACCGCGCATCAAGAAGCGTAATTTATTTTCTTCCGCCATTTCGGGGTCCGCGAGGCGAAATAGTTGCTTCAGCTCCTCAACGAAGATCACGACCCCTTCGTAGGGATGCTGCGTACGCGTTTCAAGCAAAAGCGCTGCGCGCTCTTTTCTGACCACGGTAGTAAAGGTCTTAGTGAACTCGCTTTTGAACTGAGCCCAGTTTGTCAAGGAGCTCTAGTGGCTCTCGAACCAAGTGCGAGCCGAATCTTCCAAGTAAAAGAAAACATCGCGAAACGTTTCTGTGACGTCCTACCTGTTGAATTTCCGGACGCGCTCCAGTTTCTCCGACCATTCTTGTGGCTCTTCTGCGGGGGCTCCTCGGAATGATAGCGCTTCCCTTGGCTGCTGCAGAACGACGGGAGGATTGGCTTGGCTGACCATGGTGCTGGTTGCGACGTCTTTCTTCTTCGCTTTCTCCGGTAGGAGACCGAACTCGGGTGGTAAATCTTGCAGGTGGAGACTTGCTCTTGTTGGACTGGCTTGGCGGCTTCCAGAGGTTGTAGTGGGCATGAAAGGTGCGTACCCAGCACCTCACCAGATGTCATGAAGACAAGGACGACGCAGTTGTCTTGAAGGAGAAACACATTTATTGGAGCGAGCTTGTGCTCCCCTAACAACTCAAAAGAATACAGAGGCGGCGAAGCAGCGGTTAACAAAGGGACTTGCACAGGCGAGTGTCGTCGAATCGAAGTGCCGCGGCGTCTGTTCTGCAGGCTTTTATCTTTCGGCGCGAGTGTTCCTGGAACCGTCGGTTCACATCCAGAACATTGTAGATCACAGAACAGTATTCGGGCCTTGCGACCTTAGGGCGAAACAGTCTGCTTATCTGAATGAGATAGCCCGTGTGGCATAAAAATAAAAAATGGAACACGCGCTTCGCATGGGACAGATAACAGAGCCTGCCGCTTCTGGGCTTATAAACCAAACGATAAATACACAAACCCGTACATGGTTCGCGGCAGTATTCGCAGTCAACCCCGGTTCATCCTTCGGTGCCACGTTGATGAATGAGGCAAAGGAGTATATATACGAAATATATACAGTAGTTTGTGGGGAGGGCTGTGGTATTGAAGAGCTTTGAGGAAGGGCCACGGGAAAAAATTTGAGGAAGAGCTTTGAAAAATGGACTGGTTCACTATATGGAGCGCCGGTCATATATCTCCTTGTAGACTGTGGTGGCGCTAGTTTCGCGTCAGTTTTATCATGTCTTCACCTCGCAAATGTGCATGTTGCGTGAAACTTGAATGAGGTACTCGAATAAAACAGGGGCACTTTAGTAGTGAATACTGCTGATTGAGTAAAAGTTGCAGCGTGTGGTCCGGCCCACGCATTTAAGCGATTCACGCCGGAAAACGAAGAAATGAAAGTGAGCGAACGGACGAAAAACTATGTCGCAGTTAAGAAGTTAATCGTAGGTACCACAAAGCTTCCGTCTTCAAGGGAAGTAACCATACTTAGGGTTCCAAGTAATTATATGCTGTTTTCTCATCTTGGCAAACTATCGTTGGCAAGTGTTTATGTACGCACTTACATTATGAGATCCATAGATTACGAGAAAGCATTTGACCCGCTCGAAACCTCAGCACTCATTCAGGCACTATGGAACCAGGGGGTAGATGAGCATAATGTAAGAATACTGCGGGGTATCTACAATGGGTCCAAAGCTACCATCATCCTCCACAAGGAGACCAGTAAAATACGTGTAAGGAAGGGCGCCAGACAGGGCGATCTCTCCAATGTTACTCACAGCATGTTTACAAGAAGTATTCAGAACGTTGGATTGGGAAAAGGTGGGAGTAAGGGTTAATGGAGAATACCTCAGTAACCTCAGATTTGCTGATGACATTGCCTTGCTAAGTAACTAGTGGGACGAATTGCAAAGCACGCTTCCCGCTCTGGAGAAACAGTAGAACCGTAGGCCTGACAATTAATATGCAGAAAACCATAGTAATGAGCAACAACCTGGAGACAGCACAGCGGTTTCAGATAGATAGCGAGGCAATGGAAGTGGTAAGCGATTATATCTACTTAGGACAAGTTGTGACCCCAGATCCCAGCCTTGAGGCGGACATAATTAGAAGTGTAAGAATGGATTGGCGTACATACGGCATACGTTCTCAGATAATGAATGGGATCCTACCGTGGTTTTCATGTATTTCTTTCCATTCAGACTGCCACTTCTTCGTTATTGATAATTTTAGTCTCCATCTGTAGTCCTGGTAGGGTAAACGAGTTTCCGTCACCTCAAGCTCTTTCGTCCGTCCTGCAAGGGGATCTGCCTTTTCATTGCCGACAATTCCTACATGACTCGGTACCCAACACAAACTCACAAGCTCCACCTTGTGAAGCCACACCTGAGAGAGTGGCAGACTGCAGACATAAAGAAAGATTTGTAGAGGTGGTGTTATGTTCCCTAAGGATTGGGCACACGCGCTTGACCCACAACTTCCTATTGCTGGGAGAAGACCCTCCAGAATGTGAGCAATGTGGGAAACGCCTTACAGTGATACACATACTTATAGAGTGCCCTTGTTACGAAGACAAGCGTCGTGAATTTTTTTCCCACTTATAAATTTCACGTTCCCTTGCACCCTGTTTTACTACTAGGCGATGAACCCCTGGTTCCCTTTGGAAAAGGTTTTTAAATTTTTGAGTGCAATGGAGCTTTTACAGAAACTTTCATTTTACCATGTTAGGTCATTTTTACATTAGTGGTTTTTAAATTTTTAAGTGCAATCAAGCTTTTACAGAAACTTTGATTTTACCACTTTGCATCGTATATACATAAGCCTTTTGCGGTAGCGTGTTCAAATTTAATATATTACCTTGTGTCTGGCGCATTATAGCCAAATTTTGCTGCTGCGCCAATAAAATTCAAATTCATTCATTCATTCATCCTACCGTTGCCCCTGAAGAAGAAAGCGTATGACAGCTACCTCATAGTGGTACTCACTTACGGGGCAGAAACTTGCAGGCTCACTAAGAGGGTTAATCTTCAATTGAGAACACCTCCGCGGGCAATGGAGCGGAATATGATAGGTGTAACATTAAGGGACAAGAAGAGAGCGGAGTGGGTCAGGGAGCAAACTTGTGTTAAAGACATATTAGTAGAAATTAAGAAGGAGAAATGGGCGTGGGCAGGGCATGTAATGCGAAGGACAGATAACCGTTGGTCATTAAGGGTAACAGAGTGGATCCCTAGAGAAGGCAAGCGTTGCATGGGGCGTCAGAAAGTTAGATGGTGTTGCGTCTTGTTGCGAGTTGTAGCGACCGCAGTCTGCTGGTAGCGGGGCCGGTCGCCGTCGCTTCGTCGAGCCAGGACTAGGGGAGAGCTTAGAGCAAACTCAACAGGTTTATTTACATTTTTACAGTGCGTTGTCGAGATGAAGACAGAAGACAGATCTTGGCGGGTCGCAGAACACCCTTTTTGTTCACCCCCGATCACTAGTTCCCTCGGTTAGGGATCCCCATACAAAACAATGCGGACCAATGGTGATGTGTACGTTCCTCGCTGTGAAGCACCGCCCTCGGGTAGGGACACGCCTTTCAGGTATGTCGGCAGATGCACAGCACACGCACACACACACACACCCTTGCCACTCGTCAGGAGCCTGTAGTAGAGGGGAAGAACGGAAGACGCGTGGGCGCCGCGTATCCTTTTGGTGTGTGCCGCGCGCTGCGTTCCCAGGGAGCCTAACAGCACAGATTAACAAGGTTCGTGGAATCACTCCGGGAAGGGTTAATGGCTTGACCATTGCCACTGCCTTCTTCGCTGTGCTGCCGCCGCCACTGGGTGCCATTGTCCGGTCGTCGCCGTCTGGGCTTTCACGCGCACACGCGTTCAGTTGCTCAGGCCGGGGGAAGAACGGCGGCTCCTTAATCCCTTTTGGGGCAACAACACTCAACGCCGCTCAAAAGCCGCTGTCAATCAGTGGCCGCCGCAGCGTCGTGTCGGCCTCCTTTCGTTTCCGTCGACAAGCAGTGGGGTGGTCGACCGGCGGGCGACTGACCCGCGCAAACATGGCGCCAGCGAGTCATAACAATGGGCAGATGAGATCGAGACGTTTTCCGGGATTAATTGGCCGCAGATTATTGGCAGAGGACCTTGCCCTGCAGTGGCCGTGGATAGGCTGGTGAGGAAGATGATGATGGTGATGATGAATTGCGATTTTGTGCCAATCCACTTTTTCATAGTAGTGGTGTTTTGTGCTCCGAAACTACAGATGCGTGGGAAGCGCGCTATAGGGATGACTCGGGGTAAATTTTGTGCACGTGGGGACCTTGAACAGGCGCCAACATGTCGACAAACCGGCGTTTTAGGGGCGAAGCACCTGGGCGGCTTGGGCTGTCCGCCTCCCATTCGTGCTTGTCTCAAGTAGTCATGGTACTAGAACACTGGGGCACTCGTTTTCCGGTGCTTGGCGCTGGATCGTAACGTGTTTCTAAACGTGTTTCTAAAAGAACCCACCGGGACACTCGCTTTCTAACCCCTACCACTAAAACGTTCCGTCTCCGTCGACGAAAACATGTAATAAATACACACCGGTACACTAGTTTTCCAAATCCTCGGGTAGAACTTTTATTGCTGGAAAGAAAAGAATTTAACATCAAAGCGGTACACCTGTGACCCCACGGTTTCATTTCCCTGGGCAAAAACGCCATGGCGCCAAGAATGCACTTATAAAATGAACGCCTCCCCCCTTGCCAGGTTTCGCGTTAGTGCAGAGCACCTGGAATTTTTTTTTGCTTTTCGCCTTTATCTCGAAAGGGGGCGCCACGGACAGAAATCAAACCCATGTTTTTGGGCTCAGCTACGCACCGCCTTACCTACTGAACCATCATGGGGCGTGCATCCGCTATCCGAAGTTCACAAGGCTCAGTTCTTAGACCGAGGAGATACATATAGTTTTTTTCGCTGACAAATTACTTGCTGAATCCAAATGGAATATTGTGATTGATGAGTTTGCTTTTAAGCGAAATGCTTCGATCTCTTCTCTAACACTGAAACACCCAATGAAATGGGTGAGGTTACAAAGGGTGCACAAATTCTGCGGCGCTGAAAAGTTTGGAGGCGCTTTGCATTTGCAATAGTGGCGCGAAGATTGGAGAAAAAAAGGCGAAGCTGGAGGCCCCACCTTACTGGTTCTTGGTATGGCTAAGTTTGTGCCTGGTGAGTCTTGGAGACTCGGTTGAGTTTTCTCCGTGGTGTCGTTGTTAGCTCCCAAACGAGCAATGAGCACTCGTTCTATAAATTACATGCATTGTACGCCTACCCAGCGCCCTTGCGGCGAAGCTACATGTATAGCGAATGGGCGTAGTGGGATGAGCGTTTGCTGAACGTTTCTGATCTCCATATGTGGTCACAGTTAGTATTGTGAGGTGTGGCGTTTTAAACAATAATTTAAACACCCGTCGCAACAGGCGAGAGTGAGCTACTACGTGACGCGTTTCCAAAACAGTGCTTGTACCATTTGTATCGCGCCCCCGATAGGTGGCGACATGAGTCTCGGCCGAGTGGGGCGAGCCAAAGCTAGGGTGCCGACACGTGTGATGACGTAATCACTCGGTGAGCATTTTTTTTTTGTGCGGAGTACCTTAGCACCACACAATGTCCGTCCGCGACCGTGTGCATAGCATTTACAATCGCAAACAATCACACAGGCCCGGCATGATTCGAGCATGTGCCTGGTAGACTAGACAGAGTCATTGTCAGCCGTCTTACCCATTGTGCTACGACCGTGTCTTTGTACCCGACTGTCAAACGGCTTACTCCCTCGCCTGTAACGATCTGGTGTACCTTCGGACCACCCAATGGCCCTCCGCGTCCATCCATGCGCACACCACCATCAAGCGAAAATCAAGAGAAATTCGACTTTGGCCGTGATTTGCAAGACTGTTCAAAGCGCAAAACGTAAAACGAGGGACGACGAGAGGCACAGGGACACGCGCTTTAATTTAGGGAATAGCCGAAGGTGCTTCTCACGGCTCAAATCGAATGACGGTCGGGGTGCAACTTGGACGTCATTTCGTGTTCCCGTACTCCGCACCCTCGCTATCCACGCAGTGGAGATGCTGCCATTTTTTCGCTCGTTCGCTGGCCCAACGAGCCGCCTAAACAGCATCGCTGTTAGAAATGTAGCGGCGTTTGGGGCTGTGATACGTGAAAGGGAAACAGTCGCGCCAATGGAGGCGTATGAAAAAGAAGGAGGGATCGTGGAATGTTCTATGTGCACCTTTTATGTTTCCGCGTGGGGTTAGAGTAGAGTTAAACGTCGCTGTGTGGCGACGCCCCAGGGCCTGGCTGCAGGCGATAAACCGAGAACGTACAGCACGCCGGAAGAGTTTAGGGCAGGTAGAATTTACGTTTGTCGTAACTGCCGTCGGGAGGAAGCGGTTGCGAAGACGGTGCGGATGTGACTTGATGAATGGTTCTACGGTCGCGCTATGGGAGTGCTCTAGCCAGCTCCGACTTCGGTATTCAGAAGTACTTAATTCTTTTAGCCCGGAGAGGAGCAGAAAAGTCAGGGGCCCTGGAAGGAGGGCACCAGCCCTAAGACAATCGCGCCACCACCTTTTTATTAATAAACGTTTAATCTCTCTCTCATTCAACTATTTTATTACAATAGGTAGGCCCAACTGGGCTCTCTTTCATATGTCGAAAAGTTCTAAGCGTTTACCCTAGTTTTTCTTGTAGTACGTTTGCTGTCATTGCAGTCATTTGGTCACTGAGAGGCGCCCAATTTGGGAAACAGCCTACCAATTTTATTTGTTTATTGGCTGCCATTTCCGTGTTCGCGTAGCGAAATGGGCGCTGTTGAAAAGAATTCACATCAAAAAAGTCTACCGAGTAGTTCTGAAGTGAGTTGGTAATTATTTCTATAGAGTCCATGAGAAGTATCAAAAGAAATTTGCGTTCATGAAGTACGTTTGGGAGTCCAGCGCGGCCGCCAGAGTTGGCGTCGAGAGCGTTACAACCACACTAAATGAGCACGTTGTCGGAGGCGTAATAGAAGTTCCCAAGCGGACGCATCGCTTATGTAATATATCGCTGAAGTTGAACGTGGGGCCGTTTAAGTGGAAAGGGGCTTTTCATTGAAATCAGCTCGGCACTGGAGCCGTAAAACAAACTCCCACATATATAGAGAACTCTGATTCTTGGGAAGCTCTTGCGTGAAGTGAAGCTTGTTTCTCTCTAGAACTAACTTGCGCTAAAGGACGAAGAAGCAAAATCTCAGAAGCAAACACGATGGGGAAATTAGCGAGTACGTCATAAGTGGGGATTCATAAAGTTTCCTTCTTCAAAGCACGTGGGCAGACTAATGTGCCCCGAAAAATTTTAAAACAACGCGTTATGTGTCAGGAAAAATAGACAGTGTTGGGATTCCACCCCCGCAGAAAGCTCCTCCCCTAGCGCAACCCGTGCGCAATCGCGAATAAACTATGTAGGAGAAGAATTGGAATGAGAGGAGAGAGACTAGGAGATTGACTGCAGCGAAGTGAGCGCGAAGTAAGCCTTGCGTGAATCCCTGTTTAAGTAACATGTCAAATATGGCAGATGGAGTTGCGCCAACGTGTCAATGGCAAACAACGGCTGCACGTCACTTACTGAAGAAAAACATCCTCAAGGGATAGTAACGGCCGTAGTTACGAACTCTTTTTGAACCTGACTACCCCGTAGTACGGTACGTAGGCTCTGCCACTAGCAACTGCGTGGTGTGGAAACTAACTGGGTGTAAAAAGTTGCAGACAGCAGATTTAGGTCGGGCTTATGACTACGTTATGAATTATCAGATAGTAAGCACATGTAGCTTAGAACAGTGCTTTCGCTGGGACTTTACTACTGGAGGTAGCGGTGCTTACCGCCTGCTTCAGTTAATCACCCTGACTATTGCTGCATTTACTACCTCCAGTTGCTAAGTACCTAGTGTATACTGGGACAAGTATCTGGTTAATGTTCCGTTAGTGAATGCCAGAACCTTACTTTAAGAATGTACAGTCGGTGTCAAATGAAACGCGAACACGAAAATATGAACCTTAACACACAAATAGCGCGATTTCTTTCCATGCAAGCCAAAATTGCGCGTGGCTTAGTTACAAAAACAAAGTTGGGAAATGTGGATTTCCAAATATACCTATAGCGTGCCATTATATGAGCTCTACGAAGAGTATTTTTCAATTTTGCACGTTCTGGTTCATATTTTCGTGTTCGCGTTTCATTTGACGCCGACTGTACATGGAAATGGCTAAGCTGGCTTCATACTTGAAACAGCTGCCGCCAGACGCAGTTTTGCACAAAAACTATCTATAGGGAGTGCACGGGCGTACTTTTTTATATTAATAACCTGGAAGCACAGTCGCTTGAGCACAGTCACAGTCCCGACTAAGGACTTTGTTCACCCTTGTATTTTGATCTCTTTTTCAGCCACGTGAAGACTTTCATGAAGCACTTTAAGCGTCCGGCTGCAAGAAACCGCCTGAAAAACCACGTACATAGCCATGTCTACCACTTCGGCATACTGAATGTGTACACCTACCTATTCCGGCAAGACAATTCAGTTTTGGTAAATTCGGTCGGCAGTGTTAAGGTTTGTAGTAGCTTTTGCAATTTTTTTGCGAAGAATTTATTGCAAATCTTGGTACACAGCCGTCCACTCTTCGGCATTCTAATGCGTAGTGGCGACGTATTTCTTTTACCATAAGATATCATAACATCAAACCACCACATTGATTGATTGATTGTGGGGTTTAACGTGCCGACGCAACGCAGGCGATGAGGCGCGCCGTAGTGGAGGGCTCCGGATTAATTTTGACCACCTGGGGATCTTTATCGTGCGCCGAAATCTCGTACACACGGGTGTTTTTGCTTTTCGCCTCCATCAGAAAAGCGGCCGCCGCGGCCGGGAATCGAACCCGCGACCTCGTGCTCAGCAAAACCACCACATTGGAGTGGCAACGTAGGTATTCATGGCGATAAGTTATTTGGGACATGCAGTGACGTCAACTTCCACGTGACCTGATGAAAGCAAACTTTTTTGCTCCCCTCGAGACCAGCACAACAGGCAACATGGCGGCGTAATTACAAATATTGCAGTACATACACTGTGCTTAGTAGTAGCATATTCCAGTATGGCACAATAAAAAGTACAAAAAACAAATAAAAAGTATTAGGAGCACAATACGCACGGCAACAGTAATGAGCTTCGCGAAGAGAGAACAAAATGCGTGAGAGAGAGAGAGAGAGAGAGAGAGAGAAGAAACTTTAATGAGCAAAAATAAATTGTGGGGTGGCTTCCTAGTGCGGAAGTCCATGGGCAGCCTTGGCTCTGTCCGCTCGGTCAACCAAGATCATCTGGTCGTCGAGGCTCGAGCTGGACAACATGCTCTCCCACTGCTCACGGGAAGGGTTGGGAATGGGGGGAGGGTCGGGGTTTCGGTCGCACTCCCAGACAATGTGGTAGAGGGTGCCTGAATTGCCGCAAAAAGCACACTCCGGGGAGTATTGCTTGGGGAATAGATGATTTAATCGTACTGAATTTGGGAACGTGTTCGTTTGAATTCGTCTTAATGTGTTTTCCTGCATTTTAGACAAACTGCGGGCGGGGGAAAGGTCCTTGTACCTAATCGATAATATTCGGTTATTTCCTGGAAGGTCTCGATCGGCGTGGTACTGTGCTCCTTCTCTGGGGCCCGGTTGGTGAGAGCGCGGGCCAATGCATGGGCTGTGTCGTTGCCCGGGAGATGGGAGTGGGCAGGGTTCCAGACGATTCTGGCCGTGCGAGAGGGAGGGGTTTTGCTCAGGAGGTGCAGTGCTGTTGAAGAAACCGCTCCAGCCGCGTAGCTTCTGCATGCCGCTTGACAATCGGTTATTATCGTAGTCGCGGTGGTTTCAGTTATGGCCAAGGCAATCGCCACTTCTTCCGCTTCCTGGATGGAACCGGTCTTGATTGTGAGACTGGTGAGTGGCTGATCCCTTGAGGTGACCACTGCAACCGCTGCTCCGCGGTAACGCTGGTATGGAGCGGCATCAGTGTACACCGCTGAGGAGTCTTTAGAATACTGCTTGTCGAGGGCCGCTGCTCTGGCTTTTCTCCTCCCCTCATAATGGTCTGGGTGCATATTCTTTGGGAGGTTGGCGACGTAAACATTCTTTCTAATTTCTGGTGGAAGCGTCTGCGGTTGCTGTTTTTCCGGAGCCTGCCATTTATATGTAGCCAACAGTAGTCGCCCCGCAGTGGTGAAGCCTAATCGCAGTTTGTGGCTTGGGAGGTGGGCCTCGATAAGTTCTTTGGTAGTGTTGTGAAGGCCGAGACTGAGCAGGCGGGCCGTGGAGGTACTCAAGGGTAATCCCAAAGCTTGCTTGTAGGCTTTTCGGCTGACTATGTTTACTTTTTCGAGTTCTGCCTTGGATAGGACTGTGTAGGGGGTTGCGTACGTTATCCGGGAGATGGCAAATGCCTGCACGAGTCGTATTGTGTCCTGCTCCTTCATGCAACGCTGTCTGTTGGAGATTCGGCGAATCATGTGCGTTACTTGTTTTGCTGAGTGCTTACGCTGGTTCACCAGGATAGTGTTCTTGGTATCCGCTTGGATTATTAGCCCGAGAATTTTGAGGTGTTCGCAAGGGTTTAGAGTGTGGCCGTTCAGTTTAACGTTAATGTCATTGGAGTCCTTGGCGGTGCCTTTTTTCCTTACTAGTAGTAGCTCTGATTTTTGCGGGGCGCAGGAAAGGCCGCATTCCTGGGCATATTGGTTAACAATGTCGGCTGCCTGTTGAAGGCTGTGTTGAAGGCCACCCAGTGAATCAGAGCCAGTCCAAATTGTTATGTCATCTGCGTACAATGCGTGTTTTATCAAAATGCGTGATAGCGCTGATGCGTAGAAAAATGTTGCCGATATTAGCGCAGTCGTCGCATTAACTCAGATCACAAAGGTGAAGCATACAAAACAAAATAAATAAAATACAACAGGAATAACGATGATTTTTCATAGAAGTGGGAAATTTCCGGAATAATTGCTCTTCAAGGTAGCAGTATTTTCCTTTCTTTTTGAACATATTTCACGAGGAATTTTCTAAGCCTGTTGAATACGACGGGGATAAATGTTACACAGATACCAACTCGTAATCAATTGTTTGATTAGTACAATTTGTTTTCGACTTCAACCCCGCTAGCGTTTTTACACAGGCTGTATATTACATTCCTAAATAAATATTTGTTTGGAACTAAGGTAAAGTCATCTTTTATGTGATGATAAAATAGAGCTGATAAGGAGATTCGATACGGGTCATGAGAAGGTACCGCACTAATTAACCGAGATAGCTCAATGACAGAGGCCCATGCAGACGAAAAAGCCATTTTAAGGCTTTTGTTTGGAGTGAAAAACAGCTTAACTGAATTTGTCTGATCAACGTTACCTATAGCAGATGGCAGTAAGCCAGCTCCAGGAGAATTAAAGAAAAGTAAAGCTGTTTTCTCACTGGATACGGGTAAAAGGTATTGTAATCGGAATATAAATACAAGGCACCTGGATATCTTTTTAGGCAGGTAGTCAACGTGGTCTCTCCGACTTCGGTCAGATCTAGGCACTCCTAAACATCTGCAGTAGCCGATGGCCATCAACTCGACTTTTTCTGTTTTGAACTTCAGGTCCTAATTTTTAGGCTTTTTTTTGGGGGGGGGGAATATTAACTTCACTCTGGCTTACATTTAGTGTATCTTACATGTGTTATAGATACGTTTTCTTGATTTCCCTACAGAAAATAAAATTACGAAACGTTATTTAGAGCACAAAGGCTGCATTCATTCAAACATTCAGTACAATGTAGGTAGCGTATATAAGAAAAAAAGAGAGCACATAGATCTTCTGAATTTGCCGATTCGCAATCAAAGTAGTTAACCATTGCGTAATAGGACTATAAAGAATAGTAATTACCGATTGCTTAGGTACGAATAGATTCGTCGTCCAATTCCCCCTGCAATATAGCCGTGAACCTGCAGTTGGCTTTAAACCGTGAGTGAGCATCTCGACCCCCCTTCCACGAACTTGTGTCCACCTGATGTGGTCACCGTGCTCTGAGCGCCAAAATCCCGCAACACGGTTTTTCTACACAATGCTTCTCACTGAAGTCTCGGACGTAGCTCGTCCTCCATCAAATCGCCTATAACAATTTATTACGCGGAAACCTCACGACAATGATGGTGACGGTGTACGTAAGTAGTCGCCACTTACCAGCAGAGGGCGTCATTGCTTCTGAGGCAGCTTAGTGGTGAGCAATCATGGTGACGTTATCAGGAGGACAGCGAAAAATTTTATAGGGTGAAGGTCGCAAGTCTTAGGTATGTGGAGAGCACTGCGCGCGGAATATTTAAAACAGGCAATGCACAGAAGCAGAAGCTCAGATTGGTATTCTATTCGTACCGCGCAATGAATGGCCACCACCCGGTGTGTTCACATTCTGTAGTGTAATTAAATGTTGACGCGAACAATATTATGTAACACCAGTGTTCACCAAAGCTTCGCTTTACGGTTAAAACCCCATCTAACGAAGTTACCGAGAATCACGAATTATTACATTAAACCGACAGCTTTGTAAAATAGGTGCTGTTTTTTTACAAGCACTTGATTCCACAAACTCGATGTCTAAAGAAAGGCGGATTCCAGCACCTACCATGGCATCCTAAAGGCAGCAGCCGCCGTGTTCTCCTGCCGATAATAAATCAGTGTTCTGAAAGTCCGCGCTGAAAATAATAACATAATGCTAGAGGTTCTGGGGAAAACGAATTTATTTCGTGGCAAAAAACCTTTTATTTTCGCCTGCGTGCGCTTTGTTAGCATTGGGCGTATAGATTTTTCGTAGCTTGCAAGCGCGTTCAACGCGACCTCGGTTCCTTCGTGAGCCTCAACCCAGGACCTTATGAAGTCAATGGCGTCCGTCACCTGGCCTAAAGTGCACGAAGGAGCTTCAGCAGTTTCTGGTTTTCCAGCACCCCCCGACCGCTCTCGTGTGCCCGAAACGAACCGTACGATTTCTTCATCCTTCACAATTTCCGTCGTGTCTGCGTCTGCGTCGGCGCTCAGATTGTCGGGGTAGCTTAGATGCACTAGCTGCCACATTGTTAAGCCGACGAAGCTGTTCGCAGGAAGTGGCTTGATTTCTTCTTGTTCGTGTTGAGGGCTGGTAGAACTCGAAATACTTCGTTTATTAGGATGTCGCGCTGAAGCTATTTCGTTAGTTCCTGTCGATAAAGCATTGAGCCTTATAGGCACCTGCCGGAAAATATGAATAGGTTCGTTTTATCGGGAAATTTGTAACATAGGGATTTGTTAGATTTTGTTTTGACTGTAGTTATCTTCAACAGGCACAGACCACATTCGCGAGGGGCATTTTAGAGATGTTACAATCCTATCAGAGTGGTTTGAACAAATATTGCAACTTTTTTTTTACTTTCACAAAAAAATTAGAAATTCTGGCAGGAGCCCAGGCTAAAATGAGTCATAACATACCTTGACGAGACCTGTGAACTTATGAAAAGGCAGCGACTTTCTGACGAATGCCCACGATAACTTTGAAAATCACAAAAAAAGACATGCCAAAAGTTTCCAATTAAATAACTAGCAGCAAACTCGATACGAATACACAACTGTACATATACCAGAGAGAAAAAAACACCACCACATCAGGAATTTCACTTCACATCCCACAAGAGAAAATAGCACAAATAATAACCATTGCCAGCAAACAAAACGAAATCTTAGCTCCTTTCGCTTGTAGTGGTTTAACCTAACTGCTAATAAATAACACCGCAAGACAAATCATGGTAAATGTGCAGATTTGGCTGGGTAAATGGGGGGGCAAATGCCGTCTGCAACAAGATATAGCCCAACGGTAACTTGAGGAAGTGTGTCATAGAATTCCTATAGGCGAATCCCAGTGTGCGAGAAAGGCACCCTTACCGTTCCCGGCACATGCAAAACACGAGATCTAAGAGTGAAGGAAGCGCGATCAGGCGCTGCATGTGCGCTTGTCTGTAAGCGCTTGGCTGATTGTCAGAACTTGTCTGTGCTTCCTTCACTCTTAGTCCCCGTGTTTTTGCGCTGTTTTCAATGTTAAGACTGAACCAAGCCACTTAAAGCAATAATTATCCCCAGAAATGTTCTGTCCATGCATAGCGCTAGTTCGCTTCCCGCTGTACCAAGAACATGCTTTTGTTATACTGGCTTATTTCTTGCTCCAAATATCATAGGCCTTGTTTTGTTCGGATTACTTTTTTGTGCAGTATGATTACGGAGCAACAGTTCTGTATTAGTTCTTTACATTTTATTGCTAAAACCTTCACATCTAGTCCAGAGATGCACTTCTCTGATGAGATTTTTCATGGCTGATTGTAGAAGAGATCGAAGAAGTGCGTTCACGTGCAAAATTTGACGAACGCTTATCTGGCGAGGAAATCATCTTGGCGGAACAAGCTGACACTCGCCAAAAGAAGAAAAATAGGTATAAACAAAAAATGCTTCGTTGGGCCCTTGTTCACGTATAAAACAAAAAGCGGTTCGATCGCTATTTCCTTCATATCAAGCACGTTATCAGGCATGCTTCGCTAACTTTTGCACGCAAGCCTCACAGCGAATGTCCATGTTCTGCCGGTTGAGGGCAATATTATATTGTGAGCGATGCCGTGCTCATAGAAAACCTCTGTTCGTAACATTCGATTTGCGTAAACGTCGCCGCCCTGATAAGGTACCGACCTCCATGATTATCACAAGGGAAGCTCCGGGCGCCAACCCACAAAATGCTCAAGACAATGTCAAGGAAATGCCAGACGAACAAATAGTTTAAACAGCGTGAGTGACGACAAAGCAGTCGCGGTTGTTGTAGCCGACAAATCACCTTGTAGGCAATGAAAGAAGCCAGGGGGAATAATACATTCATCACGGTTGTCTTTACGTCACGTCTCAGCCGCGGAGATCGTTTCCACAGCCCACTGTAGGCAGTGGGTGATAAGTGGTCGGGAAATGTCGATGACCTAGTGTTCGCTACAGGCAACTTTATTAGACAAAGTGTTGCACTCACTGCGGAATCTGTATGAAGTAAGGTTACAAGTATTAATCTAATCATATACCAACCAATACGGCCAAGACGCTTTTCATTTGATATTTGTACAAGGAACACGTAGGGGCCCCAAACGTCAATTGCTTTTACCTCTTCCTGTCCTTTCGGCGATCGTCAGCTTGTTCCGGCAAGTACGTTCATTTTCAATGTAGGTTTGATGCTCTTTTCATGCACTATGTGCACACCAGTTATGAGCCAAAAAAAGCAACTTTCCCTTAATATTGGGTTTTAAACGTGTGGCGAATCACTCCATGCCTTTGGTGGCTGCACTTCTATCGAACTTTGTGTTCACGCAAGGGAAGGGGTAAGAGTAGCGCTTATTCATTTGTTTCGTAGCAAAAACACTGCAACGGTGCTACGCCTACAGCAAACCTCGCCTTCTGCCACGAATAGAAATTATGAATATTTCTCTGGGCGAGTTTGATGCGGAAGACTCTCGACCCTCCCCGAGAGAATGTGGGGCTCGGCACTATGTATACACAACTTCCTCCAGCTATAGATGGTAACCTGGTATTTCTCGCAAGCCCCTTGAAAGCAGCGCCAGCCGCGTTTTGCGTTGTAACCGTCCCAGAGGTTACGTTTTCTCGCTTTTAGCAATGGCAATGGCTGTGTATCACTCCTTTTTTGAAGCGAGAATTGACACGAAAAAAAAAAAACAATTTTTGTACTCTGCTATTTCCATTCGCTAAACGGATGCCCACAACGGGGCACTTATTATCTGGTCTTGTCCACAAGTGTAGGAGAGCTTAACTTCAAACACCGCGAATGAATCAGTATCACGGCTTTGTCATTGAAAAACCTCAGGTGTAATCGGAAATGGGAAATAACACTGGCGTGTAGACAGGCAGTACTAAAGCAGACGAATTGACATGTTGTAGGAAACGAGGTTGCGTTCACAAATGCACGAGCTAAGCCTCTTCTAAGCTTAGTACGAAAAAAATAATGCAACATTGTTTTTCGAAGTAATATCGTTAGAGGAATTGCAGGAGACGGGCTTTTGCGCTCCCTTGCCGGTGTCTGGTGGGGACTCCTTGACGCGTATCGGGTTGAGCTCCCGTGTGCAGCAGCTTGCTCACCTACACGCTTTTCGCCAAACCACGGCCCTTCTAGGGACGGACATCTCTGTCGAGTCTACAATGATCTGCATTGCTTGAGGGGTGGTGCTGCAACGCGGCTGGCGTGCGACGAGTGGTAGCCTGATGAAGCTTAGCCCACCCGTCGACAGAGCACACAGTTCTGTTAGCCCAATAAGTCAACTGGTGTTGTCCAGTGAGCCCTTGCCCCTTGCTAGTACCCCTGGTACTACTAAGTACTGCTTAAAAAAAGAAGTTCGTTCATTAAAAGCGTAGAGGCACCGAGCCGACCTTAGATGCTCTGCACAGCTCTGACCGCTAGCGGCATTTTACTCGTCGAAAAAAAACGGACGATACTACATCGGCCCGTCTCCTCCGAAACACCAGTTGCCTGAGGTGCATCGGTCCTCGGCGCCTAGACACTTGCCGTTCTTGTGACGAATACCGCGTATGGCAAGACAGATCACCTAGTACCCTACGTAGGATGACCTCCTTCTGAGCCTCGACTGCCAAAACATACTCGGCGGCCGATCGATTGCCGTTATTCTGCTGCGGATCTCTCACCTAATGAGATACGTATGCTGCTGCACAGTACCTCGGCTGGTTTCCATAACAACGGCGGCCCAAAGAACACAAACATTGTTCGGCCTTGAGTAGTTCAGGGATGGTGTCTTGCATGTATAGTGTTATTAGGCGATGGGAAGGATCCCCGGGAGGAAGGAGCAGGGCCGTGGCCCATGAGATATGCTTTTCTCTGCATGGCACGCATGGTGTGCTTTTCAGTATTCTGAATATGCATAAAGGAGGAGAGTTGCTAGAGTATGCGGCAGATCATAAAGCCGTGTACCACAAGTAGTCGGTCCAGCTTCGTTAACATGTGTGGAGGCGGACAGTTTGGAGTGTGTATTTCTTAACGTAGATAAGTGTTGGCAGCGTAGATCTGTTGTGTGGGGCAGTAAGACCCAAGATTCTGCATTCGTGAGTGTGGGCGATAAGGTTGCCCTTCACGAGTAGTTTAATGTGGGTTTGGGAAGAAGGGGAGGGGTGTTTGGGAGGAGTCATGGTGACTTTCGCAGCTTTGGTGGCCGAGTGTGCTCAGCCAAGTGGGGATGATGTGTGCGAGGTCATGGTGAAGCCCACTTTGCAAGGCATCTTTCATCTGGTTATCACTGCCAATTTTCTCCTATTGGAAGATGTCATCTGTGTAAATGGTGCAGTGATATGAAGGGGTGTTGAGGAGCTGGTGAGAAAGTGATATAGGAGTAATATTAACAGTAAGATTAAGTATTGCTGAGAGGACTGCCCCTTAGGGAGACCCGCGATTAGGCCATTTGGAACGCGAGATGCAGATGGGCGGATTTTAACAGTCACTGTGAATTGGTAAAGGGATTTGTTGAATCAGGTTGAACTTAGATGCCGAAGTATCGTATTTTTGACTTTGCCGTAGCCCAGAGCTGTATACGCGGTTATAGTTCATATGGTCAAAATCGCTTCCTGTACTTATCGTGAAATTGAGGGTTGCATTTGGTGTTCCCATATAGCTATTCGTAGAGTGATTTTAAGGTAGTTGTTGGGAGATGTACAGCCACCGAATGTTTTGTAACAATATCGCTGGAACGACGACCGGCGGTGGTTTAAGAGCCTTATTATGGTAGAAAGCATCCAAACGAATGAGAATACTTCGCATACGCAGAAGTAATCCACCAAGGCAACCGTTGTCGGATTGGTTGTTCCCAGAACCATGACACAACCCCTTCTTGCTGGTGATCAGCCGACTTGCCGTGAACAAGACACACACGAAAATGCTTTCGCCACCTAGACAGAGATTAAGCCGGCTGATTGTAGAATGAAAGGGTTGTGTAGGGCTTTCGTGAACAGCTAGTAGACCGCAGATTCACTGGAGGCATCGTTTTTAGCATGCAACGTACTGTCTCTCGTTTGGTCGTGTTCTACCATGATGAGGCGCTGACTCAGCGGCCGTTTGACGCTCCGGCGATATTATTAAAAATATCATCGGCGTCCGCTGGCGTTGTGAGCGAATAGATTAATTAGGTTGTTGGTGTTGCTGTTGTTTGGTGTTATTGGGAATATAAAGGTGCAAGTATGTGGTATGCCTTTTTGGTTGAAAGAAGTCTTTTGAAGTCGTCGTAAACGGAGTTCCAAATGGATTCAGGGAGAGTTAGGCATATCTGTTGTATTTGAGTTTGGAGGTGTGCTAGTCTGAGTTTGAGAGTTCTCATTTGATGACGGCATTGTTTTTTGATGCCACATTGAGTTTTCCACAGGTGAGTCAAGTGATGGTTAAAGTATACGGTGCGGATGTTGGGGTTAATGGGAGACGTGCTCGACTCTTTATGTAGTATTCATGCGATCCATGTTTCGAGCTCAGCTTCTGTGTCAGGGGGCGAAATGTATAGGCTGTTGCTTCTTGCTCCTGGACGTGTGCGCCGCACACGAGCGTCCACACCAGCCATGGTGCGACTGCAGGAGTGACGTCAAGTGCGCGCTTCTGTCATGGTGGCCATCCTGGTGTTTAATCGAAACCGAAACTAACGTGTGTAAACGAGGCTGTGAGCAATTATATACATTGCGGTAGACCATCTGAGCCATTCTGCGATTCCTATAATTAGCATGCTAGTAGGCAACCATAGCAGAGCAAACAAGTTAACACGAAAATGTCCTGTAAGTACTCTAAGAAAATTGGGAAGCCCAACAAGTATGCATGTATTGGTTGTGGGCCTTTGCGCAGTGCAGCAACATGTCGACCCCAATTCTTCGACACAGTCGCAGCAAGGGAGGGGTAAAACCGATGTTTCATATCTCCCATAGTCGGCCGGGAATGTGCTATTCTGTTTACTGAGCCTTGCACTGTGGTCGTGCTAACAGCGGCAGCACATTTTTGCAACATTTGTGAGCCTCTGTATCCTCATCATTGCGTGTCTGACGATGGCGTGATAGTGCTGGAACTGATGTGAGGGAAATGTGCCTAATTGTTGATGGTGCGAGAAAATGAAAGGCTTTGAATGGATTTTACCTCTTATTGTCAGCAGTGTATTGTTCAGCTGGTAACTCTTCTTTACTTTTTATATGGTGAAGTGCAGGCGTGCGCTCAGCGAGCTCAAAAGAATAATAGTTCGGGTGCGGGTTCGAATTCGCCAAGAAAAAATACCGGTTCGTTTTCAGTTCTCGGTTTGGTTCGGTGCCGGTCTGGCACCATGAAATATGGAATACGCTCGTAGCGTAATTGGTATCGAACCTGACCATCCCCCTTATATACAGGTTGTAGGTTCGGTCCCCACCTGGCGGGCGCGTTTTTCTCCAGCTTCTACCTTTCAAACCTCTTCAAAAACTTTACCGGTGGGAACAAGAATGAATGACATACAGCTATTTATCCCTTGCCTTTTTTTCTTGTCATTTTCTGCCTGACCTTTTTTTCTGTCTTCATACAGCGAGCTCCTCTTTCCTCTTTCCGATTCACTACACTCATAGTGAGAGTGTTTGGTTCTGCACTTTTTGTTCTACTATCTTTCTGTCTTAAAAAATTCAATCTATTTCAATGACCTACCGCACTCTTCCCTTTGCTTTACGAGGCAATATTGACTGCCAACCCTTATTTCAGTCTTAATTCAACGAGATCGTTATTTCCCATTCTGATTCGCTTCACGCATAGCGATGGCCTTTGTTGTCGCAGTCTTGGTGCCATAGATAGCCCAAGGGGGTACAACGCTTTTGGACCACTCTCGACATGTCGTAAACACTCGAGTCACGGCCCGGGGGTTAAAAGAAGGTCCCCTTCCCCCGAGTTGTCCATGTTGCCCGGCCTACCACCCCAAGCAGAGGAAACAAAATATTCTAACAATGATACCCAAGAAAGTGGAGGGGAAAGAGCCCCGCCGGAAGCGTAGTGGTCATCGCACGATACGCGTATTCTGGGGGTCGTGGGTTCGTATCCTACCCGTGGAGAATTTTAAGTGCGAATGCACTTTATAAGCGACCCCGAACCTTCCGCCGTCCGCATAGCAACAGCTGAGGGTGCGCGCGCTCTTCGTCTTCCTTAGCAACGGGGGGAGATGCGCGCGCGCTGCCTGGCCGCTGACATGGCACATACCCACGTGGGAGATTGGCCAGGAATAAGTGCGAATGCACTTCTTAAGCGAGCCTGAATCGCATAGCGCCTCCTCTCCCCCCTCGCCTACTCTCCTAAAGCCCCTTTACTACTCTCCAGCTCGCAACACCCTCTCTCGGCGCGCCAGCCAGGCCACTACACTATATAAAAAAAAACAGCATCCGGCGCCAGGTTTCGATCTGCGGACTTTGCGGCCGCAGCGCGACGCTCTACCGACTAAGCCACGGACGCGACGTTGATATCTGTGTTAGTAACGCTCCTTATATCTGTAACGCATTCAAACTACGTCGTCACCGGCGTGCGTTGGCGACTCAGCGGCGTTATAGCGGCTTGATAACTGCGTGGTGTACACGTGATACTACAAACCCGCTAGTTCTGCATTCTCTCACGTGACTGCGCCTCCTCTCCCTTCACTCCGGTCGGCACTTCGCAGCTGCGGTGCGTAGCGGTGCGGTGCGCTCCTCCTCTCGAACATACACGTTAATTCACCAAGATTTCCGCAGAGGGACAAACGAGGCGTGTTAAGCCGAACGTGATCACGAGGGGGTGTTAATGTAACTAACGGGCAAAATGCCACCAAACTTCAACAAACTCCCCCTCATAGCATCCCCCCGTGCTTCGCACTTCCTCATACTCCCCTTCGGGGAAATGCGGGGGAATTTTTTTCTTCACTTTCCTTCTTTCTTTTAAAATTCCCCATCTCTTTGAATGGCCTACCGGACTCTCCCCTTTGCTTTCCGAGGCAATCTTGACTGCCAACCCTTCTGTATTCATTCAACGAGACCCTCATTTCCCATTATGATTCGCTACATGCATAGCGAAGGCCTCTGTTCTGGCATCCGTGGTTCCATAGGTACCTGAATAGAGTTCAACGCTGGTCGACCACTCTCGACGTGTCGTTGACACTCGTGTCGCGGCCCAGAGGGTAAAAACAAGGTCCTCTTCCCCCAGACTAGCCCGAGTGGCGCTGGCTAGCACCCCAAGCACAGGAAACCAAATACTTTAACATAAATCCTCGGGAAAGTGGAGGGGAATCAGTCACGCCGGTAGCGTCGTGGTCATCGCACCAGACACGCATTCGGGAGGTTGTTGGTTCTGATGCCACGCCACGGGAATTTTTCTTCACTTTCTGTCTTTACCATATTTTAATAAATTTCAATGACCTACGATTTCGCCCCTTTGTTTCCTAGGCAGTCTTTACTGCCACACCTTACATTATATATATGTATATATATATATATATTCTTTACTTTCTTTTTTCTTTCGAAATTCTTTATGTGATTCAATTACATACCACATCCTCCCTTTTGCTTTCCGGGGTTTTCTTGACTGCCAACCCTTATTTGTGTGTTATTTCTATGAGCCCCTGATTACCTATTCTGATTCGCTACATGCATAGCGAGGGCCTCTGTTCTGGCAATCGTGCTGCCATAGGGAGCTTAAGAGGGTTAAACACTGGTTGATCACTCTCGACATGTCCTAGACACTCAAGTCACGACCCGGGGATTAAAAAGAAGGTCCCCTTCACCCCGAGAAGTCAGAGTGGCTCTGGCTATCACCCCCAAGCACAGGAAAAATTACAGTGACATAAATACCACAGAAAGTAGAGGGGAAAATCGCCATGCTGGTAGCGTAGTGGTCATCGCACCAGACTTAGTAAAGAGTCGGATACACAGCAAGAACAATAACAAACAAGGTTTACTTACGTAGCGGCAACGGGACTTGCCTTCATCAGAGTAAAGTTACATGATTTTGCTGTCGCAAACATTTCGAACACATTTCTTATATAGGTTTGCAGAAAACTGTGAGAAGGAGCGGAAAATGTTTCGGACATGGAGAGTGTGCATACAGTCGGGCTACGCCTATGTTAGAACAACAACAAACAAACAAAACAAAAAAATGGGGGGAGCGATAGAGAGAAAAAGGGGGTCATGTTAACAATGCAGCGTTCAAGCTTGCACCATGACGGGTCAACGTATGCCGCGCGGGCTGCAAGTTCAGACAATGGGTGAAACTGGACAACCGCGGTTTGAAAAGAAAGGGAAGAGTATACAGTAAGGTATTCAGTGGCTGGGGAGACTCGTTGGGGCGGAAGCGAAGATGGGTGTGCCCCCCCGCGGATGAAGAGAATAGATAGGGGGCACAAAAGAGCATTTCACAGAAGCTAGCAACTGGACAGGAAATAGGTAGGGTCACAAAAGGTTATACATGAAACGTGTATCTGACTCTTTACTTATACTATTTCTGCGCGGTTTGTGAGTTTATCTTTCTCTAGACTTATATATATATATATATATATATATATATATATATATATATATATATATATATATATATATATATATATATTTATTGGTACGTGGCGCATAACAAATGACGCGAACCATGATTGATGCTGACGCGATGTATTTGTAGGCCGAGATAGTCCATTTACAACATTTACACGTCAGCCGTTACAGCGCACTCGTCCAGGCTGCACGCCCTGCACGCACCTTCGTCGTCCATCGTTCGGCGCACAGCCCCATGCCCTACTGCGGCCTTCTTCATCGTCTTCCCGTAACAATATTTATCTATCTATCTATTTGTCTATCTATCTATCTATATATACATATATACATATATATATATATATATATATATATATATATATATATATATATATATATATTGAAAGGCGGTTTAATGGCTAACAAGCAGTAACAGCGAGAGGCGGGAAGCAGCGCAGTCTGTTCCAGGTGAACCAGATAGGGGATCGCTGATCTGACCACAAGGACGCACAGAGATGATGCCAGCTTGCTGCTTCCAGCACATACCCAAACAGGGATTGGACGATCGAGGTCCGTTAGTCCTTTCACTTCTTTTCATTACAATCACCCTCCGCCGAAGAGAGAGCCACCCTGGCGACCTACGGCGAGTGCAGCACAATGGGATCGTAATAGGGCTTTAGGCGAGAGACGTGGACAGTTTCGCGGCCGCGACGGCGAAGGTCTTCCGTTGGCTTCAGTGGTTCTACAACGTAGTTAACGGGGGAGGAAGAATCGATGACACGGTAGGGGCCGTGATATTTAGAAAGGAGCTTTGAGGAGAGACCAGAAGTGGCAGATGGTATCCACAGCCAAACGAGATCGCCAGCACTGTAAGAAGTCGATGGTCATGACGGTGCTTCTGTTGAGCTTGGTCGTTCGACGTAAACGAACGTGCGAGCAGGCGGCACTCTTCTGCATGGCGCGTTGCGTCGGAAAGGAGATGGCATTCGGACGGATCAGGGCTGTAGGGAAGGATGGTATCCATTGTACACGATGGCTCCCGTCCGTATAACAAAAAGAAAGGTGAAAAACCTGTAGTGGTCTGCACGGCGGTGTTGTAAGCGAACGTTACGAACGGTAGCACGGAATCCCAGTTCGAATGGTCGGGCGCGACATACTTTGCGATCATGTCCCCAAGCGTGCGGTTGAATCTTTCTGCCAGTCCATTGGTTTGGGGATGGTAGGCGGATGTGGTGCGGTGCACAATTTTGCATTCTGCGAGGAGCGCTTCAATGGCCTGAGAGAGGAATACACGCCCCCTATCGCTTAGGAGTTCCCGTGGTGCACCGTGGCGTAGGACGAGGGAGTGCAGAATGAATGCACCAACCTCACGTGCCGTGGAAGCGGGAAGCGCTGCTGTTTCGGCATAGCGAGTTAGGTAATCTCCTGCAACAATTATCCACCGGTTACCAGAAGAAGAGTATGGCAGTGGGCCGTATAGATCAATGCCAACGCGCTCACACGGACGAACGGGGCACGGCAGGGGCTGCAGCGGGCCGGCTGGCTTGGGGACAGGCGACTTACGTCGTTGACAATGAGTACAGGCACGAACAAATCTTCGCACAAAGCTGTACATACCACGCCAGTAGTATCTTTGACGAAGTCGGGTATAGGTCTTCAAGAGCCCCGCGTGAGCACTCTGCGGATCATCGTGGTACGCGGCACACACCTCCGCGCGGAGGCTCCGTGGAACCACAAGGAGCCACTTGCGGCCGTCCGGCATGTAGTTGCGGCGGTAGAGGAGGTTGTCGCGAATGGCAAAGTGAGCAGCCTGGCGACGCAGGGCTCTAGGCTGAGGAAGGGTCGACGGTGAAGACAGGAAGTTGACGATAGTAGCGATCCATGGATCTTCTTTCTGCTGGGAAGCCATGTGTGAGAGAGTAAGCGACGACAAGGTAGTGTCCGTTGTGCTGAGGTGTGCCGTATCAGCGGACACCGGGGAGCGAGAGAGGGCGTCGGCGTCAGAATGCTTGCAGCCGGATCGATACATAACACGAATGTCGAATTCTTGGAGACGGAGGGCCCAACGAGCAAGTCGTCCCATGGGGTCTTTGAGAGACGACAGCCAGCACAATGCGTGGTGGTCGGTGACAACATCAAAGGGGCGGCCATAAATATAGGGGCGGAATTTGGTGAGCGCCCAAACTATGGCCAAGCATTCCTTTTCGGTCACGGAATAATTTCGCTCGGCCTTGGTGAGAGTTCGACTTGCATACGCTACAACGTATTCGTCGTAGTTGGGCTTCCGTTGGGCGAGCACTGCACCGAGACCGACGCCACTGGCGCCAGTGTGCACCTCCGTAAGAGCTGCTGGGTCGTAATGCCGGAGGATAGGTGGTGAGATTAACAGACGTCGCAAGGAAGAAAATGCTTCATCACAATCCGGGGACCACGCAGAAAGAGCGTTATCGCCGTTCAGCAGTCTTGTTCGGGAGGAAACGATGGTAGCGAAATTTCTGACGAAGCGTCGGAAATAGGAACAGAGCCCGATGAAGCTGCGGAGGGTTTTCAAGGAAGTCGGCTTCGGAAAGTCGGCGACAGCACGTAGCTTATCGGGATCAGGCGACACACCGTCTCTTGAAACAACGTGGCCCAGAATAGTCAACTTGCGCGCACCAAAACGACATTTCTTTAAGTTTAGTTGGAGGCCGGCAGCGGTGAGACACGCCAGGATCTGGTGGAGACGAGTTAGGTGTGTGTCAAAATCGGGAGAGAATACGACGACATCATCTAAGTAACACAGACATATATGCCACTTGAGACCACGCAAGATGTTATCCATCATTCTCTCGAATGTGGCAGGTGCATTACATAAGCCAAATGGCATGACGTTAAATTCATATAAACCGTCCGGGGTAACAAATGCGGTCTTGGGGCGGTCCGATTCCGCAACCGGCACTTGCCAGTAGCCCGAGCGCAAATCAAGGGACGAGAAGAATTCCGTACCGTGTAAACAATCGAGAGCGTCGTCGATGCGAGGGAGCGGATAAACGTCCTTGCGGATAATTTTGTTTAGGCGGCGGTAGTCAACAAAGAAGCGCAAAGACCCATCTTTTTTTGTTACGAGGACCACGGGCGACGACCATGGGCTTTGGGACGGCCGAATGACGCCGCGCTGTAGCATGTCATCCACGTGCTCACTAATAACACCACGTTCCGGCCCCGACACACGGTAGGGTCGTTGTCGCAAGGAAGCATGATCGTCTGTGTCGATGTGATGGGTGACTGTTGACGTTTTACCCAACGGAGCTTGTGCACAGTCAAAGGAAGAACGGAACTTGTTAAGAAGGGCGAGAAGCTGCGTGCACTGTGTTGGATCCAAATCGGCGTCCAGGGACTGTTTGAACACGTCGGCGGACAGTGAAGCTTCGGTAGAAACGGCCGAGTCCAGGGCAGTGAGCGAAAGCGCAGCGGGATCATCGCAAACGTCGAAGCGGCTGATGGAGCGCATAGCTTCAACATGGCCAATTGACTCTCCATGGAGCAGGCTGACAGAACTGAGGGTTTGATTAGAGATAAGCATTCTCGTACGCCCACCTTGCACTGTAAGAACGGCGAATGGGAGTGGCAACTCCTTCCGGCGAACAAAAAGGTCGCCTGGTGTGAATAGGACAGGTCCATCGGGTACGGGCGCACTAGCAAGGTCAACCATTACAGAACTTAGCGGCGGGATATCGACGTCTTCGTCCACGGTAATCTTCCATTTACCAAACAAATGCTCAGACAGCGGCGGATCGCTCTGGGAAATAAGTTCAATCTCAGCCTTGGCACAGTCAATTACTGCGTTATGGCTTGACAAGAAGTCCCATCCAAGAATAACGTCATGGGAACATGAAGACAAAACAACGAATTCGATGTTGTAGACAGTGTCTTGGATCACTACTCGAGCAGTGCATGCAGCCAGTGGGGACACATGTTCAGCGCTTGCAGTTCGAAGCGAAAGTCCCGACAGTGGCGTCATAACCTTTTTCAGATAGCGGCAGTTTCACACTCATAACAGAAATCGCGGCACCAGTATCGACAAGAGCAAGAATAGGAACTCCTTCAACAACTACGTCGACGACATTTTTCGGCGATACACGAGGACTTTGACACTTTGCTACGTACGCAGTTCGTGCCTCCGGAACTGCGGGAATTAGTTTCCCGCGTCATGAGGCGCTGACTGACGACGCATAGGAGAGATGGAGTGGCGACGAGGAGAAGGCGATCGGTGACTTGCGAACGTCTGATGGTGGGATTGAAAGGATGGTGACGGCGGTCGGGCAGGTGCGCGACGGGGAGCGTGGCGGGAAACATACACTGGACTATGAGATGCTTCAACCTGCTGCATTTCACGGCGACAGTAACGTGCTACACGTCCTGGGAGACGAGACAGGAAACGCATATAGGTCGGTTGTCCTGAGTGCGCCACGGATTCGTCTGCTGTACAGCCAATGGCGCGGGACGGCGGAACTGGGAGACTGGCTGAGGAGTGAACGTCACAGGCGCTGGTATGTAGGGTCCAAACGAGGGGACAAAGGAGTGGACAAGTGGCGGGGCAGCCCTGCCTCGATTGAGCAGTGGGAGGAAGTGCTGGCCAGCGCTAGCCTCGAAGAGCAGCTTCGGCTGATCCACCGAGCTGACGCGGCTGGACGCTCCAACGGGGTCCTGAACTGAGGAAACCGCCCGCTTGACTCCTCTCATTAAAAAAAGTTTATTCTCTCTCTTGCCGCGCATTCGGCGTACGTCAACGGAGCGGCAACTGGCGGTGCTATGGTAGCCATGGTTGGAACAGTCAGCGGGACAGCGGGTGTAGTTGACTGGTGTGCAGGTGATAGGGCTTCGGCGACCTGCTCCCTGACGGTGCGCTGAACAGCTTGAGGCAAACTTGGTGCAGGCTGCTCTACAAAGGGTACCAGCGAAAGTTGCCGAGCGACCTCTTCCCGGACGAAGTCCTTAATCCTCATCTCAAGCGATGCTTGTTCAGAACTGAACGATAAACTTGACAGTTCTGCGCCCGTCCCGAGCGACTGCCGAACAAAACTCCTCGGCCGCCGCAGCTCATCATAGCTTTGGCAGAGCTTAGTTATCTCAGCCACGGTCTTTGGGTCTTTGGACATCAACATCTGAAACGCGTCGTCTTCAATTCCTTTCAGTATGTGCCGAATCTTTTCTTGCTCAGACATATCCATGTTGATACGCCTGCAGAGATCCACAACGTCTTCGATATAACTCGTGAAATTGTCGCCGGGCTGCTGCGCGCTTACGCGAAGACACTGTTCAGCGTGCAGTTTCCGCACCGCTGGCCTGTCGAACGCCTCTGCGAAGAGGGTTTTGAATTCGCCCCACGTTTTGATGGTCCTGCCGTTGTTCCGAAACCAGACCTCAGCCACTTCCCTAAGGTAATACTCGACATAGCTCAGCTTAGCTTTGTCATCCCACCTGTTGTAGACGCTCACTCGCTCGAATGTGGACAACCAATCCTCGGCATCATAATCACCTTTGCCGGTGAAAAAGGGCGGGTCACGCTGACGGATGGTGCCGGCACAGATGACCGGTGGCACCGGTGATGGTGGCTGTTGGCCTACGTCGACGGGGTTGACGGGCGTTGGTACGGTGCGGTTGCGAAGCTCCAGGTTGGTTCACCTCGTACCCAGCACCTTCACCACTTGAAAGGCGGTTTAATGGCTAACAAGCAGTAAAAGCGAGAGGCGGGAAGCAGCGCAGTCTGTTCCAGGTGAACCGGATAGGGGATCGCTGATCTGACCACAAGGACGCACAGAGATTATGCCAGCTTGATGCTTCCGGCACATACCCGAACAGGGATTGGACGATCGAGGTCCATTAGTCCTTTCACTTCTCTTCATTACAATACAGTCAAACTCCGCTACAACGAACTCCGCTACAACGAAATTCCCGCTTCAACGAAGGTTTTTCGATTCCCCGCCCGCATCCCATAGGCCCCAATGTATTAAAACTCCCTCCACAACGAACCACTTTTTTTATTGTTCTCCCGGTTCAACGAAATTTTCCCGGGACACAAGTCACTCGATCTGCAACGGACTGAACCACTGTAACTAATTTTGAAAAGTTCTAACAATGTAAATTATTAGTAGCAACATTTTCTCCGAACATCCGGACATCGAGAAGCTGCCGCTTCTCGATGTCCGGATTACCGGTGCCGACGGCGCTCAAAAGCGGCGGCGGCGGCGGCGGCGGAGGAGGAGGAAATGACCGAAGCATGGGCAGCTCTCGAGGAAGCCGGCATTGTTCCTGAGAACGTAGCATTGAGCGACTACGTAAATGCCGACACGGACGTGATCGTCTACGAGGAGCTGAGTGATGCCGAGATCCTCAAGAGTGCTCGCGCCGCCTCCGCCACCGCCGCCGATTCATCCGACGACGAAGAAGTCGGGCATGGTGTTCCGACGGTCCCGACGTCAGTGACCGCGTCGCAGGTCATGGAATCCTTGGACGTTTTACGTAGTTTCCTTGGCGCCCATGACGATGATGTCGCCATGCAGCTCCTCGCAGACTGTGAGCAGCGCATTCTCCCGTTGCTCGTGCGAAAGCGCAAACAGTCAAAAATCAGCGATTTTTTCAAGTTTTGGAAATAAAATGCTCCCAGAGTGTCGTGCATATCCTGTGCATATCCGTGACCGCAAATTAAAATATAAACTCCGCGCTGTAATTTCACGACGCCTGCTTTTGCGCGGATCTCCACGAGTACGACGCGCATATTACAACGCTGGTCTAAGCGCCGCGAGACGCGTTGTGACCGCAAATTACGATATAAACTCTGGGCTATAAAAAGGGTGCTATTTTTGGCGGAGCGAGCTCCAAGCAAGTTGGCAACATTGGTGCGAAAAGGTAGGGGGGAGATTTCGCGACGCCAATTAGACGCCTGCCTTGTTTTCTTTATTTACTGATTTTTCCGCGACAACGAAATTCTCGCTACAACGAACTTTTTCGCGATCCCCGTGAATTTCGTTGTAGCGGAGTTTGACTGTATATATATATGTATATATATTTGTTAGGATGAAAATGAGGCGTATTCGCGCTATTCACACAATCTGCGAAGGTTGCATGCAGCAGCGCATAAACGAACCGTTCCCAAGTTGGCCGGTCAACGTACTCCTCTTCTTTCTCTTCTTTCTCGGGAGCATCACGTAACAATATATACAGGGTGTCCCAGCTACCATGCACCAAGTTTTAAAAAAAGAGTAATGGCGTAACCCGAAGAAAACCTATTGGATAATGTTTGCAGTACTGTGAAGAAGCGGTGACTAATTTTTTGGTTAATGAGACCTAACTAATTATTTCTAATTAATTATCTAACTCGATAATTACTGTCCTAATCACTGAAGTGTTAATGAGGCATTTGTAGGTATCGACGAGGGGCATCTAACTGCGGTATTTTCAGCGACGAACTAATTGCGTACTCATTTATTCTGACTGATAAAGAAAACCCGCGAAATATGAAAAATACCACGTGACGGCGCATCCGCGCGCATTGTATAGCAGCGTCCCCAAATAAGCTGATTGAAAGCAACTGCTTCCGGTGTTACCCACCCGAAGAGACAGCGCATCACCTTGATAAGGCGCGTGTGCAGATAAGGCACAAACTCGGTGGCGATTTCTTCTTTCTTTCTTTTGTTTATTTCATTCTGGCTAACTCAGAGGCAGCCTGTTTGAGGGCGTTGCTTTACGATGCGCGCGGACGCGCCGTCACGTGGTATTTTTCATATTTCGCGGGTTTTCTTTATCAGTCAGAATAAATGTGTACGTAATTAGTTCGTCGCTGAAAATACCGCAGTTAGATGCCCCTCGTGGGTACCTACAAGTGCCTCATTGACACTTTAGTGATTAGGGCAGTACTTCGCGAGTTAGATAATTAATTACAATTAACTAATTAAGTCTCATTAACGAAAAAAATGCTGTCCGCTTCTCCACAGTACTGCAAACATTATCCATTAGGTTTTCTTCGAGTTACGCCATTACTTTTTTTTTAAATCTTGGTGCATGATAGCTGGGACACCCTGTATATATATAAATATATATATATATATATATATATATATATATATATATATATATATATATATATATATATAGTATAAGTAAAGAGTCGGATACACAGCAAGAACAATAAGAAAGAATGTTTACTTCCGTAGCGGCAACGGGACTTGCCTTCATCAGAGTAAAGTTGCATGATTTTGCTGTCGCAAACATTTTGAACACATTTCTTACATAGGTTTGCATAAAACAGTGAGAAAGAGCGGAAAATGTTTCGGAAATGGGGAGTGTGCATACAGTCAGGCTACACCTATGTTACAACATCAACAAACAAACAAGAAAAATAAAAAGGGGGGGGGGAGAGCGAGAGCGAGAAAAAGGGGTCGTGTTAACAATGCAGCGTTCAAGCTTGCACCATGACGGGTCAACGTATGCCGCGTGGGCTGCAAGTTCAGACAATGGGGGAAACTGGACAACCGCGGTTTGAAAAGAAAGGGAAGAGTATACAGTAAGGTATTCAGTGACTGCGGAGACTGGTTCTGGGGGAAGCGAAGATGGGTGTGCCCCCCTGCGGGTCAAGAGAATAGATAGGGGGCACAAAAGAGCATTTCACAGAAGCTAGCAATTGAACAGGAAATAGGTAGGGTCACAAAAGGTTAAACATGAATAGATCACAAAGAGTTAAACATTCTTAAGTGGTGGTGAGAACGAGGCCTCCCTCCCCAAGACAAATGGCATTGTTGAGCCGCATTAGGCTAATAAAGCTGCTGTATTAGGAGAGTTTCTGCGAATTTTGATGGCAAACTCGAGGGTAGGAATAATGAACATAGTTATAAAAATTATGAAGCCGCTACTTTTAATCGAGGAATAAGCGCGTTAGTTTTCCGTAACTTTCATTAATTCCAAGCGTGGCTGACCCAAACTTATAAATGAGATAAGATTCCCGAACCTCGCGGTCGTGGTGCGTTTTGAAGGCGGATTCTAAAATCGTTGCTTTAAGATGTTCAAATGCATGCCCGGGACTGTTCACATGTATTGACAGGGGCAAATAAGGGCAGCTTTTTGCATGAGAGCGGTGATTATTGAATCGTATTCGGAAGGGCGTTTCAGTTTGGCCGATATATTGTTGCCTACAAACAGTGCACTCTAGAAGATATACGACATTAGCGGAGTCACAGTTAGTTACCTTTTATATTTACGTAGTAGTCTGAAGCCGTGCTGGTGGCGCGCTGTGTAGTGGTCATGTGTGGGCATACTTTACATCGGGGTTTATTGCAGGGCATGCAGCCAGTAGTTGCTGGTCGGTTGATACGAGAGTAAGAAAGTCACCTAAATTCTTATTACGCCGGTAGACAACGCGTGGTGTTTCGGGGAATATGCTTTTTAAGCGGTCACTTTGCATTAGGATATTGTGATGTTTTTTTAGCACGGTTGACACTATTGCAGCGGAGGATGAGTGGGTTAAAACTAAGTTAGTTTGCGGGTTTTTCTGCAGGAGAGTTTCTGCGAATTTTGATGGCAAACTCGAGGGTAGGAATAATGAACATAGTTATAAAAATTATGAAGCCGCTAATTTTAATTGAGGGATAAGCACGTTAGTTTTCCGTAACTTTCATTAATTCCAAGCGTGGCTGACCCTTATAAATGAGATAAGACTTATAAATGAGATAAGATTCCCGAACCTCGCGGTCGCGGTGCAACTGACTACAACACAAAAAAACAGGTAACGCGGCCTCCTTCCCCGTTTCAAGACAGTTTTTAGAGCTAAGAAAAATCACCGAAAAGCAAATACGTTCCGGATTGCACGTTTCCGCTCTTGCACAGTACTTGACTGCCGCGGTCGCTCCCAGGGGTCTTAGGATTAGAATAAAACCTGCTAATACCGAACTCTCCCCGTTTAACATGAATAAGTGGAAACAGGTACTCGATAAAGCATCCTTACAACTAACCGAAATAATCCTCAATCACTACGAAACTACGGGCCATTCTCTTTGAAAGAAAGAGGAACTACTTAGTCAGGAACTAAGCAAAAGAGAGTTGAACCTTTTAAGCAACTACGAATCTAAGACGGCCTCCGCCATATCCCGAACAAAAGACCGAAAGTTTAACCGAGATAAGATTTCTAACACTGGCCACACGCGTGAGAACCTAACAAGCTCCGGCACTAGTAACTGCCACAACTCTCACAATACGGCCGATAATGTCACTACGACTGTAATAAATGCTTCGACTACTGCACCCCAAACAGTTCAGTTAAATCCCTGTACTAATATTTTTCCCTCGCCTACCGTCACAAAAGAAAACCTTACCGGGAATGTAATGAACCTTTCAAGTATAACCCTCTCCCCAGCTCAGATGAACGTCTTGTCAAAGGGCCTAAACTTTTGCCCGGCTACTGGTGGTTTTGATGAATTTCAACTTTTTAAGGACTTCGATAACTTCGCCAGAAACATGAGACTACAAGAATACTTCTACGATCACCCCGCGACGGAAGAAGCCCGCAGAACCCTACCTAGCTATAAGCACTGGACCCCTCCCACACTGCGTGATAGTTGCCTCGACATGTACATCAAAGCTGTCCAACGCGATGTGCGAAAAGCTTACCAAACACAAATTTCGTTCCACCACAACATGACTACCAACGAAAAGAAAGCCCTAGAGGAACTCGCAAGCTGTCGCGACATAATTATTAAACCTGCCGACAAGGGAGGCACAATCGTAATCCTTGACAAAACCGAATATGTTAACGAGCCAATAAGCAACTATCAGTATCGACGTTCTATAAAGCACTACCCAATGATCCCACTCATGATTATAAGCAAATTGTCAAAGATAAACTTGCTGAGCTTGTTAAAAATAAAACAATAAATGAAACCACGGCTCGTTCCCTGATCCCCTTAAGCCCAGTAGCCGGAAAATTCTATCTTCTTCCAAAGATTCACAAGGTGAACAACCCAGGGCGCCCCATTGTTTCTGGCATTGGCACTGTTACCGAAAACCTCTCGCGCTATGTGGATAATCTCATTTGCGACATTCCGCCCAGCTTTCCCTCCTTCATTAAGGATACCAATGACTTTCTCTCAGACATCTCAAAAATTGAAATTCCTGATAACTGCCTTCTAGTCACCCTTGATGTTGCGTCAACGTATACTAACATCCCCCATGAAGATGGCATCGCCGCTGTATCCCTTGCGTATGAGCAGTCATCGTGCGACAAACCTATCGATTCTTCTTCCCTCCAAACATTCCTTAGGCTTATTCTTGAACTTAACAATTTTGAGTTCGACGGAGTTCATTACGTGCAAGTCAGCGGAACGTCAATGGGAACTCGAATCAGACCTAAGTACGCTAATATCTTTATGGCTCACCTCGAATCAAACTTTCTTGACACCCAAAATTTAAAGCCAATGTACTATAAAAGGTATATTGATGACATATTCATGATCTGGCAACACGGTGAGGCGGAGCTCCTCACCTTCATTGAGGCATTTCCCCTAGCCCATCCTAGTATTTCTCTTGCTCATTCCTATTCGAAACACAGTGTAAACTTTCTGGACGTCACCGTTACTACCTTCCAAGGTCGGCTTCAAACTAAACTGTATAGAAAACCGACAGACACGCGGCAGTATTTGCACTTCCGAAGCAGCCATGTCAGACACTGCAAGACAGCAATACCTTACAGCCAAGCCCACCGATTTAGGAGAATTTGCTCAAACCAAGCCGACTTTGACTCAAACTGTCGAGAACTCAAGACCGCCCTCCTGAATAAAAAATACCGGGAAAAATTATCGACGACGCTATTGTGCGAGCCAACCAATTAGACCTTAACGAAATCTGTAAGAAAAAAGCCCCGAACGGCAACCCGCAAACTAACTTAGTTTTAACCCACTCATCCTCCGCTCCAAGAGTGTCAACCGTGCTAAAAAAACATCACAATATCCTAAAGCAAAGTGACCGCTTAAAAAAAACTCACATAAACAAAGTTTTTGAGGACATTAGAAAAGAGTTGGCTACTGTTGTCAAAGAAAACAAGGAGCTAAAAAAGGAAAACGAGCGACTGCGGCAGCAATGCCACGAACATGAAAAACGCCTCAAAGAGCTAGAAAAAAAGATGTTGCATAACGAGCAGTATTCTCGCCGTTGCAATCTGGAACTGAAAGGGGTCATAGAGACTGATTCTGAGAATGTCACGGAGTTGGTTGCGAAGGTTGGCACCGCTATCGAGGAGACAGTGTTGCCTGAGGACATTGAAGCATGCCACCGCGTGCCTACGCGTAATGCGGAACATCGTCACATCATCGTGCAGTTTAAGATCCGCCAGAAACGAGACCAGGTTCTGGAAAAGGCTAAAAAGAAGCGCATCACTAACGGCTCCTTGGGGCTATGTGGGCAACCAGGCGTGAATGCGGATGGCTCTTCCCCCTTAGACAACAGTGCTCCTGTCTTCGTTAATGAACACCTATACCAAAGCCAGAAACGCCTACTATCCTTGGCCATTGCAAAGAAGCGAGAAACCAACTGGCGGTACGTATGAACCCGAAATGGCAAAATATTGGCACGGAAATCTGATGGCCAAGATTGCATTCACATCGACTCGGTAGATGACCTATCTAAAATTTCGTAGGCCATAGTACGTATCACTCACATGCATAGCTTGTCTCGTCGGCGTGATGTCGGCGCCTCATGACATCCTCTATCAGGAATTCGTGCAACCACAATGTATTAAGTTGTGTGCTCGTGCGAAAAAGACCACATCTCTTATTCATCTCAACACCCGTTCATTAGTAAAAAATACGACCAATTTGTTTTCTTCGTTGAACAGTTTTCATTTAGATTTAACGTCATTATGCTCACGGAGACTTGGTTTAATTCCTTTAACAGAGCACCTACATTACCAGGTTACAACTGTTTCTCTGCCAACCGCACCAATTCGCGCGGTGGTGGCATCGCCATTTATATTTCTTGCGACACAGGCTTTTTCGAGGAAGTGCCCCATTTCTCTTCGGTAACCGAAGATTATGAAGCTCTTTGTGTGCAGCAACATGACGTGCTTTTATGTGTGTTGTATCGGCCTCCTTCAGGTAACACTGAACTGTTTAAAAGCTTTGTAGATGGCCTACTTGAGTATGCGTCCTACAAAAAGCTCCGGTTGTTCCTTGGCGGAGATTTTAACATTAATCTTCTTGGCGACAGCTCATGTTCAAACGACATGATTCACCGCATTGTTGCTTCTGGGTTTAAAAACGTTATTCAAACACCAACTCGTGTAACTGTTACAAGTTCCACTATTCTCGACCTTCTTATTACTAATTATGACACGCCTGTTACGGCAGCGGGCACGATTAACTCTGATTTAAGCGACCATTGCCCGGTGTTCCTGGCCTACTCGGAATGCGCATCACGACGTAAACCGATAGCTCCTAAGATTAGCTATCAAAGCATCACTGATTGCGGCCTGGAAAAGTTCCGAAATGGTATACTCTTCAGTAACTGGACACCAGTTATGAACAGCACCAATGCAGACGATGCGTACAATTCCTTCCTGACCATATTCACAAAGCACTACAATACTTGCTTTCCAATGAAAACTTTCAAGCCCCCAAGGCGTGTAAGAAAACCCTGGATCAGTGTTGAACTGATAAAAATGATTGAAGAAAAAAACAAACTGTATGGCTCATTCTTAAAAACACGGAACATTTCTACCCTCGTTTCCTTTAAGAAAATTCGCAACCGGGTGACCGCTGAGCTGCGCAAGGCGAAAACCATTTATTACCAGAAGCTATTTTATGAGGCCCAAACTTCGCGTCCAGACCATGTCTGGAAAATTATCAATGATGCCTTGAATGCGCGTACAGTGCCAAATGATAAATTTGAAATGATTGTTAACGGCCAAGCGCTGAATAATACTGCTCTCTCAGAACACTTTAATGCTCATTACATCAACGCCATTCCTAGTACCGTACCTCGCAGTGTTTCATCGTACCGTGTTCAGTGCAACATTCCTGATACCGCGTTCTTGCAGCCAACAGACTTTTCAGAAGTGCAACGCACTTTTGAGTTTTTAAAAAATAGCAAAAGTGTCGATGTTGACAATGTACAAATACGCCCCGTCAAACATGTCCTCGACGTCATCTGCTATTACCTAGTTTATATTTATAACCTTGCCCTGCAAACCGGATGCTTCCCAGCTAAAATGAAACGAGCGAAAGTGTCGGTTATATTCAAAGGAGGGGACAAGAATGATGCCGCCAACTACAGGCCTATATCGGTCCTTCCAATTTTTTCAAAGGCTCTAGAAGAAATTATTCTGTCCCGCCTGAATGCTTTCTTTCAAAAACACCAAATTTTGTCTGAATGCCAGCATGGCTTCCGGAAAGGCTGTTCGACCGAGTCCGCCCTCTTAGTACAAAAGGAATTAGTAATAAAAAACATTGAAGCTAGTAGACTAACTCTGGGAATACTTATTGACTACAGCAAAGCTTTTGATGCACTAAATCATAATATATTACTTCAGAAATTAAATCAGTATGGAATTCGTGGGGTGCCGCATTCACTTATGCAATCTTATATCAACGGACGTGAACAATGCGTGGCGATAAATGGGTATCAGTCGTCATTTCAACAAATACGGTTCGGTGTACCACAAGGAAGTGTTTTAGGCCCCTTTTTATTTAACGTATACGTGAATGATCTCATTTGTATCGATAACAGCTCACAGTTTGTCTTATACGCTGACGACAAGCGCCTGTTTCTGTCCTCAGATAACGTTACCGACATGTTCTCTGCTGCAAATGCTGTTCTAGATAAACTGCGCGAGTGGTCCGAAGCAAACTGCTTAAAAATCAACACAAAAAAGTCAAAAGCTATCTTGTTCACACCAAAAAATAAACGTGTATTCGTTACGGAAGATCTTTATCTAGCTAATTCTAAGATCGATCTAGTAGAGCAACACAAAGTTTTGGGTGTGGTGCTTTCACGTCACATGAGCTGGGATGCACACATTCAAATGTTGACCAAACAACTATCTTCTGCTGTGGGTGTACTTTATCGGTGCCGGGACTTCTTCCCACTCAGTATCAAACTTCAAATTCACCACTGTATTTTTAGATCACGTTTAAACTATTGCACATTGGTTTGGGGCACTACAACAAAAAATAATATTACCACCCTAATGTTGTTAGAGAAGAAGGCGGTTCGCTGCATTAACAACGTACACTACCTTCATCCCACTCGAGCACTTTTTGCACAGCATAACTTCATAAAGATCGATAATCTATACGATTACCGCCTGCTTTTCCAATTCTACTTTTCTGATGCTCTCAAACAGCAGTTCCTGAAACGATTATCTTGCCTAACAATCCGGACCCAGAATTACTCAACTCGCAAACCTGATATGTGGCTAGTACCATTTCCCCGAACTAATTACTTTTTCCAAGCATTGGCACATAACATTCCGTCCATTTTAAACAGAAACAGCGTCGAATTTTCAAAGCAGAGCTTTACGTGACATGCCCTTCGTGATGCTTATGTCAATAAGTAAATGTTGTGTACAGAGTTTTATTCGCATATTTTGTCGGTCTGTTTGTTGAATGCTTTTAGTAAGTGTAAAGTACGGGAAACGTTTTCCCTGTGATTGCCTGCTCCCCTTCTGTTGTAAATTCAATGATGCTTTTACACACATGTTTTTTTTTAAATAGACTTGGTATATCACATGATTGTACAAATCTTGTTTTTAATTATCACTGTACGAATGCATGTCATTGAAGTGTATATTGGGCCCCCTGGCCCCGTCAAGCTGCGTCTAGCAGCTTTTATGCCAGGGTGACCTTCAACATTGTATTGTTGAAAATAAAATTTGATTTGATTTGATTTGATATTCCCCGAACCACCACGCGTTGTCTACCGGCGTAATAAGAATTTAGGTGACTTTCTTACTAACTCTCGTATCAACCGACCGGCAACTACTGGCTGCATGCCCTGCAATAAACCCCGATGTAAAGTATGCCCACACATGACCACTACACAGCACGCCACCAGCACGGCTTCAGACTACTACGTAAATATAAAAGGTAACTTTAACTGTGACTCCGCTAATGTCGTATATCTTCTCGAGTGCACTGTTTGTAGGCAACAATATATCGGCCAAACTGAAACGCCCTTCCGAATACGATTCAATAATCACCGCTCTCATGCAAAAAGCTGCCCTTATTTGCCCCTGTCAAGGCATGTGAACAGTCCCGGGCATGCATTTGAACATCTTAAAGCAACGATTTTAGAATCCGCCTTCAAAACGCACCACGACCGCGAGGTTCGGGAATCTTATCTCATTTATAAGTTTGGGTCAGCCACGCTTGGAATTAATGAAAGTTACGGAAAACTAACGTGCTTATCCCTCGATTAAAATTAGCGGCTTCATAATTTTTATAACTATGTTCATTATTCCTACCCTCGAGTTTGCAATCAGAATTCGCAGAAACTCTCCTAATACAGCAGCTTTATTAGCCTAATGCGGCTCAACAATGCCATTTGTCCTGGGGAGGGAGGCCTCGTTCCTACCACCACTTAAGAATGTTTAACTCTTTGTGATCTATTCATGTTTAACCTTTTGTGACCCTACCTATTTCCTGTTCAATTGCTAGCTTCTGTGAAATGCTCTTTTGTGCCCCCTATCTATTCTCTTGACCCGCGGGGGGCACACCCATCTTCGCTTCCCCCAGAACCAGTCTCCGCAGTCACTGAATACCTTACTGTATACTCTTCCCTTTCTTTTCAAACCGCGGTTGTCCAGTTTCCCCCATTGTCTGAACTTGCAGCCCGCGCGGCATACGTTGGCCCGTCATAGTGCAACCTTGAACGCTGCATTGTTAACACGACCCCTTTTTCTCTCTCTCGCTCCCCCCCCCCCCCTTTTTATTTTTCTTGTTTGTTTGTTAATGTTGTAACATAGGCGTAGCCTGACTGTATGCACACTCCCCATTTCCGAAACATTTTCCGCTCTTTCTCACAGTTTTATGCAAACCTATATAAGAAACGTGTTCAAAATGTTTGCGACAGCAAAATCATGTAACTTTACTCTGATGAAGGCAAGTCCCGTTGCCGCTACGTAAGTAAACATTGTTTCTTATTGTTCTTGTTGTGTATCCGACTGTTTACTTATACTATTTCTGCGCGCTTTGTGAGTTTATCTTTCTCTAGAATGGTTTCTACCATGAGCGCTGACAGGATCAAAGCAAAGAGCATCATCTGGAAATTTCCGCAGACCGAAACCACAACAGTTGTGATCGGGGACTCCCAGACCAAGTATTTGTATCATCACTTCGATCCCCTCTGCCCTGGAACCCCCGCTTTTGTTTCTCAGCCTGGCGCATGCATTGCTGACACACGCTCACTGATCAACTTTATCCCTGCCTCTGCCACTACAGTTTGATGACTAGCTACAAAGTGTCTCTTTTTTTTTCTTAGATCATTGGAGATTTGTTCTCGTACGTGCGCCACATCTTTCTTTTACTTTTTTCATAATGTGCAAACCCATGTTACTTGCAAAAATATCAAATGTAAGCTGACAATTTGTTGTATCTATCCACTTCATGTCATGAGCCGGGGGCTCGTTCAACTGCTTTTTTCTGTGTGCTGTTTTCTTTGTTTATTTCCTGCCTTGTGTGTCATTTCTCAAAATCTTCGCACAGCCTGCGCTCTTCTTGGGTGGCTCACGCACAGCTCTGTCCGCGTCGGCGCCCTTCGAGGAGTCGTCATTGTCCGCCTTGTGCCCCGGACGCGGGCCGCGGATAAGCCATTAGTGGCTATTATCTGGTGTCCTCCCAAAGCGGCGGCACTTTCCTTTGAGGACGCGGCCCCCTCGCTAATCCTCCCACCTGCATTCTTGAAATTGAACGTCGCCTTCTGCCATTTTGCGTTCCCCAATGTCTGGATGACTAATTGTCGATTCTACGCTTCCGCCTTATGCGGCAGGTTGTTTCAGCTCCTTTGGAGTAAGATGCCCAGTACCCCTTCCTCTTTTGTTTACTTTTCTTAATATTGCTGTGCGTGGGTGGGCGGTGGCTGACGGAAACACGCTTCCTAAGTGCCTCGCTTTTGCTTTTCGCCGCGTATTGAGATGTGTTACCTGCGCGCCCAGTCGTGCAGTACGTTTTTTTTTCCCACTTGTTTTTTGCTGTATTTCCTTCTTGTACACTTTTGAAATAATGTGCCCACGTGCTCACAGCGCTCCTTGCGAGCCTACATATACCGTGTATTCGACCTATGTTCTTCAATTGAAAAAGGCTGGTTTCCAGCCGAAACGTCGTATTAAATATTGTTATGTTTTTCGTGGTGACTCTAATTTAATATATATATATATATATATATATATATATATATATATATATATCCGAAACATTTTCCGCTCTTTCTCACAGTTTTATGCAAACCTATATAAGAAATGTGTTCAAAATGTTTGCGACAGCAAAATCATGTAACTTTACTCTGATGAAGGCAAGTCCCGTTGCCGCTACGTAAGTAAACATTGTTTGTTATTGTTCTTGCTGTGTGTATCCGACTCTTTACTTATTCTATATATATATATATATATATATATATATATATATATATATATATATATAGTAAGGAAATGAGGGGCTCGTTGAGGAAATACGGAAAGGTAGGTCGGCAGTTTACAATGCCAAAGGAGGCATAGGGGTGTGGTTAGCCTATTTTCTTTTTCACTACGGTTAATTAGGTAAACATTTTTTTTAAATATACAGAAGAAAGAAAGAAAGAAAAACACGCGCCCAGAGTGGGGACCGAACCCACGCCTTTCGATTACATGTCGAATGCCTTACCAATTCGGCTATCTGGGCGACTGTGTTCTCCTTCACTTTCTGGGCTAATTATATTTACTAGAAGTGTATCTGACTCTTGAGGGTGGTAGCCAGCGCCACTCTGACTCCACGGGGAGAAGGGGACCTTCTTTTCAACTCTGGGCGCATGTGTTTCTTTCTTTCTTTCTTCTGTATATTTAAAAAAAATGTTTACTTAATTAACCGTAGTGAAAAAGAAAAGAGCCTAAACACACCCCAATGCCTCCTTTGGCATTATATATATATATATATATATATATATATATATATATATATATATATATATATATATATATATATATACTGTAAGGGCTATAGTTGACCCTCCGGTAGTAGACCGAACGTCGTTTATTGAAGGAGTAGAAGCAAGGCGAGCGCAGGTGTAAGCGTGCTGACGATGGCCGAATACACGCGCCAAGCACCTTCTACCGTACTTCTTCCACTGCTACCAGTGTGCGGGCATGCCATCGTGCATACATTGGCCGCGATGGCATGGCACTCTATCTTGATGTGGTGCATACCGAGATAAGCTGATGGCGTTACAAGGGCTGCTCGTTCTCTTTGCTACAATCGCGCCCCTGGTGAAAAGAAGCCAATCTGGCGACTTAGGGTGAGGACGACACCAGACGGCCGTATTAGGGCTTCAGTCGTTGAACGTGGACTGTTCAACGTGGCGAAGATCGGTGACTGGCTCCACAATATAGTTTACGGGCGAAGTGCGGGCGATGAATTCGTAAGAGCTGTGATATTTGGCGACACGTTTTGAGGAGAGACCCGGTGTTGGGCAGGGCACCCAAAGCCAGATATGCGAGCCGGGCTCAAATGTCGGAGGGGTGGTGAAATCGTCACGGCGATGCTTTTGGCGCTGTTGATCTGCAGTTGTAAAAAAACGGGCGAGTTGGCGACACTCTTCGGCATGCTGCGCTAGTTGCGAAACCGGTTTAAATTCTGTGGCATCAGTGTATTAAGGCAGAATGGTGTGCAGTGTACAGGTCGGCTCGCGTCCATAAAGTAGGAATAACGGAGAAAATCTTCTCGTTGTCTGCGTAGCCGTGTTGTATACATACGTTATGAACGGAAGTACGAGGTCCCAATTGGAGTGATCCGATGACACGTACTTATATCTCTCAGGGTGCGGTTGAAGCGCTCTGTGAGCCCATTGGTTTGCGGTTGGTACGAGGAGCTCGTGCGGTGAACAACCTGGCATTCGGCGAGTAGAGCTTTCACAACGTCCGATAGGAAAACGCGGCCACGATCACTCAGAAGTACCCGAGCTTCTCCGTGCCGAAGTACAAAGTGACACAAAAGAAAATTCGCGACGTCACGAGCCGTGGATGCCGGCAAGGCAGCTGTTTCGGCGTACCTTTTCAGGTGGTCAACCGCAACAATTATCCACCGGTTACCGGCAGCCGTTAATGGCAGGGGCCCGTACAGATCGATTCCAACGCTATCAAAGGGTTTCGAGGGTCACGGTGGTGGTTGCAACGGGGCTGTAGAGCAAGTAGGGGGTGGTTTGCGACGCTGACACTCCGGACATGAGCGCACGTACTTCCGCACGTAGTCATGCATGCCCCTCCGATAGTAACGTAGGCGTAGTCGCTCGTGCGTTTTCAGGACGCCAGCGTGCGCGCAACTCGGGTCGGCATGAAAGGCGGCGCAGATGTCGGCACGCAGATGGCGTGGGATAACCAAACGTCACTTGCGACCGTCCGAGTTGTAATTCCGACGATAAAGGAGCTCTTCACGCAGTTGGTAGTGAGAGGCTTGTCACCGCACAGCCCATGGGTGCACCGGTAGCTGAAGGACCAGACAGAACGCCGATGATGGAAGCAATCCATGGGTCCTTACGCTGCTCGGCAGTCATGTTGGTGACACTGAGCGACCACAAGCTACACTCCGCTGTGGCAAGGTGAGACACGTCAGCCGGCATTGAAGAGCGGGAGAGTGCGTCAGCATTCGAATGCTTACGGCCGGAACGGTAAACCACGCGGATATCATATTCTTCCAGGCGAAGAGCCCACTGCCCAAGACGACCTGAAGGATCCTTCAGGGAGGCGAGCCAACAAAGCGCGTGGTGATCGGTCACCACGTCAAATGGGAGGCCATACAAGTACGGGCCGAACTTCCCAAACGCCCATATTATGACCATACATTCCTTCTCCCTGACAGAGTAATTTGTTTCTGCTTTCGTCAGTGCCAGACTTGAGTACGCAACTCAAGTTGCGGATTTCCGCTTGCGGATTTCCGCGGATTTCCGCTGAGGGAGCACGGCACCGAGGACAATCCCGCTCGCATCAGTGTGCACTCCTGTGGGGGCCGACGGGTTAAATGCCGTAATATAGGCGGGGAAGTCAACAAACGACGCAGTGTCGCAAACACTTCATCGCAAGATGGTGACCAAGCAGAAATGCCGCTGTCGTTACCGAGGAGCTTGGTAAGAGGCGAAATGATGGTCGCGAAGTTGCGAACAAATCGTCGAAAGAAAGAACAGAGGCCAATGAAGCTCCGAAGCGCCTTCAGTGTGGTCTGCTTCGGGAACTCTGCAACGGCTCGAAGCTTTGTCGCGTCGGGGCTGATGCCGTCTTTGCAAACGGCATGGCAGAGGATGGTAAGCTTGCGTGCGGCGAAGCGGCACTTTTTGAGGTTGAGCTGCAGCCCAGCGTTCTCAAGGCAAGTCAGGACTTGTTCTAGGTGAATCAGGTGTGTCTTGAAATCGGGAGAGAAAACGACTACGTCGTCCAGGTAACAGAGGCACGTCTTCCACTTGAGGCCATCTAGGAGACTGTCCATCATTCTTTCGAACGTGGCGGGGGCGTTGCAAAGCCCGAACGGCATGACGTTAAATTCGTAAAGCCCGTCTGAGGTTACAAATGCCATCTCTGCGAGATAAGCCACAGCCATGGGAACTTGCCAGTACCCAGAGCGTAAGTCGAGTGACGAGAAAAATTTCGCTCCCTCCAGACATTCTAGAGCACCATCGATACGCGGATATATCAATATTGTGGGATATATTAGGGGTTCCTCGGGGCGACTTAGCCAGTCCTGGCGTAAGCCACCACGCTAGCTCCCGGCGTGTCAACCACGCGGGCTCCCATGGCTACGGCAGCCCAGCGAGGTTCGCCGATACGAGAACACAGTAGACAGTAGTGCCGAAGCACAGCCGTTTATTTGGGGAATCCCAAAGCATGCGAGCACAGGGCTCGACGGCGTTCACGAATCACGCCGTCCGGGTCGTGACCGCGAACGGGAGGCAGGCACTCACGGCGCGCGACAAACAAAGCTCCCACCTGAGACACAAGTATCCATCACCGCCGCGTTCCGCCGATCTCGTCCCGACCGGGTCTCCGACGAGAGTCTCCTTCTCCCGTGCGCGCACGCTCGCGCCGCCCGCGCCCGCGCGCCTATCCCCGCACACATCGGTGGCGCCATCTCTCGGGGGACGCCGACGAAGCAGCGGAGCGCCGGACCGGTTCCAGCGCACAAGCGTCTCTCCCGAAGCGCGCGCTGGCTCGGGATCGCAGGTCGCGGTTCTCCACGATTCCCACACTCCTCCCCCCTAAAACTGGACGCCACTTGAGCTCGAGTGACGCCACGGTGCACCACACTCGTCACGTCTCAAGTCAGCAAAACAGCCACCGAACGCCACTCCACACCAAGGTTCGCCACACGATGCCGCCGTCGCGATGCTCGCCTCACAAACCCGCAAACACATTGCAATGGTTCCAAGTCTCTCGCGGTTGGGCAGCACAGCAGGTTGGCAGGCCCGGGGGTAGCTGCAGCCGCAGCCGACGAACGCCGGGGTCGCGCCATGATGCGACCCCCACTCCCAGCTCGAGGCGGCAACAGGAACGGCCGCGCCCGCTGCGGCTGCCCGAAGGCTCGCGCCGCTCGCGTAGGCGCCAGATACCGCCGCCTCCTGGGTTCCGTGGCCGCTTCGGCCGCAGGTCCTCCCGAACGGTTGGCTGCCGCCCGGCAGGCCGGAGCAGCAACTGGAGTAGCAGCTCCACGAACCGCGCTCGGCCCCGCCGGTGGTTCAGCAGGCCATCCTCGCTGTCCGTGGCAGTGGTGACTGGCGTGGCTCCCGGTGGTATCCGTATGCTGCAGGTCTCGCTCTCACCGTCCAGTTTAAACGATTCCCAAACTTGACGTGGGGAGCAGCGGGACTCCGCAATCTCCTGTGACTGGCCGGAAACCTTATCGACGATCTCGCCAAATAGGGTAACAAAGATGCCCGAGGGGGCTCCCCCTTGCATGTTCGCTTGCTCGCGGAATCACGAGTCCGGCAACTGTGCTCCAGCAGCCACCCCCGCCTGAAGGCAACTCGCCTGACTATTACGGGTTGTCGGCATCGAAACGCCCGTCCGAGCTATTTCGGCCTGGTGCGTTGGTCGGCAAAGCAGCGTCAGCATCAAGCAGGCGGGCTCCTGCAACTCACTCGCAGCAATACAAGCTGCCGTAGAGCCAGCGCCAACCGCAATACCAGCAGCTTACGGGCGCACATCACCGGTATAGGTCGCCTGAGAGTCCGTCTCTTACTAAGACTGGCGATCTCTCGCGACCAACGAGCCCGCTGCCGAGCCGCGCGAAGCTCTTACTGCCTAAACGCAATCTCAAGCGGAGACTTCACGGCATCGAGACGCACGCACTCCGGAAGCGCGGAGACAACGGTCCCATTGCTCCCGCTTCCCCCCGCAGCGAGAGGAGACTGATTCTTCAGCGATCCCCCTCGCTCTTTGTCAGGCGTCAAATCGGCAAACACTCCGCCTCGGACTCGAAGCGCAGTAGCGGCGGGCTCATCTTGCGGCTTGCGAACTCCCAAACACCGCACCCTCGCTCGGTAGTGTCCGCCGCGCCTGGGGGAAACTTCAACCGGCGCCGCCGGCGCGACTGCGCGGGGACGGCGCTACGAGGAAGGCGACCCGCCGCCATGTTGGAACAAGGCCTACGCACCTCCCGTCTCGCAAGCGGGCCGCGACTGCGGTGCTCGGAGGTATCCTACTGACTCACCGCCTGGTGCGTGTAGGAAGGTTTACGCATTTGCCGTCACGGCTGTATCGGGCATCCTAACTGTCTGCCTGCAACCGACTGGCGCGAGGCGTTTCGTCCGAAGTCTTCCGGACAAAGGGTAGCGGGCTACGACTGCAGCAACGCATTTCTCGGAGAGCTAGCAACCTCGAATTCGTCCGAATACGAGACCCACGTTCGGGCGCCATGTGGGATATATGCATCCTCGGGGCGACTTAGCCAGTCCTGGAGTAAGCCACCACGCTAGCTCCCGGCGTGTCAACCACGCGGGCTCCCATGGCTACGGCAGCCCAGCGAGGTTCGCCGATACGAGAACACAGTAGACAGTAGTGCCGAAGCACAGCCGTTTATTTGGGGAATCCCAAAGCATGCGAGCACAGGGCTCGACGGCGTTCACGAATCACGCCGTCCGGGTCGTGACCGCGAACGGGAGGCAGGCACTCACGGCGCGCGACAAACAAAGCTCCCACCTGAGACACAAGTATCCATCACCGCCGCGTTCCGCCGATCTCGTCCCGACCGGGTCTCCGACGAGAGTCTCCTTCTCCCGTGCGCGCACGCTCGCGCCGCCCGCGCCCGCGCGCCTATCCCCGCACACATCGGTGGCGCCATCTCTCGGGGGACGCCGACGAACCAGCGGAGCGCCGGACCGGTTCCAGCGCACAAGCGTCTCTCCCGAAGCGCGCGCTGGCTCGGGATCGCAGGTCGCGGTTCTCCACGATTCCCACAATATATATATATATATATATATAAATATATATATATATATATATATATATATATATATATATATATATATATATATATATATATATATATATATATATATATATATATATTTATATATATATCACACCAGACCGGTATTCTGGAGGTCGTGGGTTCGGATACCACCTGGCGGGCATTTTTTCTTCACTTTCTTTCTTTCTTTCCAAATTCTTAATCTGTTTCAATGATCTACCACATCCTCCCCTTTGCTTTCCGAGGTTTTCTCGACTGCCAACCCTTATTTCTGTGTTATTTTCAACGAGCCCCTCATTTCCTATTCTGATTCGCTACATATATATATATATATATATATATATATATATATATATATATATATATATATATATATATATATATATATATATATATTTATATTTATATATATATGTAGCGCATCAGAAAATGGGAAATGAGGGGCTCCGTGAAATAAGACAGAAAATAAGGGTTGGCAGTCAAGAAAACCTCAGAAAGCAAACGGGAGGTTGTGGTGGGTCATAGAAAGAGATGAAGAATTTTTTTAGTCGAAAAGAAAGTGGTGAAAAAATGCCCGCCGGGTGGGATCCGAACCCACGACCTCCAGAATACCGGTCTGGTGCGATAACCACTACGCTAACGGCGGGGCTGTTTCCCCAGCACTTTCTCGGGTATTTATGTTAAGTATTTTTGTTTCCTGCACTTGGGGGTGGTAGCCAGCGCCACTCGGACTATTCGGGGTGAAGGGGACCTTCTTTTTAATCCCCGGGCCGTGACTGGAGTGTCTACGACATGTCGAGCGTGGTTGACCAGCGTTGAACCCTCTTAAGCTCCCTTTGGCACCAAGACTGCCAGAAGAGAGGCCCTCGATAAGCATGTAGCGAATCAGAAAATGGGAAATGAGGGGCTCCGTGAAATAAGACAGAAAATAAGGGTTGGCAGTCAAGAAAACCTCGGAAAGCAAAGGGGAGGTTGTGGTGGGTCATAGAAAGAATTTTTTTAGTCCAAAAGAAAGTGGTGAAAAAATGCCCGCCGGGTGGGATCCGAACCCACGACCTCCAGAATACCGGTCTGGTGCGATAACCACTTTGCTACCGGCGGGGCTGTTTCCCCAGCACTTTCTCGGGTATTTATGTTAAGGTATATTTGTTTATATATATATATATATATATATATATATATATATATATATATATATATATATATATATATATATATATATATATATATATATATATATATTGTCAAGAAGACAGCCGACACGCCGGTAGCCGGTTGAGGCTGTTTAATTGCAGGAGAGAAGCCAATGGATAACGGAGATCTGAGCGTTGCGATCACCAAGCGCGTTTTTCTGGCGCATGCACGTCCTGGGGTTCATCGTCTTCCCTGACACCTCTTTGGAGCATATCCCCGTGTGGGGATTCGGCAGAATCCTACATGGGCTATGCTGGTGAGGCACATACCCCGATGTCTGGATGGCATGTTGCGTCTATTGCATTTGTTCATTACCCTCGTTACAATCGCCCCCGGTGCAAAAGGAGCCAACCTGGCGACTTAAGGTGATGTCGACACGAGCGGGTCGTAGTAAGTCTTGAGCCTATCAACGTGGACTGTTTCACGGCCACGGCGGCGAAGATCCGAGGACGGAGTAACGGGCTCAAGAAGGTAGTTCACTGGCGAAGTGCGGGCAATGACCTTGTATGGACCATGATATTTGGCCACCAATTTTTGGGAGAGACCGGGTGTTGGGCAGGGCACCCAAAGCCACACATGCGAACCAGGATTAAACGTCTTTGGACCGATAGAGTCGTCACGACGATGCTTCTGGCGCTGTTGGTCAGCAGTTGTAAAAGAACGGGCTAGTTGTCGACATGCTTCGGCGTGCTGCGCCATTTATGAAACCGGTGTATATTCTGTGGCATCGCGGTTGTAAGGGAGTATGGCATCCAGGGCGCATGTCGGCTCGCGTACGTAAAGCAAGAAAAACGGGGGAAATCCCGTCGTCGCCTGTGTGGCCGTGTTGTAGGCGTACGTTATAAATGGGAGCCCGAGGTCCCAATTGGAGTGGTCAGATGACAAATACATTGAAAGCATATCGCCCAGGGTGCGGTTGAATCGTTCCGTGAGCCCATTCTTCTGTGGGTGGTATGATGAGCTGGTCCGATGAACCACGTGACATTCCACGAGTAGCGCTTTCACGACTTCCGATAAGAAGACCCTTCCTCGATCGCTCAGGAGCTCCCGAGGCGCCCCGTGCCGAAGTATAAAATGATGTAGTAGAAAAGTGGCGACGTCACGATCCGTGGATGCGGGCAGTGCAGCAGTTTCAGCATACCTTGTCAGGTGGTCAACGGCAACAATTATCCATCGGTTACCGGAAGCTGTAGGAGGCATTGGCCCGTATAAATCGATCCCAACGCGGTCAAAGGGTTTTTCCGGGCAGGGTAGTGGTTGCAGTGGCGCGGTCGAGCGAGCAGGTGGCGACTTGCGGTGTTGGCATTCCGGGCACGAGCGAACGTACTTCTGTACGAAGTTGTACATTCCACGCCAATAATAACGAAGGCGGAGTCGCTCGTATGTCTTGATGACGCCAGCATGGGCGCAGCTCGGGTCGTCATAAAATGAAGCGCATATATCTGCGCGCAAATGGCGTGGAATAACCAGAAGCCACTTGCGACCGTCCGAGAAATAATTTCGGCGGTAAAGCAGCTCGTCGCGCAGTTGAAAGTGAGAAGCTTGCCATCGCAGGACCCTCGATATACGGGCAGTTGACGCACCGGAGAGGAAGCTGATCATGGAAGCTATCCATGGGTCCTTGCGCTGCTCAGCGCACATGTCAGTAGCACTGAGAGACGACAAGCTGCAGTCGGTAGTGGCGAGGTGAGGCACGTCAGCCGGCAGCGGAGAGCGTGAGAGGGCATCCGCGTCTGAGTGCTTCCGGCCTGAACGGTAGACGACGTTAATATCGTACTCTTGGAGCCGAAGAGCCCATCGACCAAGGCGACCACAAGGATCACTGAGGGAGGCCAGCCAGCACAGTGCGTGGTGGTCGGTGACGACATCAAATCGGCGGCCATACAAGTATGGACGAAACTTTCCCAATGCCCATATTATGGCCAAACACTCTTTTTCAGTGATTGAGTAGTTGGACTCAGCCTTTGTCAGCGTTCGGCTCGCGTATGCAACGACGTGCTCCGCAAAGTCAGATTTTCGCTGCGCGAGCACGGCACCAAGACCAATACCACTAGCATCTGTGTGGACTTCTGTTGGAGCAGACGGGTCAAAATGTCGAAGTATGGGCGGCGATGTGAGTAGACGACGGAGTGTCGCAAACGCCTCGTCACAGGACGCTGACCAAGCCAAAATGCCGTTATCACTGCTGAGAAGCTTTGTTAGTGGTGAAATGATGGTCGCAAAGTTGCGAATAAACTGCCGAAAATACGAACACAGCCCGATAAAGCTCCTAAGTGCCTTTAGGGTGGTCGGTTTCGGGAACTCCGCGACGGCACGAAGCTTGGTCTCGTCCGGACGAAAGTCCTCCTTGCAAACAACATTACCCAGGATGGTCAGTTTGCGCGCGGCAAAGTGACACTTCTTCAGATTGAGCTGCAGTCCAGCCGCGGCGATGCACGTCAAAACTTGCTCTAGGCGAACCAGGTGCGTCTCAAATTCTGGAGCGAAAACGGCTACATCGTCCAAGTAACAAAGGCACGTCTTCCATTTTAGGCCGCGCAAAAGACTGTCGATCATTCTTTCGAACGTGGCTGGGGCATTGCATAGCCCGAATGGCATAACGTTAAATTCGTAGAGGCCATCAGGGGTGACGAATGCCGTCTTTGCGCGATCAGCCTCTGCCGTTGGGACCTGCCTGTACCCGGATCGTAAGTCGAGGGATGAGAAAAATTCGGCTCCCTGCAAACAATCAAGCGCATCATCGATGCGAGGGAGCGGGTAGACGTCTTTGCGTGTAATGGTGTTCAAGCGTCGATAATCTACGCAGAACCTAATGGAGCCGTCTTTCTTCCGAACAAGTACCACAGGCGACGCCCATGGACTCTTGGAAGGGCGAATGACACCTCGCTTAAGCATATCCGTGTACATTGTCTTCAATGATTTGGCGCTCAGTCGGTGACGCACGATATGGGCGCTGTCGAAGCGGGGCGTGTGAGCCAGTATCAATGGAGTGCGTGACAAGGGACGTGCGACCCAGCGAGCTTTGCGCGTGATCAAACGACGAACAGAACTTCCGAAGCAATGCAGCAAGTCGTGCTCGTTGGGTTGCGTCCAGGTCTGCGTCCATGCACTGGTGGAAAGCAGCAGATGGCAATTGTTCTGGTACGCCGGAACTAACGCTCAGTCCGTCAACCTGGAGATGGTGCAAATGGTCAGGTACGTCGACGACTAGCCGGGCATCAACAATCTCTATAAACCCAAGTGTTTCTCCACTAAAAAGGGAACATGGAGTCGCCGACGGATTCGTGACTAACATAGTGCTTGCGCCATCACGAGTTGTTAAAACGGCACAGGGCAAAGGGAGACATTTCCGACGGAGGAAAATGGCTGAGGGCGTAAAGAGAACAGTTGCGTCTGGGACAGTGGTGCAACACAATGGAACGACGACAGAGGAGCCTGGCGGAACGTCAGTGTCTTCAGCAATTAGTAGCTCGGTAGTAGGGGCATCATCGGAATCCTCTAAGACATCAGTAGAAAATTCAACTTCAGCCCGAGCACAGTCAATAATAACGTCGTGGCTTGAAAGAAAATCCCAACCCAGGATCACGTCATGGGAGCAGGATGGCAGGACGATGAACTCAATGATGTACGAGATGTTCTTGATGACGACCCGGGCAGTGCGGGCAGCAAGCGGCTTAATGGGCTGCGAATTGGCGGCTCGTAATGAAAGGCCAGAAAGGGGTGTCATCACTTTTCGTAGAGAGCGGCAGAGACGGGCATGGATAACAGAAACAGCTGCTCCTGCATCGATTAACGCAACGGTAGGGGCACCTTCTACAATTACGTCAATAACATTTTTTGGTGAAAATTGAGGGCTTGTACAGTTCGACGGTGACGCAGCTCTTGCCTCAGGAACTGCGGCTGTTAGTTTTCCTCCCAGTAACTGGTCGGGCGGCGACGCATGGGAGAAACTGAGCGGCGACGTGGGGAGGACGATCGGCGGCTGGTGAACGGCGGCTGTTCAGAAGTCTCGGTGGGCAAATTCTGTGGAGTTTGCGGCGGAACATAAGACGGGATGTGGGAGCTAGCGTAAAAAGGTGCTTGAAAATTGTTGGCGGCCGGCACCACACGACGACGACAGTAGCGGGCGACATGCCGTGTGTCCGACACGCGAAACAGATGTGTCGATTGTCCGGTGTGCGCCACGCATTTGCATCGTAAGGACTGGTGATAGGACTTGGAAGTGGTCGTGATGGTACGTGAGTCGGCGCAATGCGCACCGCAGGCTGGAACGACACGGCTGATTGCGGCGCTGGGGACTGGAAGAATGGAGCAGGCAATGGTGACGGCCTGGCTGTCGCTCCAGCGTAGGTGAGATGGGCGTAGGTGAGAGGGGAGAGGGGCGTAGGGGCAGCTACTGGTGCGGTGTGTTCGGCTGGTGGCAATGCGTTAGCTACCTGGTCCCGTATCATATTCCGGAGTGTAGGCGCCAGTGGAGCAGGCGGCTCTGCGGTGCAGGGGAGCAGGGAAACTTGGCGGGCCACCTCTTCTCGGATAAAATCTTTGATGCGGGAAAACAGAGCGGAATCCTCGTCATACGTAGCCACCATGCTCGCCACGGACTCCCCGCGAGCACAGGCTTGTCGAGTCAGAGCTCGCTGCTTGCGTAGGTCGTCAAAACTCTGACACAAGCGGACGACATCCGCAACAGTTTTGGGGTCTCTAGCCAAGAGCATCTGGAAAGCGTCGTCGTCAACGCCTTTTAAGATGTTCCGGACCTTGTCAGCTTCCGTCATGGAGGGGTCGACGCGTTTGCATAGGTCAATGACGTCTTCGATATAGCTGGTGAACGTCTCGGCAGCCTTCTGTCCGCGTGCACGTAAGCACTGTTCGGCACGAAGTTTTCGTACAGCGGGGCGGCCGAAAATTCTAATAAATTCACTACAGAAATGAGACCAAGGCCGGAGATCGGATTCATTATTGTTGTACCATGTTTCCGCGACTTTCGTTAGAGAGAAGGCGACGTTGCTAAGCTTGGCATTGTCGTCCCACTTATTATACGCACTCACGCGTTCGAAGGAAGCAAGCCAGTCCTCCGCGTCACTGTCGTCTGTACCGCTGAACTTGGCCGGCTCCCGCTCGCGCATGGAGCCGCGACCGATCACAGGCTGACTGGTTTCTCTGGACATTGGGGGTGCTAGCGTCCGGGAACGAAGCTCCAGGGCGGGATCGAAACTCCTCACCTCCACCACTTGTCAAGAAGACAGCCGACACGCCGGTAGCCGGTTGAGGCTGTTTAATTGCAGGAGAGAAGCCGATGGATAACGCAGATCTGAGCGTTGCGATCACCAAGCGCGTTTTTCTGGCGCATGCACGCCCTGGGGTTCATCGTCTTCCCTGACACCTCTTTGGAGCATATCCCCGTGTGGGGATTCGGCATAATCCTACATGGGCTATGCTGGTGAGGCATATACCCCGATGTCTGGATGGCATGTTGCGTCTATTGCATTTGTTCATTACCCTCGTTACAATATATATATATATATAGTCCGAATGGCGCTGGCTACCACCCCCAAGCACAGGAAACAAACATACCTAACATAAATACCCCAGAAAGTGAATGGGAAAATCGCCCCGCCGGTAGCGTAGTGGTTATCGCACCAGACCGGTATTCTGGAGGTCGTGGGTTCGGATCCCACCTGGCGGGCATTTTTTCTTCACTTTCTTTCTTTCTTTCCAAATTCTTAATCTGTTTCAATGATCTACCACATCCTCCCCTTTGCTTTCCGAGGTTTTCTCGACTGCCAACCCTTATTTCTGTGTTATTTTCAACGAGCCCCTCATTTCCTATTCTGATTCGCTACATGCATAGCGAGGGCCTCTGTTCTGGCAGTCTTGTTGCCAAAGGGAGCTTAAGAGGGTTCAAAGCTGGTCGACCACTCTGGACATGTCGTAGACACTCGAGTCACGACTCGGGGGTTAAAAAGAAGGTCCCCTTCTCCCCGATTAGTCCGAATGGCGCTGGCTACCACCCCCAAGCACAGGAAACAAACATACCTAACATAAATACCCCAGAAAGTGAATGGGAAAATCGCCCCGCCGGTAGCGTAGTGGTTATCGCACCAGACCGGTATTCTGGAGGTCGTGGGTTCGGATCCCACCTGGCGGGCATTTTTTCTTCACTTTCTTTCTTTCTTTCCAAATTCTTAATCTGTTTCAATGATCTACCACATCCTCCCCTTTGCTTTCCGAGGTTTTCTCGACTGCCAACCCTTATTTCTGTGTTATTTTCAACGAGCCCCTCATTTCCTATTCTGATTCGCTACATGCATAGCGAGGGCCTCTGTTCTGGCAGTCTTGTTGCCAAAGGGAGCTTAAGAGGGTTCAAAGCTGGTCGACCACTCTGGACATGTCGTAGACACTCGAGTCACGACCCGAGGGTTAAAAAGAAGGTCCCCTTCTCCCCGATTAGTCCGAATGGCGCTGGCTACCACCCCCAAGCACAGGAAACAAACATACCTAACATAAATACCCCAGAAAGTGAATGGGAAAATCGCCCCGCCGGTAGCGTAGTGGTTATCGCACCAGACCGGTATTCTGGAGGTCGTGGGTTCGGATCCCACCTGGCGGGCATTTTTTCTTCACTTTCTTTCTTTCTTTCCAAATTCTTAATCTGTTTCAATGATCTACCACATCCTCCCCTTTGCTTTCCGAGGTTTTCTCGACTGCCAACCCTTATTTCTGTGTTATTTTCAACGAGCCCCTCATTTCCTATTCTGATTCGCTACATGCATAGCGAGGGCCTCTGTTCTGGCAGTCTTGTTGCCAAAGGGAGCTTAAGAGGGTTCAAAGCTGGTCGACCACTCTGGACATGTCGTAGACACTCGAGTCACGACCCGGGGGTTAAAAAGAAGGTCCCCTTCTCCCCGATTAGTCCGAATGGCGCTGGCTACCACCCCCAAGCACAGGAAACAAACATACCTAACATAAATACCCCAGAAAGTGAATGGGAAAATCGCCCCGCCGGTAGCGTAGTGGTTATCGCACCAGACCGGTATTCTGGAGGTCGTGGGTTCGGATCCCACCTGGCGGGCATTTTTTCTTCACTTTCTTTCTTTCTTTCCAAATTCTTAATCTGTTTCAATGATCTACCACATCCTCCCCTTTGCTTTCCGAGGTTTTCTCGACTGCCAACCCTTATTTCTGTGTTATTTTCAACGAGCCCCTCATTTCCTATTCTGATTCGCTATATATATATATATATATATATATATATATATATATAGGAAATAAAACTTCGATGAAGGTAGAATCCACGATTGTTGCCAACGTTTCAGCAGAGACTTGCTTTCCTCAGGGCAACCTCTCGCCTGGCTCGCACGCTTTATATAGGGGTAGGTCCCCAGGTGAGGAGCGAAGGAAGTCAAATTGAGAAAGCGGATTGGTTTGGGAGTATCTCGGGAGAGATATTGAGAGGGAAAGAAGGTTGTATAGTTTGAGCCGCGAAGAGAGGCCAGAGGGAAATCAGCCAGGGGTTGATATTCCGCGATATTGGAGAGAATGGATAAGAGAGTGTTTGTTGCCGCTCCGCGCTGCATACCCATAGTTACCAGAAACTCCGGAAGCAGCACACGTGGCGAAAGGAGTTCTCATGAGAAACTATCGGAAAGCCTCCGGTCGAAAGAAAAAGTAGAGAAGGGGGAAATAACTAGGTCCAGGAAAAAACAAAAACAGGGACAAAACCACACAAACACACACAAAAGAAAAAGCAATAACCCCACATCTGAAATTGCACGTGTCGCCAGCGCAGCATTCCTGGAACAGGCCTGTCCTGAAACTCAAAAATAAAAAGATAAAGTTAGAGTGGCGTACGGGGCACAAGACAAAGCGGAGCAAAAAAGACAGGAAAACATAACAATAAAATAGAATGCCACAAAAAATGTTGGGGGGATGCGGGCGCGTACTAAACCGGAAGCTAAGGAATGAAAACAAAAGCAGTTAGGTAACCAAGTAAGGAGCGGAGGGAGGGGTCATAGTCTTTGGATAAAGTATATGGAACACAATGCCTAATGCGGTATTCCCTGTGATTATTTCCAAGGATTCCAAGTTGCACCTAGACGCATTATTTCAAGCAGGTTTCATGAGTTGAATTTGTGAATTACATGGGATTCTTAGTATTTTCTGTCCCTATGAGACTTAAAGTTTGACAAGTATATACAACTTAAGGTCATCGAAAATGTGGCCTGGTTGGTTGAAATGCTGCGCTAAAGCTATGGAGAATTTAGTAAGCGTATCTGCCCGGTGACCGTTAAAGGGGCCCTGAAAGGCGTTTTGAGCACACTAAATGAACTAGCGCAATCGTAAGAATGGGTCGTCAGCGTCAGCTGTGCCAAGTATTACTCTTTTACGTGCAGCGGAAAGCTCACACTTCTGTTGCAAAGTTCGTCGCTATTTTCTCACTCTTCCCTGCGTGTTTTTGGACTCCGCCACCTTCACATGTCTACGTCACCCATTCCCAGATGTTCGTCATGAGGTAGACGTCCTGCTATTGGGCGGCTTTTCAGGCAGTTCCGGCAAGAGATGTGTCGTCTGCTCAGCGTCGATTTGCCGGCTGATCTGCCGGCGGAGTGGCGGAGTGCTTGGACATTTTACGTCTATCCAAACAAGTGTAAACAAACGCTTAACCGTTTGTATTGAATGCAACACGGCCATAACACGACATGGATATTCTCTTACCTGACTACGTTCCGTAAAGAAAGCGTTGAAGCCTCCTGGCACTTCTTTCGCGCAATCGCAGAGAACGCCTTGTGCCGAATGCTCGGGTTTGACGCATACGTTTTATTCAACTTCAAAACAACCTATAGATGCGCTTCGAACGAACACAGCGTCACGACATGCGTTGCAAGTCTGAACCGCGATTGACCGACGATCGGTTGCCTCCTCCTGCCCGTCGTAATTTCCGCACTCACCTGGCGCGCGAATTGCGGGGACGAAAAGCAAGTCACTTAAAGGGGCCCTAAACAGGGTTCCAAAAGTTGAGATTTACGTCCTGCCGCAAAAATGCTTTAAAAGCGTTCTCGCTAAAAGAGTTATCGCTCATTAAAAAGGGCCCGCAACAAGGCCTGGCGCGTTCTTCTTAAACCGCGCCTCCAAAGCACTGTGGAAGCGGGGACGCCACCGGCCATGCGCAAGACCTGGTCGGTGACACCAAGAGAAACAGGGGTGCGTTGAGAAGCGCGCAGCCATTGGCTCCCCTCGGCGGTACGTCACGCTTCTTTTTGTAGAAGATGACTAGAGGCCGGATTTTTAAGCACTAAAAAAGCACGTTTTAGGCGCCAAAAATACGCGGCAAAAACAACGTTTTAGGCACTAAAAAGAATAAAATAGGCGCAATAAATTTTTAAATAAATGCTAATAATTTCAAGTGAAGACGTGAGCGAACTGTAAGCACGACAGGAAATCCAAAAATGTCATTGCTATGAGGCCACAATGGCAGTAACAGGTCAATTCAATTCAATTCAATTCTTTATTTTTATCTCATAACAAGTTCTATATATTGACCTTACACGTGCAATTGCCCCGTAATGCCTACGGGCTAATGGCGTTCAATTGGCTTAATTTCACAAGCGCATTGCTTACATACATGTTCACATGCGAAAGTCACTCAAGCGTCGCATATTGTGAAACAGGCAGGAGACACAATACTTGAAATATCGTAATACTGATTTCTAAACCGCAAAGTTATGTCTGCCTCACGCAATTAAATTACAATAAAGCAAGAAAATAATAAATGCAAGATAGACAAGGTTTGTTAAGAAATTAACATGTTGTTACGTGAGAACTTACGTACAAACTTTAGCAATTTTCTACAGGTACCTTAATTATATAGGATAGACCTTTCAACACTGCCAAATACACATACGCTCATTCGAAATATAAATATTAAGAATTGTGTTTGGACAGAACGCGGAACCTAGTTTAAGAATCACTATGAAAATTATAGAAACAATAGGTAACTACCAGCAGCTCCAGATTTCCGGGTTCAAAATTGCACCTCTTGTCGCTGAGAATGAGTTTGTACGCGGAGAACGCACGCTCGACGTCGACAGATGTGATTGGTGCGTACTAATACTTGGGAAGATTCGATGGGTTCTTGGACACTGGGATCCTACAGCGCTCACCAGCAAGGACTTCTGAAGCTTCTTTAAGGACAGAAAGCCCCTTGTTTTTGTCCAAGATCGATTGCAGCTTCGCACGTGCCTTTTCGGCGACAGGTCCTTCGGGAACGGTGGCGATTCTTTCCTGTGCGTGGAGAATTAACCCAACGTTCGTAACAAGAGTTTCTCCCGCACTTTCAAGTTTTCTGATAGAATCCCCTAAGAACGTGAAGTTGGTGCAAAGGTACGCGAGGTCTCCTGGAAGGCTATTCACGGAGAGGACAGCTTGAGCCTTAGTGACTGCAACACACCCGTCAATTGGAAGGCCGTTGATCACGCCCTTGATGTCCGAAAAGTAGCAGTTGTAGTACTCAACAACTTCTAGCCACGTTCCCCATCGTGTGACGACGGGTTCTGGCGGAAAGGACACATCACGCAGCATCTCCTTGAAGACGCGCACGCGAGAGGGTGCCTTCAGGAACAGGGCCTTGGCTGAACCAATAAGCTCGTTGACGTCAGTGAAGTGCTCCCTCAGTTCCTCGCAAACACGATGAAGCGCATGCGCTAGGAAGGTGACTCTGGAGCATCTGCGGGTAGAAGGCCTTCAGGCTGCAGCGTCTGTGTAGAGCAACAGAACCTTGGTGGCCTCGACTCCTGTAGGGTTAAGAACCTTTAGGTATTCGTTTACAAAAAATGCTACAGACTCCCCATTTGTTCTCTCCAAAGGTTTCGAACACACGAGGAAAGCCCTTGTCTTCTCGTGAGCCGCAAGCTTCCCAGCAAGAAAGTGAGCGACAAAGCGCCCTTTGACGTCTGTTGTTTCGTCTACGGAAATCCAAATGCAGGAGTCGCCAAGCTCTTCTCTGATTCTTGCTAATGTCTGTTCATACAAAGGCCGGAGGTAGTTCTTCCTCAAAGTAGACTCAGACGGCACGTTGTGATTGCAGTATTTCTGTAGAAATTGTTTCAGCACGGGATTTTCAATTTTGGTCCAAGGGATGTTTGCGGCCACCAGGGCCTCGCACAAATCAACGTTGCAAGCGTTCGTCCTGTCGTCCTTGAAGGCTGTTGTCAAAAAAGACTGTTTGGATGTTGAGGGCTTGTCCCGCTTAAGGTTTGCCAGGTGACCTGCCGTCTTCTCATGCTGAGCGAAGTAGTACTTCTTCTCGCAAGGAATCTGCGCAAATGCGTTAGGATTTCTTAAATACGAAGCGTATATTCAACACCACAGCGCAGATAAACATGCTAGCATACTGAGCGTCTTGACATGCTAACAGAAGACAAATAAATACGATAAGCATCAATAAACATTCTAACTTCCGCAGAGAAGCGCTCGAACACCCCTGCTGCGTCCTATTTGATGGTATAACTGCACTTGAGCACCGCGCTGCTACGCGTGTTGTACCACCAAAACGTACTTGAAAAACAAGGTGAGATTCCATTGACGGTCTGTTCCACTGACTCGGCGCGCACCATCAATACCCTAAATTTCACGGTGGCACGGCAGGGGATTAAGATACCAGATTCAATTGCGTGTTAACTTAGTGTGGCGTACTTCGGTTATTCTAGCTAGCGTCTGCATGTAATTAACTGAGTAGCTACGAGGTGGACTTCGATTTAACGGATGTCCAGTGCATATCTTAAAAACACGCTCCGTTCATCAGCGCTAGTTTTGAAAAATCATCCTTCAGCACCAACCGATCAATTGCTCGTTTGATTAAGAAATTTCCGGGTTTTCACTTAACGCAGCACACAGGGACGGTACATAAAAATGTGAATCTCCTTCTCAAGGTATCTAAAATATTTCATTTCAATATTCTCAATGGTATTGAAAGTTTAGAACTTATAAACAACGCTAGCAATCAAAATAACCAACGTTTGAACAAATGCAGGCACCGAAAGGAACGGTGTCTGCCGTATTCAAAATACACAGGTGCCTCCTTTCTTTTCTCAGAAGAAGGGGCAGTATAAGCAAAAAGCAATAACAGCGAATCGCGGCCATGACGCCCAGGCGCCAACCAAGGCGGCGCAATGGACAACTTTGCATAGTTTCGAGTTCGACCACGGCCCCTGGATCAAGCGCACTTGATCGAGGGGCCGTGGTTTCGGATAACACATGAAACACTCACGCCACGTAAAAATTCGTCGGCTCACCTTTTTTCCGCACGGTTGGCAGAACACGGTCTCTCCGTCTATTCTGTAGAATGGTGAGTTAAGTGTCCACTGTCGGATCTACGCACTTCTGGGCGTCTTCCGTTTCGGCATGGCTGAAAGGGCAGCGGAGAAGGCCAGACCGTGCGCGTTGAAAGACCGGACCAGAAGGGAAGGGTGCCTCCTATTGGTCGGGTCCAATCGCCTAGAGCCAATGTCTCACCAGGTAGTGAACCTTTCAACTAGTACATTACAAACAAGATAAGGGCATGCTCGTCAGAGTGTTTTTAGATGCAACGCATCTCTTGCTCGGGGCTATGTCACTCCTGCGTCTGTACGGCGGCGGCGTCCGTCTCTCCTCCACTCTCCTCTCTCCGATAGAGAACGCTCTCGCCTAACAACGGCGGCGGCGGCGGCGTCGGCACAGGTGCGTCTCTCCTCCACTCTCCTCCTCTCCTCTCGGCGGCGGCGGCGGCGGCACAGGTGCGTCTCTCCTCCACTCTCCTCCTCTCCTCTCTCCGATAGCGAACGCGGTCTCAGTCGACGGTCGTCCGTGCTCCGTTTGCACTCTCTCGAAGTACTCGACGATTGCTTGATGCGACGGTTCCTCTAGAGAATAAACCCAACGGAAACACCAATGGAACCACCCAGATGCGTTGCATCACACCACGGTTCCCGCGAGGGGAGGTGGGCGTAATTTTTCCCCATCACTTTCTTTGCCCCTGACGGTATCATAGTTCCCCTGGGGAGTAGAGTTGTGCGTCCACCGCCAAGTCCTGCGGGAAAGCCACCCGTAAAGCATGCAGAAGCCGCCGCTCCGGTTGCATCGGCGCAAAGGGAGGGGGGGGGGGAGTGAGTGTTAAAAAGAGGACCAGGTTCAAACCCATAGAATTCAGAACAGTAAATATTTCCAGGTAGAATGAATAAAGGTATCAAATTGCATTAGAAAGCGAAACTTGACGCTACATAGCGCTGATTTAGGCGCCAATTTGAGAAAAAAAGGCATTTATAGGCATTTATCGGAGTTTAGGCACCAACACCCAAAATAGGCATTTATAGGCACTATAAACCCACCATAAAAGCCATCCTTGACCTCCAATTCGTGCTCATATATCGAAATGGGGCGATAGGAACGCAAGGGAAAAAATAGGCATTTGCCTAAAATCCGGTCTCTAAAGATGACGGCTAAGCTCCGCCTACTACATCCGCTACCGCTCGGCGGGGTCGGTCGGTAGCCGGCCCGCATCGAACGGCTCCTCGCGCCGGCCGTGCTCGCGTCGGCGGAAACGAGCGGAAACGAGCGTTTGAAGGCAAAATAGGGGGCTTCCAAACTCAAAATTTTCAGCATGCGGCGCAAAGCTCTGCGGCGGTGAGCTCGTCCGCCCGAGGTCAGGGGAAAGGCTTAGCATCGCCGCAGTTATAGACACTGCTTTGCGAGGCCGCGACGACGACGATCCCCCGCGCAATCTTTCACTGCACTGTCACCCCCTTTCAAGTATTTGCAAACTGGTTTTCAGCAATAGTCCCACTCTGGCGGGCGGTGACAAGTTTTAGCTGCTGCGGTGTATGCCGTATCGTGCATACACCGCAAAGTGGGCTGCTTGTCTACCGTGCAGGCAGATGCTTGCCGCGGTCGCGCCTGTAGCGGGCGTTTAGGCCCGCAGAGATGCTCCGTGTTTTTCAGCGTCATTCATACCTTGTAAACGACGCGCTATATCTAAAAACTCCGCTAAACTCGTGTAACAAAGGGCGACGATCTACATTCATCCGTGCCGTGCCGCCGGGGCATACGCCCTGCCGCCGAAGCAGGAGCACCGCGCGACCGCGTTTTATCCCGGAGCCGGGTATGCTGATTGGCTACAGCATTTAACGGGGCCCACCAATAGCGCAGCCATACCGTTGAGAGCTTCGTGCGTCACCCGAGCGCGTCTCAAGCGGTCTGTCGCTCGTCAGAGCGCGGCAGTGTGGCGGCAAGGAAGCGGTAGGGGAGCAAGGAAGAAAGAAAGCATCTTTGCTGCGTGTTTGTGCGGCCCCTGCTTTAGTCAGACGTGTAACATTTGGTATACATTGTCGTGAAGGGGTACTCTTGCGATTGCGCGATTGAAATGGCGACCTTCAGGAGCCTGTTTAGGGCCCCTTTAACTGTAGCGCGCTAGCCGAGAAGGCTTTTAACCACGCCAACTGCACATACCCCAGCGAGGTTTAGGCGTACGTGCTCGAGAAAGATCATCCAAGCCATGGGAAGCACAATCCACCCGCAGAAGTACGTCGCATTTCATCGCGAAACGAACGCGCCCACAACACACAGGAGGCGATGCACACACACACACACACAGCTTCGGTCGCTGCATTGGCTTAGCTGCAAGCTTCGTTCGGACAGTCAGCGATGTTACGACGATACAAAGCTGCGTGACGGCGACGTGATAACCACTTCACCTATTTAAAAATACAGGGGCAAAGAACTTGGTTCATCCGAAGCAAAAAATCTTTCCGCCATTATTGTGCGTGGAATATACTGGCTAGTATGCCGAGGGCCGGCTCCAGGCGGGTGTCGGGAGCGATATACGGGGCCGTCTGCCGCTTGGGGCGCCGCCGTGCGGGACTGTGCGCGTTCGTCCGGCCCGAGCAGATCGAGCGGTTACCACCGCGCTGCGGAGCAGACGGCCCGGCGGAAATTTCCATTCCCGCTTGCGACGAAAGCGAGCGAAAGCGATGGGAATTCTTTCGCGCGACGAAAATTTGTCCCGAGCATTTCACAAAAACGATCGTCGCGTGACAAAGCGACGGAATTCCCGTCGCTTTCGCTCGCTTTCGTCGCAAGTGCGAACGGGCCTTTATGCGCAATCTCCGCCCCACATAAAATGAGCTCTTGCTTGTCGCCTGAGCATACGGTTGATGTCTGACTACGTTACACTGTGCTTGCGAGTGTATTTAAGCGATGTCACTAGGCTTGAAACGTAAGCGCTCGGCGTCCAGTTTTGTAATCATTGAGCTAGGCAGTGGTGCATCAAAGGGAACGAGCGCACGATCCTCCTCGTGCGGCTGCGAGTTCGCCACCGATACAAAGACATGTGCCGCGCTACACCCGAAAGGGCAAGGCCAGGCCGCCCACATGCGGCGAAGTCTTTCGTTCGCTTTTCCAGCCTTGAGCGGAATGCGGGATCCATGGTGTCAACAAAGAAGAAAAAGCCAAAAGAGCTTGCCCGTCGCAAACGGCAGTCTCAGGAGCGCAACAGCAGAAGTACGTCACCTCTTAGGAGCGCAGCATCATGGGAGGGAACGCCCAGCGATAATTCTACGGGGACTTCGTGGACTTATGGGAGGAGGTAAAAACGTCATGCACGTTTATTATTCGGTTTCATAAAATTTGAGTCAAGGGTCTTATTAATTCTCGAGATCGCAGATCCGTGATGCTCTGAAGGGTTTTTAGGCTGTACTGGCTCGGATCGCTATCTAAGGGCTTGTAGTGTCAAAGGGTAATAAGCTGCTTAAAACTTCATCTTTGTCTTTTCCCATAGAGAAAACTACGCTATCACATTTGTCAGCTTGCTTTATGACTATGTCCTTTCTGGCTGATAGGCTATTCAGGGTAACTTCTTTCGACGGAGTAAGGTGCTTGGCCTTGTTTGATCGCTTAGGTGTTGTCAATATTTCTCTTGATACTGATTTTAAACACAGAATTATTCTAGAGATTGATCTACATCTCAAGTCCAAGTGCTTGGCGGGTGGAGGGGGCGTTCGTTAATCCCAGGTTGGTCCTGTTTTTCCGAAAAAAACTTACTTAGTCTCGTTCTCTCAGAAAATTCAGTGAAGATCTTTATGTAACTGGTACTCACTCACACGGTTATTTGTGGGATAGAAAGTTTGACCTCGTTTAGCATACCTTTTTCGTCGGTCGTTAGTGTTTTGGAAATGTCAATAATGTTGCTGGGGGAGGTACCGCGGGAGCTCGTTTCTTTATAGGATTATTGGCTGGGTGAGGAGGTTCTACTAAAGCAATCTCTGTATCGAGGGGGAAGTTTACATGACCGAACACTCCATGGTCCGGGTTATTTCAGAGGCTGATGTTATACAATGCAAGCTGTATTTCGCGAGGAAACCTGGTCACGTTGAAACTTAACCGCTTGCTTATTGCTAAGATCATTTTCCTAGCGATTTATAAAAATTTTTAGATCCATTTTCTCCTGCTCCTTTACCGGAAGAGATTCAATCTGGTCATTGAAGAGGCTGAGAGGGCTAGTACAGTGGTCTCAAAGAATTTCTAGGAGGGAAAGCGAAGCATTATTCAGAATACCTTGGCACCTGGCAGCTGGTTCAGGAGGGAACACACCAAGGGAACAACTAACCTTTAGGTGGATGCCTTTGGAGATCTTCTTGCTTTGGAGATACGAGGAGTACCTTTGGAGATGAAATCTGTAGTTGATTTGTTTTCCGGCTAGTTTTCGAGCTTTATGGAAAGAGAACGATTTAGGGGTTGGAGCATCCCGTCTACTCGGTGGTAGACATTTGTGTTTGTTTCGAGTAGACATCCAGGGTGACACTTTTCTGCTTGGAATCAGTTGTTTAGGGGGGCGGTAAGGAGTAAGGTCACTTGAGTCACGCCGGATCATTTCACGCCTCTGCCTTCTTCATGCCTTTTATTATCATCCGAAATCCAGACACCCTCTCTTAAAACCGCCTCACCGAACCTCGTCCCGTATCAGCCACAGCAACGCCATAGCACGACTACCCAGCCGTACTTCATCAATGCTCAACTCATTCTTCCCTCAAGCAATAACCCTCTGGAACCATTTGCCCGATACAATAGCCTCGTGCGCAGACCGCAAATTATTCCGCGAAAAATTGCTCATCCATGTTTCATAATACCTGCGTATCAAATGTGCTTTATGTGTTTCCTTTCCTTAGTGCTGTATCTTTTGTACATTTGAACTGTATTTTTGTACTGTAATTTTGTATTTGCTGCTAATGTTGCTGTACCTTTGTCACTAGTTCTTTTTTTTTTGTTGTTGTTGCCTTGTAATTTTTTTTAGCGCTGTGTCATACCTTTCTGCACGCCCCCCCTTATGTAATGCCCTCAGGGCCCTTAAGGTGGAAATATGAAATGAAATGATGCCTGGTTGGGTACTTGCTTGCGTTATACTGCGTGTTGGGGTCTGGGTGAACCATGAGCGTGATGTATTTGGTTGGTCTGGTTGTTCGCTTGAGTGCTGTACAGCTGGTGTTAACGCTACGTCCACGGTTTGTGTGCCGGCGTCGCAACTGCTGCTTATAGGTGGACATGACATTTCGCTACTGTTGGGGATGTTGAGATGATTCTGTTGTTCTGTGCTGGCCGGAGTGGGGAGGCTGAGGTGGCTGAGGCGTTTATTTGAGACTGTCACTTTAAATGAGTTCCTTAGCCTGTACTAGATGTTTTCGGAAATCAGTCGGACGCCTCGAAAGTTAGGGTGTAGTCCGTCCTTGGCCAGGTGTCTAGGTGGTCGCGGTAAAGTTTTGCGTGGTGGATGACATCAACCTTTTTTTGTTGTGTCCAAGGTCCACGAGGAAGTCCGTAAACTTAGCTGATCTTTGTGAGTGAGCTAGAAGTCTGTGCGTCTGGGCTGTGTGTGGCTTCTGTTTGTTTTCGATCCTGGGAAGTACTGTTGTGAGGGTTATCTTTGCGTTGGGCCTGTTAGTCTGAATATCGTGAGCAAGAGTTTTCCTGGCCCCGATAGCGCCTTCAGCGGTGTTGTTCTTTCGGTCGTTAGTGCCAAATTGAAGAATGAAGTGAGTGATGTTGCGTCGGGTGGTGTCAAGGCACCTGCAGACAGACTGCTTTGTAAAAAGCACAGAAAGTAATTAAGACCACAAGATTATTTCAAGATTTAAGTGCACTTCATCCAACATTGTGTACATGTTGGAATGTTCGATGTTTCACAAACAGTATATAGGCGAAACGAGTCAACCTATGAGCCTACGTCCTAATGGTCACCGGGCAGCTATTCTTAGCAAATCCTCCATAGCTGTAGCCCGGCATTTCAACATCGAGGCCACAATTTTAA